>NC_062293.1:13641849-13945337 GCF_902655055.1 Lutra lutra | reverse complement strand
GGAGCCTGCTTCCCTTCCTCTCTCTCTCTGCCTGCCTCTCTGCCTACTTGTGATCTCTCTCTGTCAAATAAATAAATAAAAATCTTTAAAAAAAAAATATGCAAAGACTGAGTTTCTGAGTAGCCCGCACCAGAAGACCCACCCCCCACCCCCATCCAAACACACACACACTCACTCATCTCTCCCTCTCCACTTGATTGCTCCTCTTGTCCCTTGGCCACCTGGGACACAAATTCCACCAGCATCTCTACACAGGCAGTGACGTGCCCTGCAGCTGACTGCCAATGGCAGCCTTTCACTCATTATCAGACCCCACTCTCATAGGGCCATCAGAGGATGAGGCCGTAGTGGACAGACGTAAAAGGCCCAGAGGCCCCAGCCACTCTGAGGGCTGGGAGGATGACCGTCTGCACCCACCCAGATCTCATTCACTGTGCACTGTGCATGCCACAGCTCTCTGGTTTGGCAGGTCTGGATTAGGTCACCTCTCTGGTTCCTTCCAAGGCTAATGTCTATGATTATGATCCAGCCCTGTTTCATCTTGGGCAGGCTGAATTTGGCTTGTTGGTGGGGAAACGAAGTGGAAATGTCCAGAAGACAGTTTGAAATGTGGACAAGCTCTGGAGAAATTGATGCTAGAGGAACAATCTGAGAACCAGCCTCTTTGAAAGTAGGTGCTACGTGGACGAATTATACTGTTGTGGAAGGAGCGGCACCTGAGTGGCGCAGTCGGTTAAGTGGCCGACTCTTGGATTTGGCTCAGGTTATGATCTTAGGGTGCTGGGATCGAGCCCCGAGTCAGCACAGAGTCAGCTTCAGGATTCTCGCTCTCCCTCTGCCCCTCCCCCAGCTCACTTGTGCTCTCTCGCTCTCTCTCTAAAATAAATAAATAAACCTAAAAAAAAAAAAAAAAGGAGAAAACTGTCATGGAAGAGAGTGCAGAGAGAAAAGAGTACCTCATACGGGGCGCCTGGGTGGCTCAGTGGGTTAAAGTCTCTGCCTTCGGCTCAGG
This sequence comes from Lutra lutra, assembly GCF_902655055.1. Classification (NCBI taxonomy): domain Eukaryota; kingdom Metazoa; phylum Chordata; class Mammalia; order Carnivora; family Mustelidae; genus Lutra; species Lutra lutra. The sequence goes on along the minus strand of NC_062293.1, from coordinate 13,944,325 downwards.
TCATGATCCCAGGGTCCTGGGATCGAGCCCCACATCGGGCTCTCTGCTCAGCAGGGAGTCTGCTTCCTCCTCTCTCTGTGCCTGCCTCTCTGCCTACTTGTGATCTCTGTCTGTCAAATAAATAAATAAAATCTTAAAAAAAAAAAAAAGAGTACCTCATATGGAACTTGGGGAATCACTTCCATTTCAGGAACTGGAAGAAAAGAAAGAGAAGTCTAGGGAATGATCAGACAGTACTCACCCTGGCTCGGGGGTAAGACACAGTCAAATGGAAGCCAAGGACTGATGGTGGAAACTGTGCCCCAAAACTGGAAACCTCAAATCCTACTTTACTTCCTATCTCGTTAGCCACTCACCTCATTTCTTTCATGGACTTGTGTCCCTCTACCTATTGACTCAGATGTCATGATTTTCAAGCTTTTGTCCTATTTAACAAATCTCCTGGATCCTCTCGTCCCTCCCGTGACCTCAGCTGCCACCATGAGTTCATGTTCCCCAGACCAGCATCTTTTGTCCAGACCTGCACTCTGATCACTTGTTTCTCAAGCAACCTTTTTTTTTTTTAAGATTTTTATTTATTTATTTGAAAGAGTGAGAGAGAGATCACAGATAGGCAGATCATCAGGCAGAGAGAGAGGGAAGCAGGCTCCCTGCTGAGCATAGAGCCCGAGGTGGGGCTTGATCCCAGGATCATGACCTGATGAGCTAAAGGCAGTGGCTTAACCCACTGAGCCACCCAGGCGCCCCTCAAGCAACCTTTTGATTAGTTGTCTCACTTCCCTGGGACCAGGATAAAAGTCCCCTGAATTCAAGCCTGAATATTGTGCTCACCCCATCCTCTGTGCAATCCATCAGTCTTTATCTTGGGGGGAACAGAGCCTGGCTCCTGCTGAGAAAACAAACCCCATTTGGGGACCTAAAGACTTTGTAACTTTTGAAGTCCCCTGCCCAGTGAGCTAGGGTGGCCAATCTATCCCGGTTGTAAGGACTTTCCCAATTTGGGCACTAAAAGGCTGGCACTCCAGGGAACGTCTCAGGTGCAGGCAAACCAGATGGTTTGTCCCCCTAGAGGAAGGTGTCCTTGTGAGGTTGGCAAGGGCAAAGCCCTGGAAAAAGAGTAGCGATGCCTACCAAGAACCTACATTTTGAATACTGTGGTGGTGGAACAAGGAGCAAATATGTTCTAGCTACTCCCTAGGGCCCCAGGGCCTTTGCAGAGGTCTGCAGGAGCAGGTGGGGGCACTGAGGCGGAGAAATTTGAATACAAGGTGAATGTAGCCTCATGTAAACCCACAGGCTGGAGAGGCCCAGGGACTTTGGGGATGTAGTTACATAGCCAAGATGACACCATATACAGCATTTTGTCCCGTATCTATGACTCTACAACATGCTCTCAAGTTAATGGTTGCAGAATGTTCCATCAAGAAGATTTTGCTCACTTCAAAATTTTTCCTGTGATCAACAGCATTTCACGAACAACTTTGTACTAAAAGGCTTTTTTTTTTAAAGATTTTATTTATCTATTGGAGAGAAAGAGAACATGAGCAGGGAGAGGGGCAGAGGGGCAGAGAGAAGCAGAATCCCCACTGGGCAGGGAGCCCCATATGGTGGTCGATCCCCAAACCCCGGGATCATGAGCCAAGCCAAAGGCAGAAGCTTAACCCATTGACCCACCTAGGTGCCCCCATGCTAAAAGCCTTTTCCCCTGTATTTAAAATGTTTATTGGGGCAGCCGGCTGGCTCAGTTGGTAGACCATGCAACTCTTGATCTCCTGGTCATGAGTTTGAGCTCCACTTTGGGGGTGGAGTTACATAAAAAACAAATTAAAATGTTTATTGGCAATAATTTAAAAGTATCATGATTAAATGGGTACATTATGAAATGTTATCTCATTTAATCCTCACAGCACTGCTCTGGACTAGGTATTATTTTCCCAAGGTAGACACGAGATCCCAGAGGTTATATAATTTGCCAAGTTCACCTAGCTAGTGCATGGAGCCAGGATTTTGAAACCAGCAGCACCCTATGTATTTTAAAACATGTTGACAGTGAATTTTCATTTGCTCAGAGCCGCATACCTCTTGCCCACATTTGCTCTACTCAGCCTCCCTCAAGCCTTACATTTGCATCTCTTTATTTTATTTTATTTTTGAGAGAGAGAGAGAGAGCATGAGCAGGGGGTGGGGAAGGGGACAGATGGAAAGGAGGAGAGAGAATCTTAAGCAGGCTCCATGCTCAGCACGGTGTCTGATGCGGGGCTGGATCCTCTGACCCTGAAGATCATCGCCTGAGCCAAAATTGAGAGTCAGACGCTTAACTGACTGAGCCACCCGGGCGCCCTGCATCTCCTTATTCTTGATTACCATCACCATCAACATGTTTTAAAATACATGGGGTGGGGGTGCCTGGGTGGCTCAGTCGTTGGGCGTCTGCCTTTGGCTCAGGTCATGATCCCAGGGTCCTGAGATTGGGCCCCACATCGGGCTTCCTGCTCGGTGGGAAGCCAGCTTCTCCCTCTCCCACTCGCCCTGCTTGGGTTTCCTCTCTCACTGTGTCTCTCTCTGTCAAATAAATAAATAAAATCTTTTAAAAAATAATAATAAAATAAAATAAAATACATAGGGTGCGGCTCGTTTCAAATCCTGGCTTCACGCATATTATGTAACCTCTGGGATCTCATTTCTACCTTGGGAAAATACTACCTAGTCCAAGCAGCGCCTCTGTTCTGCAGTTTTCCCACTGTGTTGTATTCGTTTGTTCACACATCTGTTCTGCCTCCAAGTAGAGAAAGCTCCTTGAGGGTAGAACTGCATGTCATTGGTCCCCTTCCAGCACATCTAGCATGATGGAGGAGAGAGATTAAGGGAGACTTGTTGTGGAATGTGCACCAGGAAATATCATCTGGTCGCTTGGGAGTGAAGAGAAGGACTATTTCAGGGTTGAAGGGCCTGGAACAGCTTGATGCGTGAGGGCTGGCAGTTTTATATGTGCTCAGAGAAGGAGGTACCATTGGGGGGGAAGGACTTGAACCATGCAGGCAAGCTATCCTGGCCTCTGAGAATGGGGGAAGCAAACTCAGGGGGCTGGGAATGTCCTTGGGGTGCCTTCACTTATTCAGTGGGTATCTATTAAGCACCTACTGTATACAGGTAATACCTACAATGCTACTTTGGATAGGGTGAGGAGGGAAGACTTCTGTGAAGAGGTGACATTCTAGCTCAAATCTGAACATTACAGAAACGCTCTAGGTGAAGATCTGGGAAAGAATATTCTGGACATAGTGGACCGAGCATATTTGGGAAATAAGAAGAAGACTAAGTGTATTGGGGGGCAATTTTGTGGTCTTGGGCAGGTTTCTTGACCTCTGTTTCATCATATGTGAAGTGGGAATGATTATAGTACCCACCTCATTGAGCTGTTATGAGTATTAAATAAAAGAATGCACAGAAGGAGCTCAGTACGGTACCTGAAACTCACCTGACAATTAATAAAGCTTAGTGATAATGACACGGTTATGATTTTATTATTACTTATGATTTTCTAATAGGAGAACACTGAGAAGTGTGTGGAAAGTAACACAAAATAGCCCAATGTTAATACTCAGGCCCCAGGGCTTGGGTGGTTCAGTTTGTTAAGCAACCAGCTCTTAATTCTGGCTCAGGTCATAATCTCAGGGTCATGAGATCAAGCCCGCTTTGTGCTCTGCGGGGATTCTGCTTCTCTCCTTCTCCCCCTGTGCCTCCCACCACTTGCTCTCTCTCTCAAATAAATAAATCTCAAAAAAAAAAAAAAAACCCAAAAACAAAACAAAACAAAAAACCCAAGCCCCTCAAAGGGTTAAAGAATGCCTGGGTGGTTTAGTCGGTTAGTGTCTAACTTTGGCTCAGGCTGTGATCTCATGGTCCTGGGTTTGGGCCCTGCTTCAGGCTCCCTGATCCGTGGGGAGTTTGCTTCTCCTTCTGCCTTGCCCTGATTGAGTGTTCTCTCTCTTTCAAATAAATAAATAAAATCTAAAAGAAAGAAGGAAAAAGGTGTGGGGGGGATAAAAAGTATTGGTAAATATAGGGAAACTGGAACCCTTACACATTTTTGTATAAAATGGTGCAGCGCTGCTGAAGACACTTTGGCGATTTTTTAAAAGGTTCAACATGACTTACCAAATGATGCAGCAATTCTTCTCCTAGGTACACAGCCAAGAGAACTGAAAATATATGTTCATGCAAAAACTTGTACACAGATGTTCAAGGTAGCATTACAATCGCCAGCAAATGAGAACAACCCCATGTCCGTCAACTGATGAATGGACGGCTTAAATGTAATATATCCATACAATGCAATATTATTCAGTCTTTTTAAAAAAAAAAAAGGAAATTATGACATAGGCTACAGCATGGACAGACCTTGAAGACATCATGCCAAGTGAAATGAGCAGACACAAAAGGACAAATACTGTATGATTCTGTTTACATGAGATCCCTAGAGTAGTCAAATTTATAGGGACAGGAAGTAGAGGGGTGGTTGTCAGGGGCTGGGGGAGGGGATAATGGAGAGCTAGTTTTTAAATAGGTACAGGGTTTCAGTTGTGGAAGATGAAAAAGTTCTGGAGACGGATGGTGGTGATGCTTGCACCACAATGAATGTACTGAATGCCACTGAACTATTCACTTTATTTTTTAAGATTTTATTTTTAAGTAATCTCTATCCCCAACGTGGGGCTCGAACTCGATAACCCGAGATCAAGAGTCACATGCTCCACTAACTGAGCCAGCCAGATGCTCTTGAACTAGACACTTTAAAATGCCTAAAATGGGTGGGGGGGGGGGGGGGGGGGAGGGGAGGTGCATGCCTGGGTGGCTTAGCTGGTTAGGCATCCAGCTCTTGATTTTGGCTCAGATCATGATCTCAGGGCCAAGAGATCAAGCCCCAAGTCAGGCTCTGTGCTCTGAGGGGAGTCTGCTTGAGATTCTCTCTCTCTCCTCTCCCTGCTCCTCCCCCACTATGGTCTCTTTCTCTCTCTCTCTCTCTCTCAAATAAATAACTCTTGAAAAATAAATAAAATTTCTAAAATGGTATATGGATTTTATGTTGTGAATATTTTTCCACAATTAAAAAACGTATGCTTAGTGAAAGAAGCCAATCACAAAAAAGCCACATATGACATGATTGCATTTATATGAAATGTCCACAATAGGCAAATTCACGGAAACAGAAAGCAGATTAGTGGTTGCCAGGAAATAAGAGCGGGGAGAATGGGGAGTGACTGCTAGTGGTCACGAGGCTTCTTTTTGCGGTGTTGAAAAATGTTCTGGAACCAGATAGCAGTGATGGTTGCACACCCTTGTGACTACACGCAAACCTACTAACTTGTACACTTAATTAAAAGGGTGAATTTCATGGTATGCAAATCATATCAATAAAAGTTAGTAAGAAATACATAAGTGGTATAAGGAATGGAGAAAAAATTATAAATATACCATAACACTTCTTTTTAAAAATTTTTATTTATTATTATCTTTACTGTATTTTTGAGTGGCCTCTATATCCAGAGTAGGGCTCAAACTTAAAACTGAGATCAAGGGTTGTGTGCTCTGCTGACTGAGCCAGCCAGTCACCATGCCTTCAGCCTTCCTTAATCAGTTTGTCTCACCCTTTCAGCAATAAATTACCCTCAGGGGTGCCTGGGTGGCTCAGTCTGTTAAGTGTCTGTCTTCAGCTCAGGTCATGATCTCAGAGTCCTGGGATCAAGCCCCACATCAGGCTATCTGCTCAGCAGGGAGCCGGCTTCCCCTCTCTCTGCCTACTTGTGATCTCTCTCTGTCAAATAAATAAAATCTTTTTTAAAAAATAAATAAAAGTTATTTTATTTGATAGACGTTTTATTTTTGTTTTTTTTGTTTTTTTTTTTAAGTAAACTCTACCCCCAACTTGGGGCTTGAAGTAACTACCCAGAGATCAAGAGTCACATGCTCTTCTAAGCCAGCAGCACCCATGATACTATTATTATCCAGTAGTAAGGTTTCTAGGCCCTTTTCTAACATTTAGAGACAAACACAGACATAGAGAAACAGACGAAAAATATGCAAGGTGATTTGTGGATTTTTCTTTGTGATTTTCATACTTTTCAATTTTTTTCTTTTACTGTGTCTATGATTCCATGCCTTCCTCCCACCCCCACACTCCTACCATCCCCACCCCACCCCACGCCCGCCCCACCCATAGGCTTTCTTTCTGACTCCTTTGGACCTGGCTTAAATCGACCTAGTTTTGTCTTTAATCAAATCTTTAGGAACCAACTCATTACCATTAGAAATGATCTAACCAGTTTTATTTTGATCATTGTTAAAAATCCTCTTTTATTTTTGGATAACGCAATCACAAAGTGAAGACTGTTACCATTTCTTTGACCGGTAAAAGACAACGCTTCTGAATAAAATTTGAAAAAACAGACGCCAGCAGGTTTACCTTGGTGATAAAAAGGATGGCGGCTGAAAGCAGGGCGGCCAGACAATGGTTTTAGATTCGCAGGGTGCTCTGAAAGCTATGAAAAATGTATCTCCCGGCATCTTGATAAGGAAATCAATTACCTACCTCATTCTGAGGGAAGGGAATGAAAAGATTAGAAAAAAATAATAATAACTCAAAGGGCAAGAATGAAACAAACTGGGAAGAGACACACATTTCAAGCTCCAGGCTTTGCCTGGAAATAGTCTTTAGGCTCCCAACTCTTCGTGGTGGTTTCTATTCCCTCATTCCTGAGTCCTCCAAAGACACCAGGAACACCATACTGGACGAGCCAGCTGCCCGCCTTCAGCCACACCCGGTGCCACTCTTCGCAGCTTGTCCGGACAGTGACAGAGTAGTCTCCCATCCTCCCCAGCCCAGGCGCACCATTCAAGAATTCACAGCCCCTGCTGGCCTGGTAGCAGAGAACAAATTTCGTTTCCAGGGGACAGTTACACACAAGCTTATTTTCTGAACAGGGTTTCCTCATGCACTTTTTTTTTTTTAAGATTTTATGTATTTATTTGACAGACAGAGATCACAAGTACACAGAGAGGCAGGCAGAGACAGAGAGAGGAGGAAGCAGGCTCCCCGCTGAGCAGAGAGATCATGACCTGAGCCGAGTCAATCCCAAGACCCTGAGATCATGACCTGAGCCGAGTCAGAGGCTCTAACTCACTGAGCCACCCAGGAGCCCCTCATCATACGCTTTTGGCCATCACTGCTCCCTGGAAAGTGCTGGCAAATAGGAAGTGAAGCAAGAACACTATAGCAAAGCCCCAGGGGGTCCTTCTAACTGGTCATTTTCACTGAAACAGACCAGGACGGAATAGTTCTATTTCCTGACCGTCGAAAGCCCACCCTGAGTTATTGTAGCCTTCATTAACTCCTCACTCGTACAAATGCCGCTTTTCTCAGCCAGGAAGCTGTCGGGCCAATGTCTTAGGAGATTCCAAATTTTATTAAACAGTTATTTGCTTTACTCAAAAGTGACTATATGTTAGCTTGATCATAAAATGAATGACCTTTTTTTCAGGGGAAGGGAAGTGGTAAATGAAACATGGGATTCGTTTGTCAACTGATGCTGAAGGCATAGAATAAATAGGGTTTCTGGAAAGCTTCCCACACCTCGGCTGGATGGTGTATCCACGGATTGAGAGCGGAAGGAAAGGCTCTGCTTTGCCCTGCCCTGGGAATGCACGCGCGCATGCGCACATACACTGGATTGCCCCGAGGGCAGTCACACTCCTGGCCCCGATGGACCTCATTTCATAGGTTCTACCCTCAGCTGGGACTACTGTCATCTAAAAGCAGTCACCACCCAGGACCGTGCCTTGCTTTGCTGATTCTCCACTCTGTGTCCTGTTCAGAAACTAGAAGCAGATCACAGAGGTAAGGAATGGAAAGCAGTCTTACAGACATGCCTCAGCCTGTTTGCAGAGATCGGATCCCTTGGCCAGAACAGGGACCCAGAACTGAAGAAACTGAACCCCGTCTAGCAAGGGGCCTTGGATTTCCTGTAGCTCTGCCTCCTTCCTGACCCCTCTGCTAGGGGAGCCTGGGCTCAACATAACTGAGGAAGGGGTTGGCCAGGCTGTTACTGGCTTCTCAGTCTAGCCCCGCTTGCAATATTTTTCTTAAGGAGGTCTCGTGTATCTTTGCTCTTTAAACATTTAGAGTGCGTTTTGGTCAGGAGAAATTTTTTTATCTTTAAGTTATATTTATTTAAGTAGTCTCTATACCTGATGTGGGACTTGAACTCACGACCCCCGATCAAGAGTCACATGTTCTTCCAACTAAGCCGGCCAGTCACCCCTTGATCAGAATTTTTAAGGTGTGTCATGGAAGGATTCATGGTTAGGCTAGATTTGAAATGGTTTACAAAGAAATCAGGTTGTAGTATTTAAAACCTAGATCACTCTGGATCAGAGGGGGTGGGATTTAAAAACAGATTTCAAGTTTAGTCTTGAGCGGTTGGAAGATCTGGCAGTGCTCTTAAGCTTGGGCAATGTCCCTGTTCTTTTCCAGGAGCTGATGAAAGGGACCAGCCTTGGAGAGCCTGGGATGTCCAATCAGTTAAGCGTGGGACTCTTGACTTTGGCTCAGGTCATGATCTCAAGGTCATGAGATGGAGACTGGCTGCCATGGACCACTTGGGATACTCTCTCTCCCTTTGTGCCTCTCCGCCTCTACAGCCCCCAACCCCCCTCTCTCTTCTCTAAAAAAAAAAAAAAAAAAGAAAGAAGGAAAGAAAGAGAAAGAAAGAAAGAAAGAGAGAAGAAGAAAGAAAGAAAGAAAGAAAGAAAGAAAGAGAAAGAAAAGGACTAACCTGGGCATCTTCCACTAGGTAAGAACTTCATCTCTTTGCCAGACCCTCCTGAGTCTTGGGTCCAGTGGCTCCAGACCAACAGCAGGGGCGCCACCTCCAGGCCAATCCTGAGAAATGTAATTTTGTGAGCCAAACGGATATTCCTGGACACGTTCATCCCAGGCAGAGTGTATCTGCAAATGAAGGGCAAAGGGTCTGGGCTCCTGGGTTAGGAACACCTTAACCCAGGCGATTCTAGAATGGGGTTTCTTAGGGATCAAGAATCTGAGCCGTCCATGCCCTACTTTCCCACCCTGATTGCCCCCAAGTGACCCCAGAAAAGAGATGGGACTCCTCCTGTACCAGCCTCACTGTGTGTTTTCTTTCAGGGATTACTCTTTATTTCTAATTTGTCCTTGACCTTCTTCCAAATCAGTCCTCTAACTTACTTCCTTAAAGCCAACTCTTCCAGCCTGTTTCAGGAAGTCCCCAGACTAAGTGACGTCTGCTGTGACACTATGTGAAAAAACCTGTGATGGCTAATGTATGTGACTTTGGCGGTGGAGACCTTGCTACCAAGGTAGGCGGTTTGCAGGGAGGGGAGTTCCCATCACCTGACAGCCAGCAGTGCCTGGAGCGCACTTGGTTCAGCTCCCACCTGCTCGCAGTCTTCCAAGAACTGGATATTCACCTTTGCCAGTTAAGCAGCCCAAAGTGTCCAGCAGATAGACTGTCACATTAGCTGAGAATGGCAGGAGAGCCCCCCCTCCAAAGCCCCATGGCCTGAGAACTTTGCAGTCATGCCAGCTTTGTTGCTGCTGGTCTAAGCAATTCTTCAAGACCATCACCGAGTTGCCAGAAATTCATGTCCGCCCAAAGGTAAGGAATGAACAGGATCCAATTCCCCCTGAACAGTCATCCATTCCCTGGCAGCTTGATACTGCAAACCAGTGTTGAGATCAGATGCGGCATCACTGGGTGTGTCATCGAGGATCATTCAAAATCCTGAACGTTATCGTTCAAAGGGAGTTTTGGTGACCCTGTGGTATGGAAACTGCCCCTTAAGTCCATCAGCCCTTGAGTCACAAGTACTCTGTCGATGCTCCTAAGGATTAATGGCCACCTTGGTGCCCATGGCCATCCCGTCGTCATGGTGGGAAGCCGGTATGCTGACTAAGGTGGCACTGTTCACCCTCTACACTGGACCTTACTGCCGGATTCCTGGTGGAACACCTCAGTCAAGCTCCAGAGAACTCTCTCTGCTGCTCCCTGCTCACCAGGAAACACAGTTGCACCACCCACCTTGCCTCTGCAAAATTTGCATACAGCCCACTACATTCCTGTGTCCACAATACACTGACACACACGATCTGTTAAATCACCAACCACCTCACCCACAAACGGCCAGGACCCCAAGGGTCTGTACCCTAAGGACGTGCACCAGAATCACTTGAGGAGCTTTTAAAAATCAGAGGTCCCACCAGAAAGAGACACTTCTACAGCATCTTGGTTTTCAACAACGGTGTGAAAGCAAACCAGTGGGAAGAGGAAAGTGCCTTCAGCAAATATTGCTTGGAAACTGGATATCCATATGGAGGTAAGGAGACAAACAAACCCCAACCTCTTTACCTCACATCATGTACAAACATCAATCCACAATGGACCCTAGACCTAAATAGAAAAGCTAAAACTTTAGGGCAGCTTCATTAATTAAGTGTCTGACTCTTGGTTTCTGCTCAGGTTGTGATCTCAGGGTCATGGAATTGAGCCCCATGTTGGGGTCCACGTTCAGAGGGGAGTCAACTTGAGATTCTCCATCTCCCTCTGCTCCTCCTGCCCCACGTGTGTGTGTTCTCTCGCTCTCTCAAATAAATAAATAAATAAAATCTTTTTAAAAAGATTTTAAAAGAGAGAGAGAGATCACAAGTAGGCAGAGAGACAGGGGGAAGCAGGCTCCAGAGAGAGAGGGAGGAGCAGGCTCCCCACCGAGCAGAGAGCCCGACGTGGGGCTCCATCCCAGTGCCCTGAGATCATGCCCTGAGCCAAAGACAGAGGCTTTAACCCACTGAGCCACCCAGGCGACCCAGTAAATAAATAAATCTCTTTTTAAAAAAAGTAAAAGGGGCGCCTGGGTGACTCAGTGGATATGAGGCCTCTGTCTTCGGCTCAGCTGAGCAGGGAGCCTACTTTTCCTTCTCCCTCTCCCATTCCCCCTGCTTGTGCTCTCTCTCTCTCTCTCTCTCTCTCAAATAAATAAACAAAATCATAAAAAAAAAAGAAGAAAACACAGACTTATATTCATCACTCAGATATAAGTAAAGGTTTCTGGGACACAAAGAAACAACCATAAAAGAAAGAATTAATAAATTGGACTTAATCAAAATTAAACACTTTTGCTTATCAAAAAGACATCATTAAGAAAATAAATAGACGAAGGGCACCTGGGTTGTGCAGTGGGTTAAGCATCTGCCTTCAATTCAGGTCATGGTCTCGGGGTCCTGGGATTGAGCTCCCTGTTGGGCTCCCCGACTCAGCAGGGAGTCTGCTTCTCCCTCTCCCCTCCCCTCACAAGTGCGCTCTTGCTCTCTCTCATGTAAATAAATAAAATCCAAGAAAGAAAGAAAGGAAGGAAGGAAGGAAGAGAGAAAGAAAGAAAGACAGACGGGGGTAGGGAAAGAAGGAAGGAAATGAATAGATGAGCCACGGACTGAGTAAAAGTATTCTCAAAATATAATATCTGACAAAGGAAAGGCATCCAGGATATAAAAAGCATTCTTAAAACTCAATAATGAAAACAATCCAATTTTTAAAACAGGCAAGGGATTTGAAAAGACGCTTCACAGAGACAGATGGATAGTCAACATGCATATGGAAACACCATCTCCATCACTTGGTCATCAGGGACATGCAAGCTGAAATCCCGGTGAATACTTCTACCCTGCCACCAAAATGGCTAAAATTCAAGACTGAAAATACCAAACGTTGAAGGGTTTGGGCAAAAGTTTAAAATGGCACAACACACTTGGCAGGCTCAGTCGGAAGAGCATGTGACTATCGAGTCATGAATTTGAGCCCCACATTGGATGTAGAGATTATCTGAAATCGATCAATCAATCCATCAATCTGTTTTTGTTTTTTGTTTTTTTTTAAAGATTTTATTTATTTATTTGACAGAGAGAGATCACAAGCAGGCAGAGAGGCAGGCAGAGAGAGAGGAGGAAGCAGGCTCCCTGCTGAGCAGAGAGCCCGACGCGGGGCTCGATCCCAGGACCCCGAGATCATGACCTGAGCTGAAGGCAGCGGCCCAACCCACTGAACCACCCAGGCGCCCCGTTGTTTTTTTTTTGTTTTGTTTTTTAGAAATGGCAGAGCTTGGGGCACCTTGGTGGCTCTGTCAGTTAAGCATCTACTTTTGACTCAGCTCATGATCCTGGAGTCCAGGGATCGAGCCTCGTATCTGGCTCCCTGCTCAGAGTGGAGCCTGCTTCTCCCTCTCCTTCTGCCTCTTCTCCCTGCTGTCTCTCTCTCACTTGCTTGCTCACTCTCTCAAGTGAATAAATAAAATCTTTAAAAAAAAAAAAAAAAAAGAAAGAAAGAAAAGGAATGGCACAACTTTGGGAAAATGTGTGACAGTTCCTCATAAAATTAAACATACACCTTCCTTATGACCCAGCACATCATTTCCTGTGTAGTCACCCAAGAGAAATAAAAACGTATGATCACAGGCATACACAACATTGCACAGAAATGCTTATGGAAGCTTTGTCTTTTGTTTGCTTTCCTTTAAGTCGGCTCCACCCAGTGTGGGGCTGGTCTGAGCTCACGACCCCCAGAGACCAAGAGTTGCACGTCCTACTGACTGAACCAGCCAAGGGCCCCTAGAAAGACACATCTTCAGGTTCCTGCTGGAAACCAACCGCTTCAGCAAACTGCTGGCCTGGACTCAGGCCAGTGTAATTTACTTAGAAATGCTTGAAAAATGAGATGGGTTGAGGGATGGAGACATGGGTGGAGGGATGAACACTTACGCGATAAAACAAATAGTAAAATGTACATTATAGACTCTTGTGGTGGGTTTATCGGTCATTGCCACGCCATTTTTTTTTTTTAATTCAGTTTTTCTGAGGCCACAGGAATAGTAAATTAAATTGCCGGTGGCAAACATACGTGAATGTTTGTTATACGTCTGTCATATTTCTGTTATGAACATATTCCATAATAAAGACATTAATTAACAAATAAATCAATGAACGTCACCTGATGATTCTGATGGCCACCCCGGGGGCTCTGACAGCTCGTGAGTTTCAGGGCATGCCGAGGGGCTACACAACACTTATCTGGAAGGCTGGAGAGGAGGCTCCTGTGGCTGCTAGATCAAGACGTCACAAACGTGGTTTACAGTCACACACATTTACCACCTTCCGGTTCTGAGGTCCAGAGTCAGAAATGGGTCTCACCGAATTAAACTCAAGGTGTTGGCAAGGCGGCTTCCTTCCAGAGACTCTAGAGAATCAATTTCCTTGCCCTTTCTGGCTTCTAGAGGCCGCCTGTGTTTTCTGGACTCACGGGGACTTCCTCCACCTTCAAAGCCAGCAGCAGAGCACCTTCATATCTCTCCCTGACTCTGACGTTTCTGCCCCCCTCTTTCACATGGAGAGACCCCTTGTGATTCCATGGAGCCCATCCAGATCATCCAGAATGGCGCTTTGTTTTAAGGGCATCTGACTAGCAACCTTGTTTCCATTTGCAACTTTCATTCTCCCTGGCTCTGCAACGTGGCATAATCACAGATGCAGACATCTCTAGGAGCCATTGTTCTGCCTCCCACAGGCTCTGCCCCACGGGGAGGTGGCTCCCCAAGTAAGGGAAGTACTGTGATTCCTGACAGATATATCTGCTACCCAGCCTCGATGGAAATGGAGGCCATGGCATTGCTCTCCATTGCTCCCCACTACCCCCAGACTAACCTCTGCACCCCCACAACCAGCTTGGACAAGTCAAAAGGGGCAGTTGTGACCTGGGGTATAGGAAACACTGAATCCCCACTGGCCTGGGGACCTACTCCAACATTTGGTGCTAACAAAAGGCTATGAGTTGGTAGATTCTTGGCTCCCATCTCCTTGTCAAGAACTTGTCTGAAGAAGTTAAGACATTCTACCAGGCAAGTGAAGAGATGCTATGCCCTGCCTAGGGGACTTGGAAGGGTCTGGTCACTGCCTTAGTTCTGGCCCTTTACTCGGCTAGCCCAGCTACCCCAAGGCCAGCTCTGATCCTCTGACATCTACAGGATGCCTGCCCCCACTTCCCCAGCTTGAGCCTCATCTGTTCCAACTTTTCTTTCCTCTCCCTAGTCTGGAACCTTGAGCCCATGTTCCTTCCTAAGCGTCTTCTCACAAATGCGAACCCCAGTCCTCCTGTAGAATTTTTGGCTCCTCCTCCCTCTCCTGCTTCAGTGAGGGCTCCCTGATTCAAGCTACCAGTTCTGAGGACTCTACCCTGTTATCTGGGGCCAGGGAAGATCCAAACCCAGCACTCCTGTAAGGAATATGGAGAGAATTAAACCTTCTTGTGCTGGACATTTGTCATTTTAAAGATTTTATTATTTATTTATTTATTTTTTAAAGGTTTTTTTTTTATTTATTTATTTGACAGACAGAAATCACAAGTAGGCAGAGAGGCAGGCAGAGAGAGAAGAGGAAGCAGGCTCCCCGCCGAGCAGAGAGCCTGATGCGGGGCTCGATCCCAGGACCCTGGAATCATGACCTGAGCCGAAGGCAGAGGCTTTAACCCACTGAGCCACCCAGGCGCCCCATATTTATTTATTTATTTCTTACTTGACAGACAGAGATCACAAGTAGGCAGAGAGGCAGGCAGAGAGAGAGGAAGGGAGAGAGAGGAAGGGAAGCAGGCTCCCCACTGAGCAGAGAGCCTGATGAGGGACTCGATCCCAGGACCCTGGGATCATGACTTGAGCCAAAGGCAGAGGCTTAACCCACTGAGCCACCCAGGCACCCCCCAAGATTTTATTTTTAAGTAATCTCTACACCCAACATGGGGCTCCAACTCACAACCCCTAGATCAAGAGTCACATGCCCTACAAGTTAAGCCAGCCAGGAGCTTTGACATTTGTCATTTTACATTATTTCCTATACACAGTTCCATGTGTCAATGGGTCCAGTCTATTGATAGACCATATTTTGCTTTGTTGCATCTATGTTTTAAGCTTTTGGGACATTGCCAATCTATCGCTATTATAAATATCTCTGCAATGAGCATCCTTATTCAAATTACTTCAGTTTCCTTTTTTTATTTCCTTGGGACTAATTTGCAACCAAAAGATAATTGGGTTGAGGTATTCCTTGTCTGATGCACATCCCTTCCCACGGGGAACATCCCTCTCCACTTGATAGTTCTGACGTGCTTTCAAGCAGAAGTCCTCACCTGTCCTGTACCAAGGGTTAGTGTTTGAGGCAATGTGTTCATGGTAGATTAGTAACAACAAACCACAAGTCTCAGTGGTAAAGGTTTTGGGGAGATGGAGGGGGTAAGACATGGGGAGGCCCTTTTATAAGCAGAAACTCAAATATAGGCTCCTTCCTTTTAGTGTTTTCAGTACTCTATAGGGCGTCATTGGGGCCCTTCCATTAGACCTATACGTGTGTCAACGATTAATGAGCAGAGAGTAGGAAGACTGGGAGGGGGGACACTTTAGGAGCCAGCTCTGATGCTGTGCACCTCACTTTCTTCCACCATATTTCTTTGGCCAGAATTAGTCACATGCTTTTATTAGATGTGAGAGCATGTGAGAAATATAGTCTTCTGTGCCAGGAAGAAATGAAACAGTGGTCAACACACAGCATTGTCTTTGCCAATTAGAGTACTCCATACTTGAACATGAGACTGCTCGATAATGGGCATATGGCCTAGGTAGGTCTATCAGAGTCATTCTGGGGGATTGCTTTTGATCCTGAGTCCAAGGACGAGAGCTATGCAGCTCTTGCTAAAGTGGGGTGGAAGGTCATCTTTCCAGCAGAGTAAGGGAGGAAGTCTGCTGGAAAACCAAAGCTGGGGGCAGAGAGAACCAAGGAGCTCAGATCCCTGAGAGCTTTGAGCTCTTGGATCCAGGTCAACTCTTCTGGATAAATTCCCTTTGCTTGAGCCAGTCTACATTGGGTTTCGGTCACCTACAGCCAAAGGAGTGACTAATAATACATAGGTCGAGGCATAAAAAGATTTAATAATGCTTGAAAAATATTTCTAGGGGCGCCTAGGTGGCTCAGTGGGTTAAGGCCTCTGCCTTCAGCTCAGGTCATGATCCCAGGGTCCTGGGATCGAGCCCCACATAGGGCTCTCTGCTCAGCGGGGAGCCTGCTTCCCCCTCTCTCTCTGCCTGTTTCTCTGCCTACTTGCGATCTCCATCTGTCAAATAAATAAATAAGATCTTTAAAAAAAAAAAAAAGAAAAATATTTCTAGAATGTTCTCTAAAACATCCTAGCCTTCGTGTAGGGCAGCTTGTCTCCCCAACTTTTCTTTTTATAACTTACAGTTTTTAAGTGAACCTTAATGCTGTTGTATTCAAATGTTTTATTGCTGGAAGAGCCGAGTCTTTTTTTTTTTTCATAGTTTACATGCTATGTTTCTTGGGTTTATCTCTTCTAACCATATGTTAAAGATATTGACTCTGTAAGTCTGGATAAAAGCAGTTTTATGAGTCTTACCTTCCTTACATATTTTGAAGGGTGACCTGTTATTGGTTACATTCATCATATAGAAATGTACACAAAGGCTTATGTGGATGGTTGTATGAGGAATGCCTTTATTCTCGCAACAGAAATCTACTTCTTATTAGGAGAGTTAGTATAGCACAAGGTTTGAGAGCAGAGGCCCTGAGGCCAGACTTCCTGGGTCCAAAATCTGGCCTATGTACTCCCCAGCTATGTAACCTTAGCAATAACATTAACCTCCTCTTCATCTCAGAAACACAGATAACACCTACCTTGCAAGTTTGGTTGTTGGTGTTTTTTTTTTTTTTAATTCCCCTATGAGGTTTTTTTGTGAGGATTGGTTGAGGTAATGCATCTAGAATGATCAGAATAACTAGCTTCAAGAAGCATGCATTAAGATGCTGTTTTGGGGGACCCCTGGGGGGTTCAGTCATTAAGCATCTGCCTTTGGCTCAGGTCATGATCCCAGGGTCATGGAATTGAGCCCCACATCAAGCACCCTGCTCCATGGGAAGCCTGTTCTCTCTCTCCCCACTGCTTGTGTTCCCTCTCAAATAAATAAATAAATAAATAAGTAAAATATTTTTAAAAAAAGAAGCAGCAGCATGCATTAAGATGCTGTTTTGGGGAGCTTCTGGGGGGCTCAGTGGTTAAGCATCTCCCTTTTGGTTCAGGTCATGATCCCAGAGTCCTGGGATCAAACCCCACATTGGGCTCTCTCCTCAGTGGGGAGACTGCTTCTCCCTCTGCCTCTCCCCCCACTTGTGCTCTCTCTTGTTCTTTCTCTCTCTCAAATAAATAAAGTCTTTTCAAAATAAAGATGCTGTTTTGGGGGCACCTGGACAATTCAGTAAGTTATGTGTCTGCCTTCAGCTCAGGTCATGGTCCCAGCAATCTGGGATGGAGTCCCACGTTGGACTCCCTGCTCAGCGGGGAGCCATATCCTCCCTTGGCTTCTTCCCTTCCCCCTACCGCTCATTCTCTCTCTTTCTCAAATAAATAAATAAATAAATACATTTTTAAAAGATGCTGTTTTATTATTATTATTACTGAGCACCTTGGCTATGCCAGACACTGGCCTGGGCACCTGGGATAGAGCAGCAAAGAAACCAGATAAAACTCCTGATTGCCCTTATGGAGGTTACATTCATTTCCTCTTTCAATTTTTTCTTTTAAGATTTTATTTATTTGACAGACAGAAATCACAAGCAGGCAGAGAGGCAGGCAGAGAGAGAGGAGGAAGCAGGCTCCCCACCAAGCAGAGAGCCCCATGTGGGGCTCGATTCCAGGACCTGGGATCATGACCTGAGCCGAAGGCAGAGGCTTTAACCCACTGAACAACCCATGCGCCCCTTCATTTTTCTTTTTTAAAAGACTTTTATTTATTTATTTAACAGAGAGAGGACACAAGTAGGCAGAGAGCCAGGCGGGGGAGTTGGGGAGAAGCAGGCTCCCTGCTGAGCAGAGAGCCCGATACGGGACTTGATCCCAGGACCCTGAGATCATGACCTGAGCCAGAGGCAGAGGCTTAACCCACTGAACCACCCAGGCGCCCCTTCATTTTTCTTTTTTTAAAATAGGCTCCATGCCCAATGTGGGACTTGAATTCACAACCCTGAAATCAAGAGCCACATGCCCTACAAGCTGAGCCATCCAGGCGCCCCTGGAGCTTGCCTTCTAAAGAGACTCATTAAATAAGGGAAATCTAGGTGGTTCAGGTAGCGGAGGGAAATAAAGCCGGGAAAGGAGATACAGAGTAATGGGGAGAGATGGAATTTGAAAGAGGATGTTCTGACAAAGCCATTGCTGAGAAGGCAACATTCAAGAACACACCTGAAAAAGGGGAGGAAATGAACCTCATGGTTATCCGGGAGAAAGGTGCTCCAGGCAGAGGGAGATGCAAACACAGAGACATTAAGGAAGGAACAGACCTAGACACACTGACCTCCATGTTGGTTGGAGCTGAGCGAGTGGTGGGAGAAGCCAAGGCAAGGGTGAGGGATGGGGCTGGATCATATGGGGCCTTGATGGCCTTCTTAGTAACGCTTTGGATTTTGCTCAGAATAAGATGGGAGCCACTGGAGGGGCGCCTGGGTGGCTCAGTGGGCTAAGCCTCTGCCTTTGACTCAGGTCATGATCTCAGGGTCCTGGGATCAAGCCCCATATTGGGCTCTCTGCTCAGCGGGGAGCCTGCTTCCCCCTCTCTCTCTGCCTGCCCCTCTGCCTACTTGTGATCTCTGTCTCTCTCTGTCAAATAAGTAAATAAAATCTTTAAAAAAAAAAAAAAAAGATGGGAGCCACTGGAGGGTTTTGAGCCAGGGAGGGGCCTGAGATGTCACGTTTTAAGGGCGCCCCTCTAGCAAAAGCAGAGAGCTGAGCTAGGAGGCTGCTTAGTAATCCAATTGGAAAAGGATGGTGACAGTTTGGAACAGGCTGCCAGCCGTGAAACCAGGAGTGGAGTCAGAGTCTAGATATACATCACAGAGAGGACAGGATTTGCAGGTGGATAAGACACAGGGACAAAGAGAAAGAGAGTCTTCAAGGTTAACTCCAAGAGGTGCCCAGGTGGCTCACCCAGTTAAGTATCTGACTCTTGATCTCAGGGTTGTGGGTTCAAGCCCTGTGTTGGATTCCACATTGGGCAAGGAGCCTGCTTTAAAAAAAAAAAAAAAAAAAGAATGAAAGTCTCTTTATAAAAAAAGAAATACAAATGGATGGCTCCAAAGTTTTGACCTGAACATCTAGGAGAGTTGCCATTAGCTGATTTGGGGAAGACTGGGGGAAGAACAGGTTAGGGAAAAAAATCAGAGTTCAGTTTCAGAGTTAGTTGAGGTTACTACCAGTTTTGTGTCTATTTGCTACATTTGTGCCAACTTTCACATAGCATGAGTGATAATTATTTCTGATTAGTTAGATTTGTTGTAAATAAAACCTTCGTCTCAGTATTTTCCCTATGACACTGGTTGTGTTGATTTTTCAGAAGGCAGAGGACTGGGAACCTTCACAACCCTGTGCTAGGTCCCAGGGATTTTTCCTGGAGGGCTTTGAAGTTCTCTCATTCTGTGTCCTTTTCCTGTTACCCACGAAGGGAATTTTGTTTTAAAGTAATCTCTACTCCCAATGGGGGGTTTGAACTCACAGACCCAAGATCAAGAGTCACATGTTCTATTGACTGAGCCAGCCAGGCACTACGGAGAATCTTTTATCTGTGCAAACAGGGTAAGTTTTGTGGTAGACTAGCCACTTCTTCTTTTTTTTTTTTTAAGATTTTATTTATATGTCAAAGAGAGTGCACAAGCAGGCAGAAGGAGAAGCAGTCTCCTTGCTCCAGGAGACTGATGTGGGACTTGATCCCAGGACCATGGGATTATGATCTGGGCCAAAGTCAGACTCTCAACTGACTGAGCCATCAGCGTAGACTTGTGTCTCCTAAGCACTGTGAATTGTAAGATGCATCAGAGAGGGGCGCCTGGCTGACTCAGTTGGTAGAGCATGTGGTGCTTGATCTTGGGGTAGTGAGTTTGAGCCCCACATTGGGTGTAGAGATTATGTTCAAAAAGTAAATAAAGCAAGATGCACCAGAGAATGATGGAAAAGAGCGCATTATTACAATTGAAATAAAGCTCTAGAAACTTTTGGCTTTGCCTTCGCTATAAAACTGCAAAGGTAAATGGGACTGATGGTAGATCTGACCTTTTCAGTTTAATCTCAGTGCAGCTTTAAAGCCCCATGAATAGGAGGTCAAATATGTCAGATAATATTTATTGCTGGCTTTTAACCAGTGTTCCACAGAGATGTTTTAAGGTCACTCTGTGTCCAAGGATGGGATGGGATGGGACTCCGGGGTCACTCTGTGTCCAAGGGAAGCTCACTCTTATATTACATGGACACTGTCTTATATATAAACCTTCTGAATATGAAGGACCTTATATGAAACAAGTTCCTGTCATTTGAAAAAAATTGTGAAAATAATGTGGCTCCATATTATTATTTTTTAGAGATTTTATTTATTTGACAGAGAGAGACACAGTGAGAAAGGGAACACAAGCAGGGGGAGTGGGAGAGGCAGAAGCAGGCTTCCTGCTGGGCAGGGAGCCCAATGTGGGGCTCGATCCCAGGATCCTGGGATCATGACCTGAGCTGAAGGCAGACGCTTAAAACTGAGCCACCCAGGTGCCCCCGTGGCTCCATATTACTTCAAGAGTTAGGGTCACAGTGGGGTGCCGGGATGGCTCAGTCCATTGAGCATCTGATTCTTGATGTTGGCTCAGGTCACGATCTCAGGGTCATGGGATCAAGCCCTGCATTAGGCTCCATCCTCAGCGCAGAATCTGCTTGTCCCCCTCATTTGCTCCTCCCCCTTTGCTCACATGCTCTCTCTCTCAAATAAGTAAATAAATAAAATCTTAAAAAAAGAGAAAAAAAATTAGGGTCATAGTCACATGACCTATCTCCCCAACCAGTGTTGGTTTATAATGGCTAAATTTGAGAAAAATCAAGTGGCTCTAATATGTCCAAAGTGAAATTAATTCCTAAATGTTTGCCGGTTGATTTGCATTTACTGTTGTCTATGGGACGTTTTCCTCCCCACTGAATATTCCAGCTGTTTTTCCAGCATGGATTCTTACAACCTAAAATCTTACTGAACCCACTACTGAATTCCAGTAGTGTTTGGGATGATTTTCCTAAACATAAACATCTTGACTGTCCAAAGTGACACATGTACTCCTTTCTTCTCAATTCTTATTATCATACTTTTCCTTCTTAGAGAATTATGACAAGCATTTCCCATATAGTGACTCCTAAACTAAATTGTGTCAGGTACATTAATTAAACTACATTATGTTAGGGTATCTTGGTTTTGCACTTTGAGAAGTTCAACGTATGTACAGGTTTGAAAATTCAAAGTCTACAGATAATATAGCTAAGTGAAAGTCTTTCTTCCTTCCCACCTGTCCTTCTTCCTAAAGGCAAATGAAAAGCAAATCATTGTATATGTGAGAATGTGATGTGAGTGTGTGTGTAGGCACAAGTTCTTTTTTTTTTTTTTAAAGATTTTATTTATTTATTTGACACAGAGAGAGAGATCACAAGTAGGCAGAGAGGCAGGCAGAGAGAGAGGGAAGCAGGCTCCCCACTGAGCAGAGAGCCCGATGTGGGGCTCGATCCCAGGACCCTGGGACAAAGGCAGAGGCTTAACCCACTGAGCCATCCAGGCACCCATAGGCACAAGTTCTTAATCATACTTCCTTTTACACCTGTCTTTAAGTGTAATGATTCTACTGCGCAGCAGTTACCGGAGGATTCCAGGTACGAGGGCATCTAGCCTCTTCAGCCAGGAAGCAGATGGGAAAGAATGCATTCACCTTGTGAGAGGTGGGATGCTTGGGAGGTGGGACGGGGAGGAGGGGCATATCCCAAGAGGACCCTGCTTGAGCCAGGAGGACCTTTGAATGGGTTAACACTATTGATTCATGGACGATTTTGCAAGAATTCTGCTCTTTCCTTCTAGCTATGAGTTTTAGGTCCTCTTTTTCACATTTGCCCATTTTGTCAAGAAATTCTTTCTAGATTGTCGCATAGCCTCTCTTGTCATCCTTAGTATTTCTTTTCTGATTAAAAATACTCTGGTTAATGCTTTTTCTTTTACAAGTCTTTCCATTTTTGAGATGCTTTCATTGGGAGTTCCTTATCAGCTTCCCTTCCCTTTTGTGGTGGGCTTACCGGGGCTCCAAGGGGTGCGCACACCCCTGCGGTCTTGGAATGTGAGCAGGAAGTCCCGCCATGAGTCTAGGTGCCTCTAGTTATCTCCTGGGGAAGAACGCATCCTGAGGGAAAACAGCTTCATTCAGACAGATAAACCTGGCCTCCAGAATAAGCCTCCGGTGACAGGGTGGAGGGGGTGTTTGTCACTCTTAGCTGTCTCGTCCCCAACCCAGCCAATCAGAACCAGTATCCCTGGTCCAAGCTGTCTCAGTCTCTAGGTTACACATGTAAGCTAAATGTGGAAGAGCTGTTTCCAGTACCAAGTCTATACAGGACCAGAAGGAATGATGTTCCCCTTCATTCTGTCCACGTGACAAAGTACATTGGTAAAGGGAGGGAGAGTGGCCTTGCTCCCCACTTCTCCACGGACGTGTCACAGAAGACAGCACCCCTGAATTTGCCAGAGAACATGAGACAGCTTTGCCTCTGGCTCTTCAACTTGGTTAAGCTATATCATCCAGTGATTCAATCAAATACGAATCAGTGTTGCAGTGAAGGTATCTTGGAGATGCGATTAATACCTACAATCAACTGAGTTTAAGTAAAGGAGATTATCCTTGATAATCTGAGTGGGTTTTAGTCAATCCACCAAAAGGCCTTAAGAACAGAACTGAGATTTGCCTGAAGAAGAAATTTGCCTATGGATTATAGCATCAGCCATAAAGTTTCTCGCTCAAGAATCTCCAGCCTATGTTTTTTTTTTTTTTTCACAAACTTGCCCTAATAAGAGATGAAATGTTAAAAAAAAAAAAAAAAGAAGAAAGAAAGAAAGAAAAGAAAAGAAAGAGTTTCCAGCCTGGCCTATCCTAGAAGTTTCAGATTTGCCAGCCCCCACAATGCCATAAACCAATTCCTTGCAATAAATCTTTTTCATTTTTTCTTTTTTAAGTAATCTCCACACTCAACATGGGACTCAAACTCATGACCCCAAGATCAAGAGTCACATGCTCTTTCCACTGAGCCAGCCAGGCTCCCCGACAATAAATCTTTAAAAATCTATCCATCTGTCCATCCATCCATGCGTCCACCTTACTGGTACTGTTTCTCTGGTAGAAGCTTAACAGGGATATCACACATGTGGCAGTGCCCCAGAAAGGCAGGGGTGAAGCATTTTGTGATAATGGCAGTGCCTGAGCGCCTGGGTGGCTCCATCGGGTGAGCATCTGCTTTTGGCTCAGGTCATAATCCCAGAGTTCCAGGATCGAGCCCTGCATCTGGCTCCCTGCTCCTCCCCCAACTCATGCTCGCTCTCTCTGTCACCTTCTCTCTCAAATAAATGAAGAAAAGAATTTTAAAACATGGCCACGCCTATGTGACATTGTCCTGACTGTGGTTGTCAGACAAAATGCCAAGATGAGCTCCCACACCTTCTCCACGGTTAGCGAGTATCACTGAGAAAAGCCCAGGTGGGAGAAACAGCAGATGCCTCCAGGAAGAAGTCAGATGTGTTATCAGTGAACATGTTCAGACATATCTTGGGAAGACTTGGAGGTGGCTGGAGGTCCTGCCTCATCAACAGATTTAAGTGGGATCCCAAATAACATAGTTAATCTTCATGTGACCCCATTTGTAGTTCCAGAAGAATGTGGTGCAGAGAAACATAGGGCTTGAGTTCCAGCAGGAAGCAGATGGCATACTCAAGTTTATGATCATGCCCGGGGTGGGGGACGGTGTTGACAGAGTATTCACTCAAGGGCAGGCATGGCGTAAGGATACCACAGAGACAGTCCAGTACTTCTGGGGCTGGTAACAGCCCAACTGTTACTTCTACTGGGCTGAATGGCCAAGAGGAGGGAAGGATTCCCAGAACTGGAAACAGAGTACAGAAGTTTGCCTTGCAAGGACCTGTCAGTGGAGGGAGAGCCAGAGTCTAACCTCAAGAAAGGAGCTGATCACACTTTCCTTCTTTCTCTGGTGTCTTGCCTGGGTTCCTCCCGACCAGAAGCTAGGGATACGAGGGGCCCTTTATGGGATCCGTATATGTCAGCCTTTAGTTGGAAAGGCAGATAGAGAATGACAGAGAATCATCTGGAAGGGCAGAGAAATCTGTCTGGCCTACACAGATTACACTGGAATACTGAACTTAGCTATATCTGTCTCCTCTCTGGAAGATGTTTCTTAGTGTTATGCTCTATTTAGAGTTTCTCCTCATTCTGGCAATTCTCAAGCAGGGGCAGCAGTGTTCCCCTAGAGGGCAAGGGAAATGCAAATGTTGGGGCTTTTCTTGGCTTGTCTCAATGAATGAGGGGCATAGTCGGCATTTGGGGGGCAGAGGCCAACAATACTAAATGTTTTGCAAACCAAGAAAGAGTGCTGAAGAATGAAGAACTTGTGGAAAGCCCGGAGGGCAGGAGGGGCTCAACCAGGTGAGGGGAGCAGGGACATTGGGGCTAGAAGTGGGGCATCTGGAAGAAGGCTGGTTGTACCCAAGGGTCAGAGTCTTGGGTTGCTTTCGGCTGCATGGGCAGCTGGAAGGGGCAACGATTACCAGGAGATCAGGAGCTGGGACAGACACACACTGAACTTGCAGAGAAATGATCCACGGGCTCGATGAGCAAGACATTCAAAGTACAAAATCAGGTTAGCAGATACGTCCAGAACATCTGTAGGCCCATGGGGAGGCCCATGGGTTCAAGGGAGAGGCAGCTGCCATAATGGAACGTCACAGCCAGGGTAAGGAGTGCCCCCCACCGAGGTTCATGTGGTACCAGCATGGACGGATGCTGTCGTGGGCTTCCACGGGGACCAACCAGCAGTTCATCTTCCCTGGTGTTCCTATGGGGTTGTGTCCCCCTTGTCCCATGAGTTCAGGTGAGAGGAGTGTGAGCGCCGGTCTGCTGTAGACGGTAGAGTCACAGATGGCTCTGGAAACGGGGGTGGGGAGGCATGGTGGTGTGTGTCCCTGGGGGCAGCAGGGGGTGCTGCTGGCCCTTCTGGAGGTGGGAAGTCGGGGAACTAAAAGAAAAGGGTTGGTTTCATACATATATGTATGTGTAAGACGCCACAGATGGTAAAGCACATCCCAATTTCAGAGATAATATATGAGAAAGTGTCTTAGACTCAGTGAAATAGTTCTTTTACTCGTTTCTCTCGGTAACTCTAAAAAATATAGGTACTATAGGTACTATCTCCATGTACCAGTGAGAAAATTGAGGCTTAGAGAGAGTAGGTAACTTCCCAAATGTAAAATTTTAGTCTAACAGGAACTATCTTTCCTTTCTTTCTTCTTCTTTTTTCTCTCTTTCCTTTCTTTCTCTCTCTCTCTCTTTCTTTCAGATTTTATTTCTTTATTCAGCATGGAGAGAGCACAAGTAGGGGGAGCAGCAGACAGAGGGAGAGGGAGAAGCAAGCTCCCTACTAAGCAGGGAGCCCAATGCAGGGCCCCAACCCAGGACCCCAGGATCATGACCTGAGTTGAAGGCAGACGCTTACCTGACTGAGTCACCCAGGCACCCCAAGAACTTATTTTTTCCAGAGCTTTCTCTGGGGCCAGAGATGCTCTGAAACATCCATTTATCAGGGATTTGGGAACAGCAAGTGGATTCGAAGGAGCTGGAGGCTAGCTTGTCTTGAAACCCTTGAAACCTGGGAGAAGTCATGGGGTTTACTTGGAGTGTGCTGGGAGGACTCAAGAGATTTGGGTGGGGATTCAAATCTCCCTCGAGGCCCTCCCTTGGGGCTGCGGCTGCTCAGAGATGTGAACCGTGCTAGCAAGGCTTGTCTTATCTGTCAGACACCACCCTGGCTGGGGACTCCACCGTGGCCAGGCCCTCTCAGGATACTGACTCCGCCCTGCACACTGCCCCTTGGTTGACCCCAGCTTGTCTGACGCCATTTTGTATGTCCCCTTTCCTGGGACCAGGGCTGCCTCCAAAATGCTGAGGGTCTGTGGGACCTCCACATAGGGCCACACAGCCCAGCCCAGGCCTACTCTCTGCCTGGGGGTCCTCTGATTCCAGGAAGGCCCCACTCTCCCTTGAGACCCCCTGTCTCCTCCAGAACCCAGTCCAAAGTGTCTCAGTAACAAGGCCAGGACTCTGGGGCCCGACTCCAGAAGCTCCATCAGCTCTCGCTCAAAGAAAAGATGATCGCTCCAGGCTCTTGTCCTGACCCCGCATGTTAGAGAAGCTTCTGCTTGGATATAGAGCATATCTGAGAGAAAAACGGAGGCCTAAGTGCGCCTCCCAATATGGATGCCTGCGTTTCTGAAAAGATGTGTTGGTGTAGCTTTTTTATGGATGAAGAGAAGACATTAATCCCCCATCAGCTTATATTTTCAGCTAAGAATCTCGTTTTAAGAGGCTAATGGATTAAGAATCCTAGTGAATTGGCCCGTAGTAGGGGTCTTGTGGTTTCTTTACGGTTTTGGAAGCCAGTGTACCATTAAAGCAAATTTCAGGGCACCTAGTTGGCCCAGTCAGCTAAGTGTCTGCCTTTGGCTCCAGGTCATGATCCTAGGTCCTGGGATCGAGCTCCACATCCCTGCTAAGCAGGGAGCCTGCTTCTCCCTCTGCCTCTGCCACCCCACCCCTATCCCCTCACTCCTGCTCACTCCCTCTGTCTCTCAAATCAATACATAAAATATTTTTTAAAGATTTTATTTATTTGAGAGAGAGACAGAAGGAG
This sequence comes from Lutra lutra, assembly GCF_902655055.1. Classification (NCBI taxonomy): domain Eukaryota; kingdom Metazoa; phylum Chordata; class Mammalia; order Carnivora; family Mustelidae; genus Lutra; species Lutra lutra. Next base: position 13,917,398 of record NC_062293.1, on the reverse strand, counting down.
AGAAAGGATGAGTGGGGAGTGGGGCAGAGAGAGAAGTAGACTCCCTGTGGAACAGGAAGCCAAACACAGGGCTTGATCCCTGGACCCCGAGATCATGATCTGAGCCGAAGGCAGATGCTTCACGGATTAAGTCACCCAGGAGCCCCAATAAATAAAATCTTAAAAAAAAAAAAAAAAAGCAAATTTCAAACAAAGCAAACATCCCTAACTCCACAACCTCAGGACCATTTCCATAGTCACACTTCCCTCCCATTACTTATTGATCAAGCATATACTGTGTACCAAGTACTGTACAGACATCATGCTGCATGGTGTCCTTAATTACAATCATCCTGATTCCGTTATACATTCTGCTAAAGATAACAGGCTCATAACTGATTCATAAATATGATTCACATTTTCATATAACCTTCATGATTTTTTTCATAATTATTTTAAAAGTAGAATACATTATAAAAATTTTGAAATCTAATTTGGAAAAATATCCCATTTTGGAAGGGAATTTGGAAAAATATTCCCAAAATATCCCAGTTGGCACCTAACGACTGATTACCTTTCCTACATACTTCTCTCTGCACATCTGCATCAAATAGTAATCTCATGTGCTGATTTTCCTAACGTTGGGTCATAATCGTTTCTCCATCTTGTTACCCAGTCCTCTTGCAAAATAGCCTTTGCTTATAGAAATTTCCAGCTTACTGGCATTTTCCGGCAGCGGACTTCCTAAGCACCGCTGGAAAGGTGCCAAAACGATGGTCTGAGTTGGGATTTGTTCTAAGTGCTTTCTTGTGTCGGGAACTGTCTGGCTCTGTGGGAGTCAGTCCTGTCCACGTGTGAGCAAGGGCTCTCCTCCATGAGCCTCTTTCGGAAAGAGGTGGCGGGGCGAGATTCAGCATCACTTTGCAGCTTCTCCCTCTGTTCCCCCGCCCCATCTCTGATCCCATTTCCTCTGATATTGGAGTCAGACAGTGCTGGGCTCAGCCACTCAGCAGAGTGACCATATCTCTAAACCCCTCTGTTCCCTTGGATGTGAGATGGTGCGCTGTCTTCACAGGGCTGTCGTCTATACTGGAGATGATGCATGTAAAATGTGGAGCAGGATAGTTGCTATTACCTGTGCTCAGCAGTCGTTCCGTCCCTGGCATTTGATCTTCACCACGGAGTCCCTCTCTCTAGACCTGACCTGCAGACTCCCGGCTGTGGGAGCCAACTATGGGGGAGTCTGGCTCTCATGAACCAGGTCCTCTGGGTCTGAGATTCTACAACTTTGTTACCCCCACCTTCAACGTCCTGGCCTCTACCTTCAAGACTTGTCCCTTGTTTTGACTTCCTTACTAGAACGTTACTGCTCTTACTGACCACCAGAAATGTCCCCAAGATCCCAATTTTAACAGTCCTGTTACGTCTCTGCTGCCCAACTCCTTCTCCTCTGCTTTGGATTCCCGGACACAAGCTCCCATCCATACACCCGAGCATTGTGACCAATTGATGTCCTCTGCTTCGAACCTCACTCCTTTTCTACCTAGATCACTTGTCACATGGCTGCAGACAGCTCAGTGTCTTCTACACGCACTCTGCTATGTTAAAAAGCAGTCTGATTAAATGAGTTACTGAGATAAGTAAAAATAAAACCTTGCCTATGTGCGGCAGTGAACACTACATATAAGGCACTGGCTGGCAAGTTACCACCTTTGCTGATCACAACAGTCCCATGAACAAAATAAGAATGGTTTCGCTCTCTCCGAAGATGGAAGATCAAGGCACAGAGATGTGAATTGCCCAAGTTTGTAGACTTAGTGATGGCGCTGAAATGAGTATCCTATATCTTCAAGTTATTGTTTTTCTCCCATTCCACTCCACTTCCAGAAATGATGACTAGCCCCTTGTCTCTCCCCACAGTATATGCCACGTAGAGGAAGATATTCATTAATGAATCCAAACGCATTTGTCTTTGCTGGCTGGCCATGAGAACAAAGAACTTGAAACAGAGCAAGTTCTATAATACAGAAGATGCGTTCCTATGGCACATTGAAGGCTGCAGAAGTTAGCTGTCTCTATCATTTCAGTTTTAAGAGGAGGAGGAATGAAAGGCGAGTGACTCTGAGGGCAGCAAAGAGAGACATAGGGAAGGAGAGAGAACTTTGGTCCCAAGGGTAGGGACCCCCAAGCTTATACTTTGGCATGCTTTGGGCAAATGACAAGTGTTCAGAGAGGAATGGCCCACTGGTGTCCCCAGGAGTTTAGATCCTGGGCTCGGGGTCCCCACCCCTACTGTGGTGAGAATTCCTGGATTCCAGACATGGCACAAAAAACAGAGATCTGCCAGACTTCAGGGGACCTCAGGGTTTTGGACAAAAACCATGGTGGACTGACTAACCCCCATATCTTTTTTATTTTATTTTATTTTTTTACCAACAAATTTTTTATTTATGTCTAGCATGTATCTTTTTTTTTTTAAAAGATTTTATTTATTTGAGAGGTAGAGAGAGAGAACGAGCAGAAAGAAGGGTAGAGGGGAGAAGCAGACTCCCTGGTGAGCGGGATGCCTTATACAGGGCTCGATTCCAGGACCCCAAGATTAACGGCTTAACAGACTGAGCCACTCAGGTGCCCCTGACCATCCCCCCATCTTTGGCATCATATAAACTCTCTAGTAGCTATGGAAGGTGAGGGAAACCCAGTCATGACTGAGACTGAATTTCCTATAAGTCTGTTGAAATAAGGACTCATAGTAGCATTTAAGTCGATTGGATTTAAAGAATATCATTAGGATGTTTCTTGGACCCCTGTGGCTGTGGATGCGATAGCCACCATTCCTCATTCATTCATTCATTAAGAATTTAGCTAATATTTACTGAGCTCTTATTAGGTACCGGGCATTGTGTCAGGCACTAAAAATACCTTTCATGTTGATATTATCACTACCCAATGAAGCGAATAAATAATGGTAAATCGTTGGGGCACCTGGCTGGCTCAGCTGGTAGAGCATGTGGCTCTTGATCTTGAGGTTATGAGTTTGAGCCCCACATTCGGTGTAGGTTGCTTAAACAAACTTAAAAAATGGTAAATAGCAATGCATAACAGAAAGAATTGAAGATGATGTTGAAGTGACAAAATATAAGGTGAGGAAAGGCAAACCAACCCTCCTGGGGCGCCTGGGTGGCTCAGTGGGTTAAAGCCTCTGCCTTCAGCTCAGGTCATGATCCCAGGGTCCGGAGATCGAGCCCCGAATCAGGCTCTCTGCTCAGCAGGAAGCCTGCTTCCCCCCCACCCCCCCTGCCTCTCTGCCTACTTGTGATCTAGGTCTGTCAAATAAATAAAATCTTTAAAAAAAAAAAAGAAAAGAAAAAACCCAACCCTACCATCACAAGGAGGTCAAGACATACCTGGCTGGTTCAGTCCATGAAGGGTGAGACTCTTGATCTGGGGGTTGTGATTTCTTTTTTTTAAAGGTTTTTATTTATTTATTTGACAGACAGATCACAAGTAGGCAGAGAGGCAGGCAGAGAGAGAGGAGGAAGCAGGCTTCCTGCTGAGCAGAGAGCCCGATGTGGGACTCGATCCCACGACCCTGAGATCATGACCTGAGCTGAAGGCAGAGGCTTTAACCCACTGAGCCACCCAGGCACCCCTGGGGGTTGTAATTTTAAGCCCTACATTTGATATAGCGAGGAAGAGGAGGAGGAGGAGAAATAAGGTGGTTAGGACAAGCTTTTCTGAGGAGGTGACAGCCAAGCTGAGATCTGAAAGAGAAGAAGGAGCCGGTCATGTTCAGGCAGAGGGAAGTGCTTTGTGCAAATGCCCTGTGGTGGGAAAAAGCTTGATAGGTTCCAGGGGCTGAAAGAAGACCTGGATGCTCAGAGCACTGTGGGATGGTGAGAGAAATGCAATGAAGTTGGAGGTAGATCATTCAGTTTTGTGGGCCACCAACTCTACTCTCAATGCAGTCTGATTTGACTTTTAAAAAGATGGTGGTATATGCATTGGTGGAAACAAGTGTGGCCCCAGAGAGGCAGGAACAGTCATGTGGGAGATTCTAGAGGCTGGCTTACTCAACCACTTCTCCTTTGTCTTCCCTTGCTGTTCAGGCGGGAGAGCCAAACCTCACTTCCCCAGGCTCCCTTGCAGCAGGGTGCGGCCATGTCATGTGACACATACTTGGGGACGGGCTTCCCTCCCAGAATAAAGAGACAAAGCCCAAGCGAGAAGGCTTTTATCCTTGACCCGTTCTTTGCCTTCCCTTTCCTTCCTTTGGAGCACAGATGTGGCTCTCACAGCCAAGCAGCTATCCTGTGACACACTGCAGATTACAGAACAGGAAGATAACCCTGGGCCCCTTTTCTCCATAGTTATTGTCACATTAGTAAAATACCCTTTCCTTATTTAATCTTCTATGATAGGTTTTGCCTGTTTTTTTTGTTTTGTTTTGTTTTTTAAGATTTATTTACTTGAGAAAGAGAGAGCACAAAAGCAGGGGAGAGGGGCAGAGGAAGTGGGAGAGGCAGACTCCCCACTGAACAGGACCTGGACTTGGAGCTCCATCCCAGAACCCTGGGATCATGACCTGAGTCGAAGGCAGATGCTTAACCAACTGAGCCACCCCAGTGCCCCTATTTTTTTGTTTTTAAAGACTTTAAGTAATCTCCACACCCGACATGGGGCTTGAACTCACAACCCCAAGATCAAGAGTTGCATGCTCTACTAAATGAGCCAGCCGGGCGCCCCTGTGATAGGGCTTTTGGATACTTCTAGTCGGTTCTGACATGGATGCCTTCGCAGTTGTCCAGGAGAGAGGTCATGGTGGCTTGGACTATGGTGGTGATGGATTTGAGATATACTGTGGAGGAGGGCCACCAGGCCTTGCTGGAAAACTGGACATGGGGAGTGAGGGAAGGGGTAAGCGGTTTCTCCAAATAGACAGGTAGCAAGTGGCAGAGATGAAAGTCAAACCTAGCTCTGCCTTGTCTCTTTTATATACGAGCCATTTGACAAAAGCTGTTAATAGTGACCTCCCAGGGCTCCAGGTCTTTTCTCCAATGCCAAACCCATGTCCATTGGGCTTCCTCTGACCTTGGGTTGCCTTTGGGAGCAGCTGTGGGTTTAGGGAAGTTGAACTGTCCGTGTTGGCTAAGAACTGATGAACAATATAGAGGCAAAGGCTCCTCAGAAAGTGGTCTTGAGGAGGAAAGGGTGGTATTCCCAAGACCCTGAATCCCTTAGGCTCCCTCAGATGCCTCCCCCCTCCATCTAGAGCCCAGAGTTTATTTTAGTAAGCCCATGAGTCTACCTGGACTTGCCTGGATCTGGCCTTCCATCCAGTCTTTGTGAAGATGAGGTCTAAACTCGTCAACATGAAGATCACAGAGTCAAGAGATTTTCTTCTAGCCCATACACCAAGTGATTCTCAATTGTACATCCTACTGGGAAAATTGGATAATGGAAGAGGATTTTATTCTTCTTCAGTACACGGTTCTAGTGGTTTCCTAGGGTTGCCATATCAAAGTACCACAAACTGGGGGCTTAAAACAACAGAAACATATTCTCTCACAATTCTGGGGGCCAGAAGTCTGAAGTCAAGGTGCTGACAGGTCTATGATGTCTCTGAATATGCCAGAGGAAGATCCTTCCTGGCCTCTCCCAGCACCTACTGGTGGCTGGCAATCCTTGGCTTGTAGACCCGTCACTCTGAATCTGCCTCTATCTTCACTTGGCCTCTCAGTGAATGTCTGTGCCTACATCTCTTCTTATGAGGACACCTGTGGATTTAGGACCCACTCTAATGCATTATGACCTCATCTTCACCTGGTTACACCTGCAAAAACCTTTATGCCAAATAAGGTAACATTCACAGGTACTGGAGGCTAAGGTTTCAACAAATCTTTTTGGGGACACAAGTCAACTCACAGCAACATCACCATATCTAAATAATGGCAGGAAATTGACAAACTAGCCTAAGGGGACATTTTATCATTTTCTTTTGTTTCCCATATGAATGGAATAGTTTTCCTTGTAAATTACATCCTTCCCCTCACCTTTTACATTTTTAAAAGAGTTCTTTTCTTTTCATTTAAGATTTTGTTTTTAAGTAATCTCTACACCCAATATGGGGCTTGAATTTATAACCCTGAGATCACCAGTCACAGGCTCCACCGACAGAGCCAGCTGGGGGGCCCCAAAAATAGTTGTTTTCTTAATTATAATAGGAAACAGCTGCTCACTGTATAACACGTAGAAAAGAGAAAAGCACAAAGAAAACCACCCATAATCCTACCTATCAAAGATAATCATTATTTTTCCATGCATATGCAGTTTTTCTTTGTATAAACAGTATCACCCTCACTAAACTGTTTGAAGCCTATTTATTTTTACTCAATATATTGCGTATATTTTTCTGTGCTAAGAAATACTCTTTTTTTTCCCTAAGTAATATTCTTATACGATGTGCTTTTTAACAGTCACATAGAACTTTTTTTTTTTTTTTAAGATTTTACTTATTTGAGACAGAGAGCATGAGCAGGGGTGGGGGTAAGGAGGCAGAGGGAGTGGGACAAGCAGACTCCCTGCTGAGCAGGGAGTCTGATGCACAACCCCAAGGTCATGACCTGAGCCAAAGTCATGGAGAAACTCAACCAACTGAGCCACCCAGAGACCTGGTTGCATAAAATTTCTTATAAATTACTTAATGACACCTCTATTATTGGCTACTAAGCTTGCTTATACTTTTTGCTATGTAAATAGCATTATGATGAACTTTTCACAGGTCTTCGTACATATCTATGATAAAATCCTAGGAATATAACTGTTGGATTAACGGTTATGGACATTTTAAGCTTTTTTTTTTTTAAGCTTTATTTATTTATTTATTTTCAGAGAGAGAGAGAGAGAGCATGGGCAGGAAGGGCAGAGGGAGAGAGAGAATCTCAACATGGGGCTTGATCTCACGACCCTGAGATCACAACCTGAGCTAAAACCAAGAATCAGATGCTTAACGGACTGCATCACCCAGGTGCCCCAATGCAATGTAAGGTTTTTGATGCATATTGATAAACTGCCTTCCAGAAAGACTATACAACCACAGTATATGAAATGCCAACACCAGAAGAAGGGCTGGGGTGGGAGGGAGAGGCAAAAAAGAAAAACAAAAACAAAAACAAAATGGGCAGGAGAGAATATCAAGCAGACGCCGCGCTGAGCGAAGAGCCTGTCACGGGGCTTGATCTCAAGACCCATGAGATCATGGGCGCCTGGGTGGCTCAGTGGGTTAAGCCGCTGCCTTCAGCTCAGGTCATGATCTCAGGGTCCTGGGATCGAGTCCCACATCGGGCTCTCTGCTCAGCAGGAAGCCTGCTTCCCTCTCTCTCTCTGCCTGCCTCTCCGTCTACTTGTGATCTCTCTCTGTCAAATGAATAAATAAAATCTTTAAAAAAAAAAAAAAAAAAAGACCCATGAGATCATGACCTGAGCAGAAACCAAGAGCTGGATGTTTAACCAACTAAGCCACCCCCACCCCCACCCCATTAGTCCTTTAGATGCACTTTACCTTCCAAGGTTCCTTCTTCCTTGCATCTGACTCCATCTTGGTCCTGACCTTTACATCTAGGCTGATTCCCTGGTTTTCAACCATAGTTTTGAGAACACAAAATTGTGTCTTCCTTTAAGAGCTACAACGGTCTTGCCCTCATTCCTGTCCCAGTCCTTGGCTCAGCTCAGCTCCTTCACATTGAGTATCCTCTGAGCATCTACCTGGACCTGCTTTAAGTCCTCACCTACATCAGTTACACCTGCAGATCCTTTCCCGTGGCCCAACCTCCAGCTTTTCCTACTCCGTGAAAGCTGGAGTTGTTGGCAATGAGAAGGAAGTATATTTCCAAGAGGAAAGTAACTCCAGCAAAAATAATTGTTCCTTTCAGACACTCCTTATCACGTGTTCTATGATTCCTTCCAGTCTAAGAGTCTGGGGGTGAAGGCCCCCAGGGGAGTACTCCATGCAGAACACTTCAAGACCACTTGATCCTTAATTCCACCAGCAGTTCATTAAGGTTGTCCTGTGCACCTAGGAAAGAAAACCCTGTGTGGAATATCTCCAGGAGCTCCAGGACCACCTGGGAGGACCTGGGGAGAAGCAGAACTGAGAGAGGGCCGGGACATGACAGTGGGCTCCCCAGTACATATGACACCTTTGTGACAGTTGATATCCATTGATGACATTGCCAATCACCCTCTGGGTCTCACTGATGACAGGAACAACACCTAGAATAATTCTAAGGACATTCCAAGGACAATGGTTCAAGGGATCACCGCTCTCTCTGATTCCTTGAGAACCGTGAAATGTGACTATCTTGGTTTTACCTCTGACCCACCCACTAGCCACGTGGGGGTGAGCCTGTTTTCAAGATGGAGGATTCTTTTCCAAAACAAGTCCTTTCCAACTATTCAACATAGGAATAACCATCAATCTGCCTAATGTGCCACATCCAACTTCCTTTGCCCTGATTCTGATACCCTCTACTTGTTCTAAGTCTTCCATGGATCTCCTGACCATCTCACCTTCACAGGAGCCAAGAGACAGCCCCAGGAGTACAAGGTGAGGTGAGAGGTAGTCATGTCACAGAAGTAGGAATGGGGCCTGAATATTCTCATACAACTATGAAGACAAGGGAGAAATGAGGTAACATTTCTATCCTATCAATCAATACTCTATTTCAGGGGCACCTGGGTGGCTCAGTCATTAAGTGTCTGAGTTGGGCCCCGGTCATGATCCTGGGGTCCTGGGTTCGAGCCCCACATCAGGCTCCCTGTTCTGCGGGAAGGCTGCTTCTCCCTCTCCCACTCCCCCTGCTTGTGTTCCCTCTCTCATGGTCTCTCTTTCTGTCAAATAAATAAATAAAATCTTAAAAAAAAATACTCTGTTTCAGAGGCTCTTGTGATATGTAAGCTTCTGGGGGTGGATCTGTAAGCTGTGAGCCAGGGCCCACATCTGTTTTGTTCAATGGTTGTATCCCTTGAACCCGGAACTATGCCCGGCACAAGCAGGCATTCACATAATACTTGTTAAACGAGAAAGAGCCTGGGGTCAAAACTGCTGTTTAAAACATTGGCTGTGGTCTAAATTCCAAACACCTAATCACATCCATGGTGACAGTTGGCCCTCTCATAGAGCCCACAGCGCCCTGGGCACTCATTCACTAGATGGCTCCAAAGCAACCTGCAAGGCAAGTCTTGTTCTCCCACTTTCTAGATGTGCAAACCAGCTCTTAGAGGTTAAGTTCCTAAAGTTCCACAGAGACTAGGAACTGGGGTTTGCAAAGAAAGGCTAGGGCATCCCATAATGCCTTCCTGTTCACACACGCTCCCTGGGGTACAACCTGCGTCCAATTCCTACAGATATATCCTTTTACTAATTTTTTAAAAAGTATTTTATTTATTTACTAATTTATTCTTATTTATTCAGTTCTCTGAGTCTGAAGGCTGAAGGCAGATGCTTAATGACTGAGCCACCCAGGCACCCTAACACACTTTAGAAGCAGACTAGAATGAGCTAAAAACACCAAATATTTAGAGAGTATTTTGGGGCTCCTGTCTGGCTCAGTCTGTAGGGCATGCAACTCTCGATCTCAGGGTCCTAAGTTCAAGCCCCATGATGGGCAAAGAGCCTATTAAAAAAAAAAAATGCAAGTAGGATGTATTTTATATTGATTATGTATGGGTAGGAGTGTATTTAATTTCTTCTTTAAATCATTGCGGAAAATTAATTTCAAATGTAAACAAATGTAGAGACTAGTACAATGAATCCCATGAACTTATTTGTAGAAGTAACAACCGTCAAACTCATGGCTAAGGACATTTCATCTAAGCCTCCTCTTCCCCTCCTCTCTCTTTATTATTTTGAGGCAAATACTAGAAATGACATACTTTCTTACATATTTTAGTATATATCTCTGAAAGAGGGACTTCCTCTTGAGAAATCTAAAACAGCTAAAATGAAAATTTAAAAATTCCTCTTACCACCAGGGATCTAATCAGAAACCCACCCCGTTTGTTCATACTTAGCATGTATTTTTTAGATTCATTCAAACTGAGATCCAAATAAGGTTCCCATATTGCAATCGACTGATGTCTTTTAAGTCTCTTTATCTTTTTAAAGATTTTATGTATTTATTTGACAGAGAGAGAAAGATCACAAGTAGACAGAGAGGCAGGGGCGTGGGGAAGCAGGCTCCCCGCTGAGCAGAGAGCCTGACTCGGGGCTCGATCCCAAGACCCTGAGATCATGACCTGAGCCGAAGGCAGAGGCTTAACCCACTGAGCCACCCAGGCGCCCCTAAGTCTCTTTAAATGTTTAGGTTACCCTTCCCCTTTTTATTATACTCTTGCAATTTGTTTTGTATTAGAAAACCTATTGTATTTTAAAGACTCTAAATTAGAAGTTCTGAGATCATACTTGGTCTTAAAGAAAAACAGTATCAATTAGAAGACAATCATATACTTACTCTCTCCCTTTGGTAGTCCAACATGGATTCATTCACAAGGTGGTAATCAGTTAAAAGACAGCATCACATGGTAATAATAAGGTACACAGGTGTACCTATTTAAGACAGTTTTTAAATTTAATAAACCAGTTTTTAAGCAATCTCAACTCTAGAGCTACTCCTTTCATTCGTGGTCTCTAGAAGGAAGAATAAAGTCACCGAGCACATTTTAGGTGAAAGAAAGTGGTATTTCGTTACTGCAAGGGCAAACATCTGGGGCACGGGGCAGCAAGTGTTCTGCATGGATAAGAGCTTGAAAGTGCATAAAGATCAGCTGCTCCTCATTAAGGGCTCAAGGCTTCCAGAAACATGAAAGTTTAAAGATACCTGGTTGCTATGGCTGCACAAAGTAGGCACAGAGATAATCCTCGTTCACCTACAATGTAAAGAGGAGTTTACGGGACAGCTTTTATCTCCGTAATTGCTTATATTTCCCATTATCCTTCGCAGGAGTAGAATGAGCTGAGCTTCTGCCCCCAAAGGGCCTTGGCCGAAGCACTGTGGTCCCGGGGATTGGCCAGTAGGGGTGGGGGCGGGGGAGGAAGAGGGGAGAGAAGGGCCTTCTTTCCCTCATCTCTTCTCTGGGCCCTTTCACCCTTTGCCCTTTGAGTCTTGCCAATGCACACCCCACCCTGAGAGGGTGGTTCCGGGAGAGCAGCAGAGCAGCTGGGCTGGGCGCTTGGTCAGAAGTGACTGGGTGTGGACTCGTCTGGACGACGCGAGGGACGCCTGGCCCTGGGAATGGGGCCAGGCTGAATTATTTTTCTGGCCATTGTGGGCCTCGATATACATTCCTTTCTCGCTGTCCAAGCTGGAAATTCCACCGCACTGAGCATCTGTGTGTGCGCGCTCGTGTGCGGTATGAAGAGCGTATAGGGAGAGGCTGGAAGGACCTAGGCTTGTGGCTTTCCCGACCCTGAGATCCCAGCTCGCAGCCCCAGCGCCCGGAGCCCCAGCCTTTGAGGAAACTTGCAGGTAAAGCAGAGAGAAGACGCCCACCCCTCCAGGGTAATGTCAACATGGAAGAATGACAATAACACAACTTGATTAAAGGCTTATGACCACAGCCAGGCATGGTCCCTGCATTTCTGATTCTCACTGTAATTTCCCCGGGTAGATGGGAAAGCACTGGAGGAACACAGGAAAGGGAGTTTGGTGAGGCCATGTCCCTTGCTCAAAGTGGGAGGATGAACACAGTTGGCTCTAGAGTGGCCGAGCTATGACTCCAGCCAAGTCATTTGGCCTCTCTGAGTCCCAGTTCCCATAGTTCCAAAGGAGAAATAACAGAAATACCCACCTGAAGAACTTCATCCAAAGAAAAGATGAGCTAATGCACGGACAGTCGCATGAGGAACTAGAGCACTATCCAAAAATAAGGTCAGGAGGTCAGAAAGGAGCTGGCTCAGCACAGACCCAGGTGCTCTGCTAGTAACAAGGCCCAGTTTCTTTGGTGAAATACTTCTATTCAATTAGGTTATCTCATGGTAAGAACATCTTGTCTCTTTTCATAACATTCAAAAGATTTATTATTTTTATAATTATTTTCTTTTAAGGAGGCTCTCTGCCTCACATAGGGCCTGAACTCACGACCCTGGGGTCAAGGGTCACATGCTCTCCTCCAACGGAGCCAGTCGGGTGTCCCTCATTCCATACATTTTGAGGCCCATCTGGACTACCAGATGCCGTCTAGATTCTGGCAAGACTGGGTCTTGCCCTCAGAGTCTAACAGGGACAACAGAAAACCCAAGCAAACAAGTAAGGGAATAATGCTGGCGATCAGTGCTGAGAAGAAGTGAGGAGCCAATGTAAAGCCAGAATAGTCAGGAAAGAGGTCCCCTAGACTAGTAAGAAGCCAACCACTGGTAAGAAGCCAAGTGGTAGGGCTGGAGACAGAACAGCAGGCAGAGGGGACAGCCTGAACGAGGGCTGGAGGTGGGCTGGCCAGGTTGTGTAGGGCGAGCCTGCAGGGGGCTGGACTCTGGTATTAAGGACTATGATATACATTCTTTTTTTACTCTAAGCTCTATGCCCAACATGGGGCTCAGACTCATGACCTCGAGATCAAGAACTGTATTCTCGGGGCGCCTGGGTGGCTCAGTGGGTTAAAGCCTCTGCCTTCGGCTCAGGTCATGTTCTCAGGGTCCTGGGATCGAGCCCCACATCGGGCTCTCTGCTGAGCAGGGAGCCTGTTTCCTCCTCTCTCTCTGCCTGCCTCTCTGCCTGCTTGTGATTTCTCTCTGTGTGTGTCAAATAAATAAAATCTTTAAAAAAAAAAAAAAAAGAACTGTATTCTCTACTGACCAAGCTTTTTAATTTAATTTATTTTTAGTAAGCTCTATGCCCAAGGTGGGGCTTGAACTCATGACCCCCATGATCAAGTGTCACATACACGGCTCTACTGACTGAGCTAGCCAGCCTCCCCGACTGCAAACTTCTTAAAAAAACACTGTGGTCAAATTCACATAACATAAAATTCACTACTGTACCACGTACTCCTATCCCTCCCTCCACCGGTCCTGCCCCTGGCCTTTGGCAACTACTGATCTGCTCTGGACGTTTCATATACTAACTGGCCTTTTGTGACGAGCCTCCTTCACTCAAAATAATGTTTCTGAGGTTCCTTTGCATTGTGACATGCGTTAGCGCATCAGTACAGGCTTCTCTCTTTTTTTTTTTTTTTTTTTTTTTTAAGGCAATCTCTACACCCAATGTGGGGCTCGAACTTACAACCTTGTGTTCAAGAGTCACACACTCTACTGACTGAGCCAGTCCAGTAGTTTTGGGTCTTTTGGGAGGGATTTTTTTTTTTTTTTTAAGATTTTATTTATTCATTTGAGAGAGAGAGATAGAGAGAGCATGAGTGGGGGAGAGGGAGAGGGAGAAGCAGACTCCCTGCTGAGCAGGGAGCCTGATGAGGAGCTTGATCCCAGGACCCCGAGATCATGATCTAAGCCCAAGGCAGACGCCCACCCGACTAGCCACCCAGGCACCCCATCTTTCCATTTCTATTGCCTCTCCCGTCAGCCAATCCCAACCACCAGTAACTCACTGAGGGTGTGAAGCGGAAGGATTCTAGCCTTTCTTTTTTTTTTTTTTTTAAAGATTTTATTTATTTATTTGACAGAGAGAGATCACAAGTAGGCAGAGAGGCAGGCAGAGAGAGAGGAAGGGAAGCAGGCTTCCTGCTGAGCAGCGAGCCCGATGCGGGACTCGATCCCAGGACTCTGGGATCATGACCTGAGCCAAAGGCAGCGGCTTAACCCACTGAGCCACCCAGGCGTCCCGGATTCTAGCCTTTCAATAAGAAAACCAACCAAGTGCGATCAGTGTCTTGGCTTGAATAGAAAATGAATGCTTTGTTCATCAAGGTCACTTACACTGAAGAAATCAAATTTGTTCTTTCACTTCTGTCTAATAGAAGGGAGACACAGAACAGTTGAACCCTAAACAAGAAAGTCTGAACTGCGCAGGTCCACTTGTATGTGGGGTTTTTTGCGATAAATACAGTAGAATACTTGAATGTATTTTCTCTTATGCTTTTTTTTTAAAGGTTTTATTTTCAAGTAAGCTTCTATGCCCAACATGAGGCTCAAACTCATGGCCCACTGATCTAGAGTCACATGCTCCAACTCTTGATCTCAGGGTGATAAGTTTAAGTCCCATGTTGGGCCTAGAGCTTACTTTAAAAAAAAAAAAAAAAAAAGTTAAAAAAAAAAAAGTTGCATGCTCTACTGACTAAGCCAGCCAGGTGCCTCACTTTTTCTTCTTTTTAAAGATTCTATTTACTTATTAGAGAATGCAAGAGAGAGGCAGAAAGCACAGAGGGAGGGTGACAAGGTGATGCAGGCTCCCCACTGAGCAGGGAGCCCAACACGGGGCTCGATCCCAGGACCCTGAGATTGTGACCTGAGCCAAAGGCAGACACTCAACCAACTGAGCCACCCAGGTGCCCCTTACAATTTTAGTAACATTTTCTTTTCTCTAGCTTACTACTATAAGAACACAGTATATAATACACACAACACACAAAAAATGTTACCCGATGGTTCATGTTATCAGTAAAGCTTCCAGTCAACAGTAGGCTATTAGTAAAGTTTGGGGGGAGTCAAAACTGATACATGGATTTCAACTACAAGGCAGTTTGGCACCCTACCCTCATGTTGTTCAAGGACCAACCGAATTCATAAAGTGCGTCCGCACGGTTATGTTTTCAAGTGGTTTGAGCCTCCCTGGCCAAGCCACACTCCCAGGTGGGTGGTTAACCTAACTGCTGACAAAAGGTCTCTGGGAGAAGTCTTACAACCAAACACCTTCCCAAGAGGGTCCACTGTGGCTCAAATAGCAGCGACTCGGCCCCACCCCAGCCTCTGGGAGGGCAGCACAGGGAAGGAAGGGAAGATGTCGACTTCCTGCAATTGTCCTCCTTCTTTGCCCCCCATGTTTACGTCAACCGCTGTAAAACCCAGGTGCAGGAACTCGAGAGGTTCAGGAGGAAGTGTACTTGAACTCTCAACATCAGAAAAAGTTCTCCTCCCTTTAGCTAGCAGGGGCACCCTCCGTCCCGCCAGGCTGCTTACAGATGAGATCGCCTCGAGAGGGCGCCCTGGCAGCTCACTGTCCACAATGTCAGGGCTGAGAGCATTCGTTTCTTCATCTGGTGGCCTTGGCTGCTCTCCTCACTCATTCGACAGATAAATGCCTGCCCTGTGCCAGGCACTGACCCAGTGCTTGGAGTAAAGCAGAGAACAAGTTTTCCATCCCATGGATAGACAGCCCCCCCGCCAACAGATGAATAAGTAAAATCTAGGGCAGATTGTTGGATAGTGAACAGTTTTCTAGGGGGAAGTGAATGAGAGAGAGATATTAGAGTGCCATTGTGGGCACAGAAGGGGGATAAGCAGGGGGGTCAGGGAAGGCTTCACGGAGGTGTCATCTGAGGACAAATCCCATGGAAGTGAGGAAAGAAAGCCTCCAGGAAGAATGAATAATGGATACGATTGCAGGAGCAAGACAGGGCAGGAGAGCAGTCGATAATGGGGAGGAGGGAAGTGATACATGGACGCAGGTTTGAAAAGACTGATTTGTCTCTTTGTGTGTGTGTGTGTGTGTGTGTGTGTGTGTGTGTGTGTATAGTAGGATCGCTCCATCTGCTATATGGGGAGCGGATCGCAGGGGACAAGGACAGAAGCTGGGGACTGTGTAGGAGGCTTTGTAGTAATCCGACCGAGGGAGCACTGTAGCAGGGGCTGGTGGGGGAGCTGCCCTGCCTGGGATGAGAGCTCAAACAGCCATGCCTTTTGGATCAAACCCACAATGAGCTATCACCTTGTACCTATCAGAATGGCTACCATGAAAACCCCAAACCAAACCCAACGCAGAAAACAAGTGCTGGCAAGGACGTGGGGAAACTGGCCCCCTCGTGTCCTGCTGGTAGGAACGTAACACAGCGTGGCAATTCTTCAAGATGTTAAAAGTAGAATTACCGTACGATCTAGCAATTCCACTTTGGGGTATAAATCAGAACCGAAAGCAGGGTCTTGAAGAAATATTTGTACATTGATGTTCACAGTGAAGGGGTACAGCGTACACAGTGTATAATGTGCTTCCCTGGTACAAGAGTTTTTGTTGTTTATTTATTTTTAGTAATGTCTACACCCAACACGGGGCTGGAACTCAAAACCCTGAGATCAAGAGTCACATGCTCCACCAACTGAGCCAGCCAGGAGCCCCTGGCATGAAGGCAATTGAAAAAGGAAAAAAGCAGACACAGGAAAAACTGCCTGCCCTCCCCGCCTCTACAGGCAGGAGGGTGGGCAATTCTTCGTCATCAGAGACAACGCCAGACTCCAGCTCAGGAACAGTACCGGAGGACTCCATGACTCCACGTACCAAACACTACTAAGGAGCCCTTATCTTCCACTGCTTTCCCCCAGATGGTAACCTTCCCATGCTTTGCTGCCCCTAGAAGCACACAGTCCTGGTGCTTTGTCTTGTTGCTACTCTATAAAATTTACTGTTCTTTTGTTAAGATGCTTCTAATCACCCCTTTGAGTCCCTCATCACTGAGTTCTCCTGCGTGTACACACTCGTTAAGAAACCATTTTTCTCCTATTCATCGATCCTGAGTCAATCCAATTTGCAGGGCCCCAGCCAGAGAACCTTAGGGGGCAGAGGGAGAAAGTTAAGTTGTTCCTCCCTTACAATAGCAGCATTAGTCCCAAGAGCCAAGCATGAAAGCAACATAAGTGTGACAGCGACAGAATGGATAAACAAAACGTGGTACGTACCTGCAGTGGAATATTATTTGACCTTAAAAAAGGGCAGTCTGACACAGGCTACAGCACGGATGAAACTTAAGAGATATTGTGCCAAGTGAAGAAGCCAGTCACAAAGACGAATATTGTATGATTTCACAGATGTGAGTTATCTAGAGGAGTCGAACTCAGAGACAGAAAGTAGAATGGTGGTTGCCAGGGGCAGGGGGAGGAGAGCGGGGAAGGGAAGTTGTTTAATGGGAACAGTTTCAGTTTTGCAAGATGAAAAAGCTCTGGAGATGGGTTGCACAACAATGTGAATAGACTTAACATTACTGAACTGCACACTTAAACAGTAGTTAAGATGCTTAGTTTCATGGTATGTGTATTTTATCACAATTTTTTTTTAAAAAAAGCAATACTTTGGGGGTATCTGGGTGGCTTAGTTGTTAAGTGTCTGCCTGGCTCAGGTCATGATCCCAGGGTTCTGGGATCGAGCCCCGCATGGGGCTGCTCGGCAGGAAGCCTGCTTCTCCTTCTCCCACTCCCCTTGCTTGGGTTCCCTCTTTGTCAAATAAATAAATAAAATCTTGAAAAAAAAAAAAAAAAAAGGAGGGCAGGGCACCTGGGTGGCTCAGTGGGTTAAGCCTCTGCCTTCGGCTCAGGTCATGATCTCAGGGTCCTGGGATTGAGCCCCGCATAGGGCTCTCGGCTCAGCAGGGAGCCTGCTTCCCCCTGCCCCTCACTGCCTGCCTCTCTGCCTACTTGTGATCTCTAATAATAAATAAAATCTTTAAAAAAAAATTTTATTTCTAAGTAATCTCTACACCCAACGCTGGGCTTGAACTCACAACCCCAAGACCAAGAGTCTCATGCTCGACCAACTGAGCCAGCTAAACACCCATTTGTTTTTTGTGGGGTTTTTTTTTTTTCAAGATTTTATTTATTTGACAGACAGAGATCACGAATAGGCAGAGAGGCAGGCAGAGACAGGGGGGGAGCAGGCTCTCCACTGAGCAGAGAAGCTGATGTGGGGTTCGATCCCAGGACCCTGGGATCACGACCCAAGCCGAAGGCAGAGGCTTCAACCCACTTAGCCACCCAAGCGCCCTGCACCCATTTGTTTTTAAAGTAAGCTCTACACCCAACATGGGGCTTGAATTCAGGCCCCTAGAGCAAGAGTCACATGCTCCACTGACCGAGCCAAGCAGGCACCCAGTGATCTTGGTTTTGACTCTTCTTTTGGAAGTGTCCTCTCTGAATTCCGTATTTCCAATCTTCACTCATTTTATAAAATGGACTTCAAAAATGCCATCTCCTCCACAAAGCCTTCCATGATTCCCTAACTGGGAGCAAGCTTCAACCTTCTCAAAACTCCCCCAGCACTTAGGACATTTAATGTTTTGCTTACAATGTTTCTTGGCCTCCCCACAGGACTGGGAGACACTTGAAGATGGGGATAGCATTTTATTCACCTTTATACTCTGCACTACCCATGTGGGTTACTTAAAGTCATAGGCTCCTGGGTAACCTAGCATAATTTACTAGCACGTCCTGTTTCATGCTGATCCCATAGAAAACTACCTGCACTGGTGTCACAATGCCCTCATCAAGCTGTGGATTCTGCTGGCAAAATGAAACCACTGAACAGAATCCTGGCACTAGTGGTACTACCTGCATCTGGGTTTGTCTCTGCAGCTTTCCTGGGCCATGTCTACACGACCCATCTCATCCTTCCGTACACAGCAACGGAGTCGCCATACTAGAAATTACATGTAAACTCTCAAGTGCTATACAAAAGCCAGTCTAGGCAGAATGTGATCTTTCATCTTAAGTTATTTTATTTCATTTCCACAGCAATCTCAGAAGGCAGGTATTATTGTCCTCCCTCTGAATAAGGAAAGTACAGGCAGGGCCAGTTACATAATTTTCAAAGTCTAGGACAAACTGAAAACGTGGGGCTCTTCGCTCAAAAGCAGGTGAGAAGTGTCACTAAAGGTAATACAGACAAACCATTTTCCTTTCTTCTACAGTGTCTCTCTCAACCTGTCATGGTGCCTTTCACTTGCTATTTCATGTTGTGGTCCCTTGGGCACGGGTTCTCCTTACAGGGCCTCGCCCTACAACGTGATACATGCCCAACCCACCAGCCACCAGGTATATTACAGACACTAAAATCTGAATTCCATATAATTTTCATGTGTCAAGAATTATTACTGCTCTTTTGAGTTCCTTTCCTGACCATTAAAAAATATAAAGCCATCCTTAGTTTGTGAGCCATACAGAAACTGCAGTCAGGTAGGTACATCCCATAGCTTATGGTTTCCCAACCTCCAAACTAGATGACCCTTTTAGGAACTGAACATCTAAAACTTGCATACGCTGACAGAAAAGCTTTTGTGCAAAATAAAGGGAAAATGTTGTCATGGCCACCTACGGAAATGAAAAGTTCGTTGACATTTCAATGAGAAAAATGGTAGGAGACGTGAATCATCACATGACTTTCAGTAGATTACACTCAAAGCAGTATCATATTCATCTTGTAAGCAGCAAATTAATTTCAGAAAAATGTAATTCATCACAGCAAAATTAAAGATGCTAATTTCAATTTTCTTGACTGTAGTTCTGAATTATTTTTGGTGCTTACATCTGCCTATATAAATCTTGTCCACTAAAAGCCTAGGTCTAACTTTTCTCTGACCATACTCTAGGCCTGTGGCTCCAAATAGAAGTCCATGGGTTGATGCCTGGTGGCCGTTAACACACGTAAGGTGACTTGAGAAAAATTAGGGCAAAATAGAGTACATTTTAGAGGTGGCTCATGGGTACCTGAAGCCTCTGCCTTCAGCTCAGGTCATGATCTCAGGGTCCTGGGATTGAGCTCCGAATCGAGCTCTTTGCTTAGCAGGGAGCCTGCTTTCCCCTTCTCTCTGCCTGACTCTCTGCCCACTTGTGATTTCTCTGTCAAATAAATAAATAAAATCTTAAAAAAAAAAAAAGAGGTTAATTAGCAAAACAAAGCCTTGGTAAACTTATGTCAGAATCCAGAATCTTTTGGAAACTGTACTCATCTATGATCCTAAAAGTTCAGGAAACACTGCTGTGGATTTTTCTTTACGGAGCACTCTAGAAGACTTAACTGTCATACTCATTGGGCATAGAAGATGAGCTTGTATCGCTATTGATTTTGGTTTTGTTGTCTCCTCTTCTAGATAGGAATAAGCACATAAAAGGCAGGAATTCTGCTTCTGTGTCTAACCAATCCCTTGGTTCCTTATTAGCTTTATGTTTGTAGGAACTTTCTTTCATCTTGTAGTTATTTGCCATCCAGGCTGTCTTACTAATTGCCATTCAGTAATTATTTAATCATATTTAATCTTCAAATTTCATCTGCTAACAGCTCCTAACAGAGGTTGAGCCCTTGTCTCTTCTCGGACCACAGTACAATCTGCCCTGGCACAGGGTTTCAGCAAGAAAGGCTTAAGTGTGTTAGCCCAATACCTATGGTCCTAAGTGATGTTTTCCTGAGGGTTTTAGTGTATTTGCACAAAATTTAAAATATTAATACTTACATTTATTTATTTTTTAAAAGATTTTATTTATTTGACAGAGAGATCACAAATAGGCAGAGAGGCAGGCAGAGGCAGAGGGGGGAAGGAGGCTCCCCGCTGAGCAGAGAGCCCCATGTGGGGCTTGATCCCAGGACCCTGAGACCATGACCTGAGCCAAAGGCAGAGGCTTAACCCATTGAGCCACCCAGGCGCCCCCTTACTTTTATTTTTAATAAGAAATTTTAAGTCTTTTTTTAAAAGTAGGCTCTATGCCCAATTTTCTAAAATACTGTATTTATTTAGTTGTCAGAGAGAGAAAGAGAGCACACACAGTGGGAGCAGCAGGCAGAGAAGCAGGTTCCCTGCTGAGCAAGGAGCCTGATGTGGGACCCAATCCCAAGACCCTGGGACCATGACCTGAGCAAAACACAGACGCTTAACCCCCTGAGCCATCCAGTCGTTCCCCCCAGTACTTATTTTTAAAAAGAGCTTGAGTTTGAGCCCAAACACAGCCACTGAGCAGTAAGCAATCTTGAGCAAATCTCTCAGCTTCTTGGGGTGCCTGGCTGGCTCAGTTGGCAGGCCATGCGACTCTTAATCTCGGGGTCATGAGTTCAGGCCCCACGTTAGGCATAGGGCTTACTTAAATTGTATTAAAAAAATAAATTGTGGGGTACCTGGGGGGCTCAGTTGGGTAAGCGTCTGCCTTTAGCTCAGGTCATGATCTCAGGGTCCTGGGATCCAGCCCCTCATTGGGCTCCCTGCTCAGCAGGGAGTCTGCTTTTCTCTCTCGCTCATGCTTGCTAGTTCTTTCTCAAATGAACAAAATCTTTAAAAAAATAAATTATTTTTAAAAATTAAGAAAAAATCTCTCAGCTTCTCTATTAGGTGAGAGAGAACTTTTGCGGGGGGGGGAGTAGAGGCAGAGGGAAAGAGAATCTTAAGCAGGCTCCAACTCCAGGGCAAGACAGACACAGGGCTCAATTTCACGATCCTGAGATCATGACCTGAGTCAAAGTCAAGTTGGATGCTTAACTGACTAAGCCACCCAGGCTTTTTTTTTTTTTTTTGAAGATTTATTTATCTTCGAGAAAGCAAGTGACAGAGTGCGAGCAGGAGGGGGTAGAGGGAGAAAGAGAATCTCAAGCAGAATCTATCAGAGAGTCTTTTGAGGATTATATGGATGGAACCCATTTATTGTCACGAGGTGTTCCTATAAACTACATCCCAAGAAGGACTACTGTGAAGCAGGTCTTACACAAACAAAATTTTTCCTACACAAAATTATATAGTAACTTGGGGTTATAGTCCTAAGATGAAACACCAAATTACAGTATCCTAAGTATGAAAATGAGCATAAAGTAGTGGAGCAACTGGGATCTGAATTATATTAGAAATGAAATATCTAGGGGCGCCTGGGTGGCTCAGTGGGTTAAAGCCTCTGCCTTCGGCTCAGGTCATGATCCAAGGTGCTGGAATCGAGCCCCATATCAGGTTCTCTACTCAGCAGAGAGCCTGCTTCCCCCTCCTCTCTCTCTGCCTGCCTCTCTACCTACTTGTGATCTCTGTCTGTCAAATTAATAAAAAAATCTTAAAAAAAAAAAGAAATGAAATATCTAATACGCAAAAACCACAACTCTATCTGGGGTACCTGAGTGGCTCAGTCAGTTAAGTGTCTGACCCTTGATTTCAACTCAGGTCGTGAGAGTGAGCCCCACAACAGGCTTCACACTCAGCACAGAGTCTGCTTCAGATTCTCTTCCCTCCCCTCACCCCCTCCCCCTGGTTGTACTCTCTAAAATAATAAATAAATAAATACTTAAAAAACAAAAAACTACAACTCTAATTACTGGCTTTGTTAATCTAGGTAATAGCATGTGACCTAAAAGCAACAGGAAAACCTTAACAGACATTTATTTAAAACCACTTTAGGGGTACCTAAATGGCTTAGTCAGTAGAGGATGCAACTCTTCATCTCAGAGTTGTGAGTTAAAGCCCCATGTTGGGTGTGGAGCCTACTTAAGGGAAATTACAATAGAAGAAAATAAAACCACTTAAGTAATAGTACACTGCTTTCTTAAGTGAAGAAAAGGTTGGGGCGCCTGGGTGGCTCAGTGGGTTAAAGCCTCTGCCTTTGGCTCAGGTCATGATCCCAGGGTCCTGGGATCGAGTCCCGCATCGGGCTCTCTGCACAGCAGGGAGCCTGCTTCCCTGTCTCTCTCTCTGCCTGCCTCTCTGCCTACTTGTGATTTCTGTCTGTCAAATAAGTAAATAATTAAAAAAATATATTTAAAAAAAAAGAAAGAAAGAAAGAAAAGTTTCCAGGAGGAGGAAATTTAAAATGATGACTCTTCAGTTGAAGAGCTGTCCAGAATTTTTACTTTTTTTTTTTTAACTTAAAATATTTATCTGTAGCAAACAGAAGAATTTCAAATATTCAGGTAATTTGGGTATGCTTTTAAGTGTCCCAAATTTATAATGATGATGATTTACAGAAGTGGAATGGTATAGTCTAAAGTCACACCTCAGTTCTGCTAAGTACAAAGCTGTGGGAACTGCATGAGACACTTAACATTTAGGAATAAATTACTGGTAAGCCTTTTCAGGTCTATAGTTTTCTGAGTCTGAAATTTCTAAGAATCGAAACATACTATGTAAAAATCTATTTTACGAAAATATTAAATGAAAATGATAGACCATACAGTGTATGCTCAATGTGGTAACTATTTAAATCTGTGAAATAACTCCATCCATTCATCTGGCCATCCACATACAGATTAGAAAGCAGACAGCAGAGATGAGAATGGCAGTGTTCAGTTTTAAAGTTTAATTTATGCCAAAACAATTATGTAATTTCCAATCACATCCACCAAAGTAAAAACTGATTGAGGCAAAAATTACCAAGAGATCTAAAACCACTGTTAGGGAAGAATATTCCAGAATAAGATATTCACATAGTCTCAAAGATATACACAGGATACTTAGGGGTTACAAAGAGAAAAGGCAGAGGCAATCTGGTAAGCCCTACCTTAACTAAGTTATCCAGTTTAACATCACCAATGATGGGGTAAGTTGTATCAATGCCTCCTCCTGCTGTATTATCTCTGCAGCATCCCCTGTCAAAATGTTTAATCTGAATCTGATCATGTAAAAATAAGACAAATCCAAATTGAGGGACATTCAGCAAAATAAACGGCCTAGATTCCTCAAGAAGGCAATTATCCAGGGAGGTTAAGGAAATATGAAAACTAAATACAACGCAATATCCTTGAAAAGGATTTTAGGAGGAAAAAGTCCAGCTCTAGGTACATTACTGAGGCAATTATGGAAATCTAAAGGACTGTCATCATTCCAAACAGTACTGTATTACTATTAATTACCTGAATTTGATAACTGCATTGTGGTCATGTAAAATAATGCTCTTGTTTTAGAGGATTAAACTGATGTATTTATGGGATTAAACTGAATTAAGGGATTAATCTGGATGTTTGCAAATAACTCTCAAATGATCATTAAAGAAAGAAAAAATATATGGATAGTGGTGAAAGGAACATGGCAGAATGTTACCAATAGGTAAATTTAAGTCAAGAATTGGGGCGCCTGGGTGGCTCAGTGGGTTGAGCCTCTGCCTTCGGCTCGGGTCATGGTCCTGGGGTCTTGGGATCAAGCCCCGCGTCTGGCTCTCTGCTCAGGAAGGAGCAGGCTTCCCCCTCTCTCTCTGCCTACTTGTGATCTCTCTGTCAAATAAATAAAGTCTTTAAAAAAATAAATAAATAAATAGGTGTTCACTGTTTTTTCTTAAAACTATTTTGGGACTAAGGGTGCCTACGTGGCTCAGTCATCAAGTGTCTGCCTTCAGCTCAGGTCATGATCCCAGGGTACTGAGATAGAGCCCCACATTGGGCTCCCTGCTGAGCAAGGAGTCTGCTTCTCCCTCTGCCCCATCCCCCTATGCTCGCTCGCTCTCTCAA
This sequence comes from Lutra lutra, assembly GCF_902655055.1. NCBI lineage: Eukaryota > Metazoa > Chordata > Mammalia > Carnivora > Mustelidae > Lutra > Lutra lutra. Next base: position 13,893,093 of record NC_062293.1, on the reverse strand, counting down.
ACAAATAAAATCTTTAAAAAAAAAAAAAAAAAAAAAGGATAGAGGAAAAAGGTATACTGCCTATATGTAGTGAACACAGATAGATTTATTTTCCAGAAAGATTACTGCAAACCCTCAGAATTGTTACCCTATAGCTGGACAGATAAGATCCATTATTCAATAACTTTATTCAATAACCATTTACTGAACACTAATTATGTGCCTGTGGTCCTGTGTTTAGAGTGCAGAAAGGGTTTGAAGGACTTGGTTTGAAGGACTCAGCCTCTAAGAGTCTGCTGTCAACTGTATTTCAATAAAAAAGTTTTCTATATGTCCTTATAAAATCCTTATTTCTAAATTTAGTGACTCAGACCGTAGGCAACCTAATTTTGTACTTATATTGAGCATCAGCAATGTTTCCATATTTACAAACAAATTACTAAACTTCACAATAAAGACTGTAAAAGAACCAATATTTATTTTTATAAGGACATATACAGAAACTACTATGAAAGCCTGCATTTTTTACTTCTGCTGAGAAGTAACTGTATCACTTTAAATGAGCAAGAAGTCCTATTGTACGAAGTGAACATGACAATTAATATACGGGGTTACCCTTGTAATCTTTTCTCTCAGGATTAAAGACAGATTTAGCAGACTGAGAAGCAGCAGCGGTCTGTTATCTGCCATAGTTGTAACTAAAGTGTACCGAGAGTGCCAGCCTAAAATGAAGCCTTTCTCTGATGCAAATTATGTTAAGTAGCTGGGATTCTGTAACGCTGATCTCTACAATCACACTGGAACTTGCATTTCTGCACTAGAATTTACAGGAATTTTTGTTTTTAACTTATTCTAACCGAGACTTGCACAGCTCAGAAGTGTTTCAAGTTATTTATAGAGATCTTATTCATCACCTGAAAGAATTATTTCACTTTTACCAAAGATAAATTTGAGTTTCTTTTCAAGAAACAAAATACCATTTTGTCTACATAAAGTCCCTCACTTGCCCTAAATCCAAAGAATTAAAATGGGAAATTCTATGGTCAGTCAACCTATAAAAAACTATTTTCAGAAGAGAAACTTAAATTACCAACTAATCATGAAGATAATCTGAGATATAATAAATAGAAGGAGGTATTGTTCAACACCTGAGCATGTAAAGACGTAAGTGGAAGCAGGTAAAGTACAGAAGGAAGTGGCCGAAGAGAAGCATATGTCTGTATGAAGACCCTTCCCCACGCTGCTTACAGAATTCACCTCCTTTGTCGCCCGAGAGCTTAGACGCACTGGGACAGCTTCTGACTCTGATAAAACTACATTCTTCTTAAAATCACCGTTTCTATGGTGATTTTTTTTTTTAACTAAATGAAGAACTAATCAAAAAACATGGTAAGAAATCAGATTTTTATCAATACACAAATAAGTTTACTTAAAATCAGCTCAGTTACATATTTAAAAAAAGCTTCGGAACCTCTCCCCACCAATGTCTATAAACTAAAATAGGTTCACGTGAAACCTACAGTCCAACCCAGAAGCATCCGTAAGTGACGGCCCAGGTACTAGCTGACACATTTCTCTTGTCACTGACAGCGAGAGTCACAAACAAAACACATCCCTTGCCTGGATGAGCAGGAAGAAATCAGATAAAAGAGGCTCATAAAACGTCTGTGAAGGAGAACTGGTTATATCAGAAGAGTTCCAGCACTTCAATTGAATATAATTCTCTATTGTTCTTTTCTTGATTTAATTTCTGCAGCTCACGAAAACTTACTTCAATCTTGTTGAGCTCGGAACAAATGCAAACCTAAAGAAAAAAGTTTCGGAGTAACTTTTACCATAACTTTTACAACTACAAATCCTCCATGACCACTTATAACTATTCCAAGATAAAAATTTTAAGAATAAATTATAATTTAAGTGATAACTTGGGTACTAATGAAACTCGGTATATATCAAATAATCACACACCTGGGATTTCACAAACTTGTAAAGACTCAACAGTAGCCTTTTTGCTTCTGGTATCATTACAACAACAGTAAAGTTAGCATCCAGAAGTAGACATATCCAATCCATAATCTGAAGACAAACAGGAAAAGGAAAATTAAGATTTTAAATTTAATTTCAGCTTAATTCATTTTACAAAGTCCAGAATTATATCAGTTATAAAAATTAGCCTTGTTTACTAAAATCTAAACATTTAAGTTTAGAAATGGAGTAATTTCTAACCAGTATAAAAAATACTCTTCTTCGATTTACACTTATTTCACAAGCATAACTCAATCTTTTTCACATGATTTCACCCATGTAGGGAATTTACAAAACATATGAACAAAGAAAAAAGAGACAAACCAAAAATCAGCCTCTTAACTAGAGAGAACAACCATTGATTACCAGAGGGTAGGCAGGTGGAGGGATGGGGTAAACAGGCGAAGGGGAATAAGAGAGTTCCCTGATCATGATGAGCACTGGATGTTGTTAAGGGCTGAATCACTATACTGTATACCTGAAACTAGTATAATACTGTATGTTACCTATACTTGAATTAAAATAAAAAGTATAACAATAAATTGAAAAAAAGATGATCTTACTTGGTTCAGGGTTGGAGGGTGTAGCCCAGGAAGAGTCATAGTAGCATTTTCACTACACTTCAGATAAAGGAAATACAAATACTGGAGAAATAGCTGGGTAGGGGAAAAAAGGACAATTTATCACCTTGATAGAAAAATGTTCTCTCTATATAAAGCCAACAAAGAACCAAAAAAAATTAAGAAGGTACTGAGTTTAGTTACACATCAAACAAATATGCTAGACACCTGGGGACACAAAAATGAATAAAATGCAGTCTTTGCCATCAGTGAGGAATTCATCTGGTTTGGGAGGGGTGGCTGGGGAGCTTATTCTGTTTTTAAGTAGTAAGTAGAAAAGAAAATCCATCTCTCAGCAACTTTCAGTTTCTACTTAAAGAAAAACAACAACAACAACTAAACACCCAAAATGTGTATGTATCTATGTATGTATATATGTATTTTTAAAATAATCTCTACACCTAACATGGGCCCAAACTCATAACCCCGAGAGCAAGCATCACATGCTCTGCCAACTGAGCCAGCCAGACACTTGCTTTTAACTTAGATGGATTAACCTGGCCTTCAGGCTTGGCACCAGGAATATGCTAAGATCTGCCAACCAAAAGTTACTGTCTCCTAGGCACTATTTTTCAGGGTGGGGCTGGGAAACCTCTTATTCACATGAAAGAACCTGATAACCTTTCAAAAATGCCCTAAAGCTGGTTAGAGTTAAGCAGGAAAATGTACACCAGAAATAAGGGGTGCCTGGGTGCCTCAGTCAGTTAAGTGTCTGCCTTCAGCTCAGGTCATGATCATAGGGCCCAAGGATCAAGCCTCCCCCGCCTCCACCCCGCCCCCCATGAAGCTCCCCGGAGAGTGGAGAGTTTGCTTCTCCCTCTGACCTTCCCCCATCTGATGCATGCTCGCTCGCTCTCAAATAAATAAAGTCTTTAAAAAAATAAATAAAGCAGAAATAAAATTATATAAGATGCTAAGAACACTTACAGTGACATGTTGTGCTGGAATGTCTTTCAAGTGAGGCAGAAGAAACATTTCGCTGTAAGCCGAATGAAGAATTGCATTTCTACTTAGGACTAAAGGAAAACCTTGTTTCAATAAATAAAGGCTTTTCCACTGAAATTATGAGTAACTCCTTTCCCCAGTGATATCTCTTCTAAATTTGTAAGAAGTTTTACTTTTCTCAAAGAGTTCTATCACTGAACTTTCTCATAAATACCAGAGGTCATTTGGGATACTTCACTCCTGTAATTAGTATTTATCCAGAATATTAATTTTTAGAATCAATAAAGTTTCTGCCTTCACAAAGCTTCTTAAATCAGGTTTAAGAAAGCTGTTTGCATAGAGCACTGACTGTACTCCATTTTCCAGCAGAAACTGAAAAAAACCGAAAAACAGAAAACTACTGAAATGATCTATTTACTCCCTAGTTGCTGCTCAGCACTTGAGTGTAGGGAAAGAGACAATGCGGGGGAAATTATTTCAAAGGATACAGAAGAGCTGCTCTCTTTGGTATCACAGGGCACGACGTGGTCTCCTCTGCTGCATCCTGAGGCTTTTTGTTTAACTCCCGATCACAGTTACCACAGTTTTCTTCTTCAGCATTGAAGCCATTGTGAAGAACTTTCGTTTGCTCTTCCATTTTCTCCTCTTGCACAGAATCACTATAGTCAGAAACTGATTCCATATTGATTTCTACTTCTTGAAGACTGCCATCACTAATGCTATCGTGTTCATTGAAAGCGAGAAATGAATTCTAATCACTGCATGATCTCACTGGACAAATGTTCATTTTGTAGGCATTCAAAGTTTCAGAAATCAAGTAATGTAAAAGATTAAAAATGCAGTAATGAAAAAGGACCTTCAGCTTCTAACTTACCTCAAGAAAATTTTTAAGCAAGCACAGGTGACTGATTCAGGAATGTCAGGGAACTGTTGTAGACAGAGCTGTAACATCTGTACATCTGCCTTTTCTAAGGCTGCCTCCATCAAGCCAGGGCATAAGCTAAGACAAAAAAAATCATGAATCATTCTGGTGTATTAAGAAAAATCTCAAGTGCAAATACTGTATAAGCTTTTTCACAGTATGAAAATAAGTAAAAAACAAGGTCAAAGAAGTTATTGCATGTCAAGTGTGGTATACAGAAACACCTACCTATGAGAAAGCACGTGTGTTTGGATAAGCTGCATCAAAGAGTTCCGAGGATAAAATGATGGTTCTGCTTTGTGTCTTCCCAGGAGTTCTGATACTATGTCTCCAATAATAGTATTAAAGTCAGGTGTTGGTTTAATAGCCAAAAATTTACATAGTTCTTCTTCAATGTGTTTTTCTGAATCTTTCTGAAAGGGCAGAAGTAAGACAGTTCAGTCTGGTACATTAAAGTCACTCTGAACTTTAAAGTCACTAGCTCAACATTTTCTTAAATCATTAACAGTATTCATGCAATCCTGCGAAACTGGAGTTCATGCTGCAACTCACTGCCCAAAGACAAACTACAAAATACAAAACGGAACACAATGCCAGAGTTTAGAAATCAAATTCTTCAAGAGGCTCAGTTACAAACATATTCAATGCAAAGGGAAAGAGGCTGCCACCATCACACTGACCTCACAAAATACTTAGTAAAAGTCAAATAAGCCAAAGTACTAGATAGCTCTGACAATCTTAACGTACTACACAACTGTTAGCTACAGATACAAAAAAAAAAATGATCATAAAAGTAAGAATGAATGAATGTAGATGGGATTTCTTTTAACCACTTGAGCTGATTTTTGGTATTTTTAATACTGTATTTACCTTTATAGCAGATAGAAGTTGGCTGGATGCTGGATTCTGTACATTCACTTCAGGTTTTCTTCTCCTTAACTGGAATTAAGTAAATTAATGAGGATCTCAAAACAATGCCAAAGATCCAAAATATATTTAGGAGAATATAAGGTGTCTTAAAGAGTCTAGAATAGCATACGTATGCTCTAATCAAAAACTTTTTAAACTATTTTAATTTGGTTATAGTGAAAAGTAGATTTATTGCAACTAATTTAAATACCTTTAAGACTTTTAATGTATTTGTTTCTTAAACACAAAATCTCTACTCTCAGGAAGGCATTATTATTAATTGCAAACTGCCCATTTTCATATCTGTGTCTTAAACGTACATATGCCCATAATAATTAACTACTACACTACACATGTCATTTCTGGATAAAAGATGTCAGGTTAGTGGGTTCAAGATTCAAATTGCTCTGTCATTAAGATCAAAGCTATAGGGGCGCCTGGGTGGCTCAGTCATTGAGTGTCTGCCTTCGGCTCACGCCATGATCTCAGGGTCCTGGGATCAAGTCCTACATTGGGCTCCCTGCTCAGTGGGGAATTTGCTTCTCCCTCTCCCACAGCATCCTCCCTCGGGTCACATGTACATGCGTGCGCACGCGCTCTCTCAACAAAATCTTTTTTAAAAAGATCAAGGGCGGCTGGGTGACTCAGAGGGTTAAGCCTCTGCCTAAGGCTCAGGTCATGATCTCAGGGTCCTGGGATTGAGCCCCGCATCAGGATCTCTGCTCAGCAGGGAGCCTGCTTCCCCATCCCTCTCTGCCTGCCTCTCTGCCTACTTGTGATCTGTCAAATAAATAAAAATTAAAAAAAAAAAAAAGATCAAAGCTATAAGCATTGTACAGATGTGAATCATTAAGGTAATTCGACCTTTTCTTTTTTTTCTTTCTCCCCCCCCCCCAACATTTGCATTAACATTTCTATTTCAACTACCAAACTTACAATTCTCTTTGACTGCTCTGAGTTCTGGGATCCAAATCTATGTCCCCGAGATGTTTCCCAGTTTACAAAGTGAGGCACAGTCTGAGTGCCTAAGAAAACACAAAGCATACAATTTCTGGAATTTTTTGACTTACTGTATTTTGCCAACCAATCAAAGAACAAAAAATGACCATTTGCGCGCAGTTTAAGATCACTGTTTAAAGATCACTGAATTCCCTTGAGAACACCAGATCAGTACATCATAATACAGTATAAAGCTATGTGCCAGTAACATTAAGCCAAGAGAGGAGACCACTGATAAGCCTGGAAGGGTAAAACTATTAATCATTTTGTCTGGACTCTCCCACTGCCCCTGATGTCAGAACCCTGGTGTTTAGATCTTCAGTCTGCAGCAGCATCTGCAATGGAGACTGTTCCCAAGGTAGACACCTGGGTCAAGGAAACTTCAATAATTGTGGCAAATTTCAACATCAAAAACAGGTTCTGCAAACTGATCTACATCAAACTGGAAGTTAATAAAATGGTTTATCTTAGTAAAAAAACAGAAGGTCCTAGGGCACCTGGCTGGCTCAGTCAGTAGTGCATGCAACTCTTGATCTCAGGTTCAAGACCCACAATGGATATAGAGAGAGGTTACTTAAAAAACAAAATCAAAACCAAACCACAAACGGAAGTTCCTACCTGGATCTTGACTATGCTTGAGTTTTCCAAGAGCACCTGCTAATGAAGATACTTCACACTTGTACGGAATCACCGTAAGAAATTTTCCATGTAGCACAAATAAATTTTCCCCATAATACCAGAGCTACAAAAAAATGTTATAAAAAACGTAAGCAGGGGCGCCTGGGTGTCTCAGTCATTAAGCATCTGCCTTAGGCTCAGGTCATGATCCCAGGGTCCTGGGATTGAGCCCCGTACCAGGCTCCCTGTTCATCAGGAAGCCTGCTTCTCCCTCTCCCACTCCCCCTGCTTGTATCCCCTCTCTCACTGTTTCTCTCTCTGTCAAATAAATAAATAAAATCTTTTTAAAAAGGAAAAAAGTAAGCAATTTTTTTTTTCCACTTCTAAGATCTGAGTTGCATTTATAACAATAATTTATGGTATGAGGAATCTTAACAAAAAAAAAAATGACAAAACAAAGTTAAGCAACTTTCCAGAATAATCTCACATGTACAACCTACTAACTGAGTAGGTTTACACAGCTCTTATTTTTGCCCGCGTCTGAATAAAGCATAATTTGAAGAATACGCTTTACTCCTAAAAAATTTGATCAACATATGCATTTAAAATAATTATTTAAAAGTAATATTGCCACTGTTATACACCTATTAATGTAATAATTACCAAGGGTACCGTAACAGGGCACTCTGTTAATGATGTGCTAGGTGATAAAAGCAGAATTTAATGTTTTTGTTTTTGTTTTGGTGCAGAAAGGTGATTTTTATTAAAGCACGGGGACAGCACCCATGGGGAGAAAGGGCTGCTGCTAACATTGTTTCTATCTTATCACTCCACTTTTTAAAACGGTAAAATGTAAGATGGATATATGAACAAAAAGCTTAAAGGAACATGGAAATCAAACAAGTTTGTTAGAGTGGTAGAACTGTAAGTGGTTAATTTTGTTATTATTTGTTTCAATATAAAATCATATTGCATGCTGTGAAATCTAGACTCCTTATGCTCTAATTACAACTATCTTTTTTTTTTTTTTAAAGATTTTATTTATTTATTTGACAGAGAGAGATCACAAGTAGGCAGAGAGGCAGGCAGAGAGAGAGGAGGAAGCAGGCTCCCTGCTGAGCAGAGAGCCCGATGCGGGGCTCGATCCCAGGATCCCGAGATCACGACCCGAGCCGAAGGCAGAGGCCCAACCCACTGAGCCACCCAGGTGCCCCTAATTACAACTATCTTAACATCACATTACCTTGATTACATTTTACTTATATATGAAAATGCATTCACTAAACAACCAATCCTTATGGGCACCTTTGATAGACACTGAAGAAAAAATGGGTAACAAAATAGACAAGGACCCCTGCCTCAGAAGTTTGGTCTGGCTGGCTAACATTTAAACTCTTCAATAATTCTTATGTAAGTGGCGCCTGAGTGGCTCAGTCAGTTAAGCATCCAACTCTTCATTTCAGCTCAGGTCATGATCTCAGGACCCTGGGATGGAGTCCCGTAGTGGCTTCTGCACTCAGCGGGGAGTCTACTTGAGATTCTCTCTCTCCTCTCCCTTTGCCCCTCACTGTGCTTGTGCCTGCCCTCCCTCTCTTTGTCTCTGTCCCTCAAATAAATACAGAAATAAATCTTAAAAAAATAATCCTTATGTAACTCCATGATAATGTTAACCATGTAACCTAAAAGACTAATTTCCTAAGAAAAGTAACAGCCCTGGTGTATGGTTCAAAATACAAGTGGAACTGGAATGGGGCTCCTGGCTGGCTTAGTCAGTAGAGCATGTGACTCTTGGTCTCGAAGTTTTGAGTTCAAGCCCCACACTAGATATAGAGAATACTTAAAAAAAATAATAATAAAGGGGCACCTGGGTGGCTCAGTAGGTTAAGCCTCTGCCCTCAACTCAGGTCATGATCTCAGGCTCATGGGATCGAGCCCCGTATCAGGCTCTCTGCTCAGCGGGGAGCCTGCTTCCCCCTCCACCTGCCTGCCTCTCTGCCTACTTGTGATCTCTCTGTCCAACAAACAAATAAAATCTCTAAAAAATAATAATAATAAACAGAAATATTTATAAAGAAATACAAAAGTAAAAACTTCAGGGGCACCTGGGTGGCTCAGTGGGTTGAAGCCTCTGTTTCTGGCTCAGGTCATGATCCCAGGGTCCTGGGATCGAGCCCCACATCGGGCTCTCTGCTCAGCAGGAAGCCTGCCCCCCCACTCTCTGCCTGCCTCTCTGCCTACTTGTGCTCTCTATCAAATAAATAAATAAAATCTTAAAAAAAAAAAAGTAAAAACTTCAAACCAAAGAGCAGCTACGTTTTATTTGCTCATTGTTCTTCCTTGATCTAAAATTGCCTATATGGGGCGCCTGCGTGGCTCAGTGGGTTAAGCCTCTGCCTTCACTCAGGTCATGATCCCGGGGTCCTGGGATCGAGCCCCACATCAGGCTCTCTGCTTGACAGGGAGCCTGCTTCCCCCTCTCTCTCTCTGCCTGCCTCTCTGCCTACTTGTGATCTCTCTCTGTCAAATAAATAAATAAAAATTTTAAAAAATAAATAAATAAATAAATAAAATAAAATAGCCTATAATTGAAAGTGACAAACTTAACAAAAATTGAAACAATAACCAAATTAAATATAATCTTGCAAGTAAAAATTATTTTCTCAATTTAATAAAAAACTGCTAAATTATTAAAATACGAAGTCTCTTCCTTTATACTGTATTTATCATGCACAAAAGTAACTAAATTTGAAAATCCCCAAAACCAAAAACTTACTTGACCACTGGTCCCCTGTGGTAGTTCTTTGGAAGCCTGTAGTGTTTGAAATTTTGTGTTCCAGATGGAGACGCATTCTACAAAGACAGACAGACAAATTCAGAGCTGTACCACACATAAACATGTGACGCTGAGGGTGATGGGGAAGGAAGTGAGGAGATTAGGGAGACTCACACTTAAACATGTAAGTCTTGTTTTATTAGGTATAAAATGAGTAATGAAGAGAGTGATTGCCACAGAAACTCAAGGAAATGAGATCTTATGACAAGAAGTGAACATGGGTGAGGGCAGCGGGCATATGGGATATCTACATACCTTCCCCTCAATTTTGCTGTGAACCTTAAACTGCTCTAAAAAAATAAAGTGTTAATAATAACAATAATAGTAAATTAGTAATAAATGTTGATATGGAAAGGGCTCTACGATCCCTCAGTAAGTGAATAAATAAGGTGCACAAGTGTGAATGGTTTGCTACTATACATGTAAAAAGAAGAGGAAAGAAAAGTTAAGTAGTAGTATTTGCTTGTACACATGTGCTTGTACCCATGTCTAGAAAGAGCCACAGGAAGCTCTAACAGTAGTTACCGGGCTTTGGTGATTAGAGCAGGACCCAGAAGAGGGATGCCGGTAGGGGCGAGAGAAGCACAGCATGGTAAAGTGACAAAGTGCCGGGACAGGAGATCAGTAAGGTCTGTGGCCTGGGTAAAAAAGGTCACCCTACTTAGTTATCCAATACCTGTCTGCTGACTTGTAAAACAGGACTGCTGTTAGTAACTACTTTGTTTCCTAGTGTTGCTGAAAGATTAAATGATACAAACAAGATAATATACATAAAATGCCCTGCGCAGGATAGCTGTGCTGTAACTAGTAGCTCCTATCTTAAGAGGGAGAAACGTAAGAACAAAGTACACGGACTACGATGGACAGGTTAAGAGTACAGTCAGTAGGCAGCCTGGGATGAATAAATCAAAAGATTCTTGCTCAGAAACTGAGAAAAGAGACTGGAAAGAGTGGATGAGGTCTAGACTATGGAGAGACCTTAATACTAGACAAAAGATTCTGAGTTTCATAGTGTTGCCTGAAAGACCCTAATCTCACACTGGCCAGAACAAATGTATTTTTTGTGATAGACAGTAAGTCTGTGTGTGTGTGGAGGGGTTATCTGGGGGCAAGAGGAGGTGGAAAGGAGAATGATGCTCTGATGTCAGAGATGAAAAAGCCTATTAGCAGTTCCTGAATATCAGGTTGTCCAAGTCTAGTGGATTTCCTTTCTGCTGAAAGGCTATGAATTCGAATCCCTACCACAAGGCTTACCGATGATCAAATGCCTACGGGCTGGCACAGATATTGGCAGTTTTTATTCCTTTAAGACATTAATCATAGGCAAGGTAGTGATACAAGGAATATTTCTAAAAGACGGGGCACCTGGCAGGCTCAGTCAACAGAATATGTGACTCTTGATCTCAGGGTTTTAAGTTTGAGTGTTGGGTGTAGAAATAAGTAAAAATAAATAGGTAAATAAGTAAATACACAAATAAATAAAATAAACAAACTTTAAAAAAGTAACTAATGTAAGATGAAATCAAAGGCCTATTCAAGGAGAGTTAGGAAGCTACAAAAATAATTTGATTATGATGCTAAAGAAAATTAATGGGTGATAATAAATAAAAAAGAAAAAGACTAAAAGGCACACTTTGAAGGAAAAATCCAAAGGACTTCTTAATGGATCAGATTTCAGTCACCCTTGGAAGACGGCAGCGGTGGTCCTAGGACCGCTACATGATCTTGATCCAGGACGGTGAGTGCAACACCATTTCGAGCATCACCAGACACCACAGTCTTGAGCAACAGTGATCTAACCACCCTCTGATCTTTCTCTGGGTCACGTGGATGTATTGGTACCAAGGTTTCATATATACATCCATCAGAGCCTGTTGGAAACAAGTATTTGCTATTATCAGATAAAGGACAGCTCTGTATCTGTTACAGTTCAAAGTACTAGGTTGTTTGTAAGTTGTATCAATTTCATATAGGATACAACTAGAAAAATAAACAGATTCAAAATCATACCACTCTATGCTTTCCCTTAAATTGTACTACAAACCTAAACTTGAGGGAGGAATATTATTATTAAATCTCTCAGTAAGAAATGTCACAACAGCTAAATACTCATTACAACTTAGAATATGCGAGGGAACTGCAGGAATACAGACAATCTAGTCACTAAAAGGATATACCTCACATTCAACATTAATTATGAATAATAATCTTATATGAAAACCATATGAAATTGCTGGTTTTTTGACATGTCAACTGAATTTTGGCAATTTTATTGTGGTTCTAGTTATGCTACAGGAAGATTTTATGACCTTTGGTTCAGATTCCCTTATTACAGTATTCATTCAGTAAGCTAAAACTTAACTCATAAACTTTCATTCAGCAATAAGAGTATCTGGGGCACCTGGCTGGCTTAGTTTGTAGAGTATGCAATTCTTAATCTCAGTTGTGAAGTCAAGCCCCATGATGGGCATGAAGCCTACTTAAAAAACCAAACTAGGGGTGCCTGGGTGGCTCAGTGGGTTAAGCCTCTGCCTTCAGCTCAGGTCATGATCTTAGAGTCCTGGGATCGAGTCCCGCATCAGGCTCTCTGCTCAGCAGGGAGCCTGCTTCCTCCTCTCTCCCTCTTTGCCTGCCTCTCTGCCTACTTGTGATCTCTCTCTGTCAAATAAATAAATAAAATCTTTAAAAAAAAAAAAAAAACTAAACCAAACCAAGCCAAATCACTAAGTATATCTTACAGATTAAACTATAAGAAAACCAGTCCCTCTTAAGCAAAGGCATTAAGCGAATTCCAAAGATCTTCTAGATAAAATAAATGATGGGAACTTTTTCTTAATAGCCATTGCAGGGGCGCCTGGGTGGCTCAGTGGGTTAAGCCGCTGCCTTCGGCTCAGGTCATGATCTCAGGGTCCTGGGATCGAGTCCCGCATCGGGCTCTCTGCTCAGCAGGAAGCCTGCTTCCCTCTCTCTCTCTGCCTTCCTCTCCGTCTACTTGTGATCTCTGTCAAATAAATAAATAAAATCTTTAAAAAAAAAAAAATAGCCATTGCAAACATTTGCACATTAAAAAATCTCACAGATTTTTTAACTGGGGTGGGAGGAAGGGATAATTCGGTGATGGGCATTAAGGAGGGTACTTGATGTAATGAGCACTGGGTGTTATATGCAACTAATGAATCACTAAATTCTACCTCTGAAACCAATAAAAAAAAGATATTAAGATTTTTAAATTGTCATACTATGAAAATATTGTCCTTGTTCTTTCCTCCCTTAATTCTCTCAAAACAACTTCAAGAGGAGCCATAAAGGGCAGGATAAAGAGGACACCACAAAGGCATTTTTCTTTTTCCTAGTCACCTAAGATTGGGGTTATGCTTTAGACCATTAGATACAGATAATCTACAAGGGATCAACAAATCTATAAAATGCTGGATGGCATAGGCCACGAATGCTTTGCTAGATTCCATTAACTCACCTGCCTCCACCATCATTCAAAGAAGGGTCCCCTAAATCTTAAGGATAGAAAAGAGAACTAGAAGGGTCACTCAATACCAACCTTCGTTATTTTATTATTTACTTATTTTTAAAGTTTTTATTTATTTATTTGACAGAGAGAGTGTGTGGGTGTGTGTGTGAGCATAAGTAGACAGAGCAGCAGGCAGAGGGAGAGGGAGAAGCAGGTGAGCAGAGATCCCAAGGTGGGACGCGATCCCAGGACCCCAGGACCACAACCTGAACTGAAGGCAGATGCTTAATGGACTAAGCCAACGAGGGCCGCCTTAGTTATTTTATGCTTCACTACTTACAGTATCAAAGAACCTAGCCTTATGATGATAAAAATAAAAAAGGATTTTTCCTTTTTTTATTGGTATTATGTTACTACTGCTTTATATATATATATGTGTGTGTGTGTGTGTGTGTATTATATATTTATAGTTAATATATAAATAAAACCTGTTAAAATATACATACATATGTATATTTTAACAGATTTTATTTATTTGAAAGAGAGAAACAGCAAACATAGGCAGGGGGAGAGGAAGAGGGAAAGAGAAAGGGAGAAGCAGACTCTCTGCTGAGGAGGGAGCCCAGGACTGGGAGGTCTCAGGACCTCAGGATCGTGACCTGAACTGAAGGCAGACACTTAATGGACCGAGCACTCAGGTGCCCTGATAAATCTTAAGATATAAAAATTAGCTGCAGAGAACCAGTGACGTAATGCATGACAGATATGGCAAAGTGCAAAAAGTAAAGGCACAAATGCTTGGAAGGAAGCACAGGAAGGGAAGTGCTACAATAGAAAACTGCAAAAAACCTCAGATGCTAACTCAGAAAACCCACCATCCTTTATTTATCATCTCTGTAAGTTTGAAGAAAAATACTTACTTAATGACATCAAAGAGATGAAGTTCCGATCCACAGATGCGCTGAAACTCTGTATAACAGATTTTTCTTCTTGTCCAAGTAAGAGCGTGTATTTGCTTAAGGTATGTGAGTTGAACTTTTGTATGTAAGCAAAGTAATTTCCATGCTGCACATAAAAAGGTTATTTTATTTAAAAATATTCCCATTTCAACCAATTATATTTAAATGTTAAAGCCAGTTGTCACCCTCCTAATTACTTTAATGAGTGCTTAAAAACCTCTCATCCAATTAAAGTAAAATTGTTCTAAAAAATATTTCATTGTAACTAGATTTTTTAGTATTTAAAAAAGATATACAATAAAAAAATCTTCTGAGAGAAATACTAAAGCCCATTTTTAGTTTAAAAATAATATATGTGAATTTGAAATGTCACAAAATAGGCCAGGAATTAAAGATACCACTTACTTTTTCAGTAATAAAAATTAGAACAGGATGCTTAAATACCATGAAAATCTTTGTCCACCTAAAAAAAATAGAAGAAAATTTATAAAATGCCAAATCACCAGCTGAGAGAAACCTATCAAGCTAAATTTCAAAGAATATCTACTATAATTTTTTAGAGTCAAAGAGATGTCAGAGAACTTAATTCAGTGTTTCAAAATACATTTCACAGAGAATTAGTAGGTATTTCTCTGCCAAATGAATCTCTGGATTAAATGCAAGTTGCTTATTTTCCTAGAGCTTTAAAGACAATGTGAATTGTAAAGCTCCAAAGGGGTGGGTGTGTAACAGTAGGCAGTGTTATTCAAGCTATTTGACTCCTCCCCTTCCCGTTCCTTTTCAGTCACTTTTAGGACTAGTGCTCTGAGGAAAACATTAGGATCTCACCTGCCTGGAGAGGAGGCACAGGAAGATAAAGGGCTTGTAACTGAGGCTACATAGCCAAATTCTGGCAAAGTGGCCACTAGAACTCATATTCTCTACCTATTTCCCTTTTGCCTGAAGATTTCCTCCAAACACAGTTGCTCACACATTAGAGCCATTCAACAGAGCAGTCCAAGATACACCTGGTCATTTTCTACATTGTTCACTAAATACAAGGCTTCCTTCTGACTTTTAGAAATTTAGCTTGCATCAAGTGGACCAGGAGAAGCAGCAAGTTAACTAAATAGGAAATGTGATAAAATAATGGGGACTGGAGGGGCACCTGGGTGGTGCAGTTGGTTAGGTGTCTACCTTCGGCTCAAGTCATGATCCTAGGGTCCGGGGATCAGGCTCTGAACCCGGCTCCCTGCTCAGCGGGGAGTCTGTTTCTCCCTCTGCCTGCCACTCCCCCTGTTTGTACAAAATCTCTCTCTCTGACAAATAAATAAATAAAATCTTAAAAAAAAAAAATGGGGACTAGAGAAATGTGAAATCATGAAATTTCCTTCTATCATTTGAGAGTCATTTTCCCAGTTTTATACCAGAATCTGGGAAAGCAGGGTGCTCAAAGGACTATCATCATGTCACTAACAACAAACTATACTTGTCCTCAGGGGTAAGGGTTCTGACCTTGGCAGTCAGGGCAATTTAACAGGGAGAGATTTTGGGCTCATGGCACTAGCCACGTCATCTTCAAATAACTCCTATACAGTCTTCTGTCATCAAAACAGGACTCACATACCTATACAGTCTTCGCAATCACCGATCACTCCAGAGGCTTTTGGAGGATGCTAATTTGATCAATGGCATATAAATGGTTTTTAATTAAGCTTTTACTGTATTTATAACCAAAATACTTTTGATCAAAGCAAAGAATGCTATAAAAATATGAACAGTAGATTTTTATTACGGAAAAAATTCACTTACAAGTATTGGAACTTACTTAATCACTTCTTCATCAGAGATAACAGTTTCAATTTTCTGCTGGGGCTCTGCAAGCAAGGCCTCTAAGCCACGAACAGCACCTTCCTTGAAGAGCACTAAGGGTTCTGCCCCTTGTATTGAATGTATCCTATATATCTCAGCAGACAACTAGAAGAAAGTAAGAATGCATTAGTTTTTATTCTAAAACAATTGCTCCCTAAGAGAATAAGGACATTTACAGAAAGTTTATTTTTAAGAACTGACTTGTTTTCATTTTGATTCAGCTTTATATGGTTCCACAGTCAAATGTACAACATAAAATACATACAGAAACCTTTTGCTCCTATACCATTTACCCTGTCCCCTGCTTTACCCTTAAGTCATCACTTTATAAGATATCTATTTATTTATTTGAAGATTTTGTTTATTTATTTAGAGAGAGCATGGGTGAGCAGAGGGAGGGGCACAGGGAGAGGGAAACAGAAATCAAGCAGGCTCTATACTGAGCGCAGAGTCCAATGTGGGGCTTGATCCTACAACCCTGAGATCATGACATGAGCCTCAATCAAGAGTCTGACACTTAACTGACTGAGCCAACCGTAAATCATCATTTTTATGCATTTTTGGTTTATCCTTTTATTTTGACTACCACCTGGCTCTCAAAACTTGAAGGTGGGGAGAGGTATAAATGACACCACTAATGCAGTTTTAAGCAGTTCTGGGGCTAGATAAAGACTGATGCCATAATTGCAACTACAGCCTGTAAGCCCAAGAAAAGAAGTTAACTCCACTGTAAAATTAAGGATCATGTTACTGCAAGGTGAATAAAAAGACTGGGGCCAGGAGACAACGGTTAGCTAGGTAGAAGTTTCAAGGGTCCAAGTGGTAACTGTCATTACATCTCAATCAGTTCTATCATGTGCCACTTCTAAAATCTACCAATTATATTTAGTTAGACATTTAGAACTGGAAAGAACTTTCAAGGTTACCCTAGTTTGAGACCCTCATTTTTAAGTAAGAAAAGTTAATTAACACACTTTAGGTTAGGAGTGCCTGGGTGGCTTGATCTGTTAAGCTTATGACTCTTGATTTCGGCTCAAGCCATGATCTCAGGGTTGTGAAATCCAGCCCTGTCTCTGGCTCCATGCTCAGAGGGGTCTGCTTGAGATTCTCTCTCTCCCTTCCACCACCCCCGACCACTTGCACGTGCTCTGTCTCTCAAATAAATAGATCTTTAAACACACACACACACACACACACTTAGGTCATTAGTAGAAAAGGCACAGATACTCAAGGTTCTTTCTTACTGCATTCTGTACACTCTTAAGCTATATAATAAAATCAGCAGGGTCTGTTCTACCTATTTTAAGAAAGGGTACAGTGAAGTTCTCACAAGGGACACATCATAAACATCTAAACTTATGGAAGTACCATTCAGGAATTATTTAAATCCTTAATCTCATGTAATAATAAAGTTTCTATTTTCTAACACATTAATGAACTAAGATGTGTTCCAAGATACACTATAAAATAACTAGAATGAAAAGCTGATATAACTTTTATGCTCACTTTCACAGATATACTAAGATTAACAAAATACTACATTACAAATTATTGCATCTCACCAATAAGCTAACAGACATACTAGTAAATCCAAAGACTAATATGTGAGCCTGGGTGGCTCAGTTAGTTAAGTGTCTCCTTTCAGCTCAGGTCACGATTGTGGGGTCCTAGGATTGAGCCCCGCATCAGACTCCCTGCTCAGCCGGGAGTTGCTTCTCCTTCTCCCCACTTGTGCTCTCTTTCTTTCTCTCAAATAAATAAAGATCTTAAAAAAAAAAAAAAAAAAATCCAAAGACTTACTGTAGCTTTAAATACTTTATCCAGGTTTACGTCTTCATTACTCCATATTCTCAAAACCTTAAATCAATACACACAAGTTAAAAAAGCATTCCAATTTCCACTTACATTTAACACAAATAGTTAATAAATCGACATTTGATTTGTTGCATACATTATATAAAAAGTTTTAAATCTCACCTTATTATCATGTACAACAATATACTCTCCAGTTTGAAAGTTGCATACAGCTGGACATGTTATAATTTGACCTTGTTTCACCGACCAGCTTCCCAAGGGTTTCTGATCAGAAACCTAGTAAAATCAAGGCAACATAAAATATTCAAAAACTCAATTTCAGATATTAGAGCAATTAAATTTACAATCAAGACAAAGAAAATAAGAATTAAAATAATAACATTTAATAAATTTCCTAAAGTGGGGCACCTGGGTGGCTCAGTGGGTTAAGCCTCTGCCTTCAGCTCGGGTCATGATCCCAGGGTCCTGGGATGGAGCCCCACATCAGGCTCTCTGCTCAGCATGGAGCCTGCTTCCCCCTCTCTCTGCCTGCCTCTCTGCCTACTTGTGATCTGTCAAATAAATAAATAAAATCTTTAAAAATATATTAAAAAAAAATAAATTTCCTAAAGTAAAAAAGTAAGTAATCACAAAAAAGGCAAACACTGTACGATTCCACTTTAAGACAGAAAGTGAATGGTGGTGTCAGGGGTTGGGGGAATGGGGAGTTACTTCTTATTTAGTTTTTCAAGATGAAGGGTTTGGGAGACGGATGATGTGAAGGCTGCACAACATAAACATACTTAATACACTGTACAATATACTCAAAAAATAGTTAACAGTAAACTGCATGTTGTATTTTACTACACATATAAAAAGCTTGGGGTGCCAGGGTGCCTGGATGGCTCAGTTGTTAAGAGTCTGCCTTCGGCCTCTGGCCATGATCCCAGGACCCTGGGATCCGAGCCCTGCATCAGGCTTGCTCAGCGGGAAGCCTGTTTCTCCCTCTCCCACTTCCCTGTTTGTGTTCCCGCTCTCACTGTCTCTCTCTGCTGTCTCTCTCTCCATCAAATAAATAAATAAAATGTTTAAAACACACACACACACAACAAAAAACTTGGGGTGACTGGGTGGCTCAATTGGTTAAGCCTCTGTCTTTGGCTAGGGTCATGATCTCTGAGTCCCCGGGATGACCTGCCCGCTCCCCCCATCAGCCTCCCAGCTCAGCAGCAGTCTGCTTCTCCCTCTTTCTCAAATAAATATTCTTTAAAAAATAAAAAACTTTAAAAAATTAATTAAAATGAAAATGTAACTAAGTTACTAAAAGAGAAAAGTAAATTAACAACACTTTTTAGTAAATAGTACATTTTAAAAAATGGGATTCCACTGTGCCTTTGAACGGGGCATGGGAAACTGAGCAGGTATACCTGGGATCATGCCAATTCCAGTCACTGTAAATTTTAAGTCCACCCGATGGTGGAGGTAAAAACCAACAGTGTCATCAGAAAGAGTCAACACCGGCAAACACTACAGGGAATGTTGGCAACCTGTTCCCAAAATTTCAAAGTAGCTAGCTAGCTTCTTAAAGACACGGGAAACTATGTTCAGCAGTCCAGATAAAAATAATTACTTTCTACGAGACTACTAAAAGCAAAACTGCTCAGGAGTCTTGAGTGAAGAGTTTGGATAAAAAGGGGGCGGCACCTATAGAGCCTGCCAAGGACTCAACTCCAGGATTTACAGCGGATTTTAGTTGGCAACTGACAGCTCACTCGGAATCAGGATTGCGTCAAGCTACTAAGAAATCAAACGAGCAAAACAATGCGCAAAACTTTTCCCCCAAAGAGAGGGGGAAAGTGTATGAGCACAAAGTTAAACCACTGTTCCCACGCTGCCAGTCACTCTCTCCCGCCCGATCTCTGTTCAACCCTTCTGCGGGCAGCGAGAGTAACTGAAGACCCAGGAGGGGATCTTAAGGCCATCACCCGGAGATGCGAAGCGAAAGCCCAGGTTTTCCTTTCCTTTCTGCGTCTAACCCACGTGCACTCAGACGCTCCGCCGCCTGAAAGTCAGAAAAAGGTCTCTCTCTCTCCAGAAAAACAACCGAGTCCTACACTAGACCTCATTCAGCGTCCCGAAGAGGCCAAGCCAGCTCTCCAATAAGCCGCTAGACGATCTCTCTCTGAAGCTGTGAGAAACCTGCAGCTCTGGCTCTGTGCTCAGAAGGGGGCGAGACCTCAGCGGGCGCTCTCCGACCACATCACCCTCACCTTATAGAGGATGACGGTCCTGCCGCCGTCCGTCACTAAAAACTGGTCTGCTTTGTCGCTCTGCTCCACGCCTAGGAGTCCGTGAGGCCCGGCACCCAACGGTACCGCAGACAACGTGAACCCCTCCTCCAAGGCTGCCATTTTGGGCAAACCTACGGACTGCAGCTCATCCCTCCCGGCAGGCTTTGCGCTTTCTCTCGCGAGAACTAGGAGCCGGACGGGACAGACACTTGCCAAATAAGAACCCTGTTTGCTGAGCGGGCGACCTCTGGCGGGCATGGACGGCGCGGCCGGCGTGCCTGGCTGTGGGCAGCGCCGGGTGGGCGGAGCCGGGACGTTACCTCTAGACTCCTCCTCCCAGCCACGCCCCCCGGGGTCCCGGATGTACTCCTCTGGAGACGGGAAGGGCGGGCCTGGGAATGTCTTACCTGTCACGTGCAGTCGCTTCAGCCGGGGCGCACTTTTCAGGCCAGGATTTGAGAGGCTGAAGGGTGGGCGTGGCAAGCAGGCAAATACAAATAAGCTCCTTTTTGCTTTGTTCTACTTTGTCACTTTAAGTGAACTCTTTGGGAATTCTTGCCACGGCCTCAAGAAACACTGAGCTAAAGAAAAGAAATGTCCCTCTTCAGATAAACTCTTGATAAAGTGCTGTACTTAAGTGACAAGCCTCATCCCCCTGCTTCTCGGAACCTTCCGTCGAGCTCTAGAATCCGTGGCCTTTCGGACCTGCCAGCTTGTCTTGGGCTCCTTTTGGTCCCCGAGCCTGTGGGCAAAGCGCTCTCCCCCTAATCAGAACTTGTCAGGTGGAAGGTGAAGTCGAAGTGTCGGTCCCCTCAGGCAATTTTTTTAAATATTTTATTTATTTATTTGACAGATCACAAGTAGGCAGAGAGGCAGGCAGAGAGAGAGGGGGGGAAGCAGGCTCTCCACTGAGCAGAGAGCCCCATGTGGGGCTCGATCCCAGGACCCTGGGATCATGACCCCAGCCAAAGGCAGAGGCTTTAACCCACTGAGCCACCCAGGCGTCCCCCCTCAGGCAATTTTTAGGGAGACAGCATTTCTGGGAGAGATTGCAACCCACCCCCCCCCCGAAATTTCTAACGTAACGTGATTGATTTCACTTGTAAAATTTTTTTTTAAAAAGATGAATAGTTCATGTTCTTAGGGAGAAACCATGTCAACAGACAATTACTAAACAAACCCGTACCTTGTGTTACATCACATGGCAAGATTTAAGCAGCCACACAGATCGGATCCCCTTGTGTGTGGAGATTCTTTATGGCTACAACACTGGAAAAAAGAATATAGTTATTGAAAAGAAATCAAATGCCATTTTTTTTAAGTAGGCACCACAACTAGCGTGGAGCCCAACACCGGGCTTGAACTCACAACCCTGAGATCGAGACCCGGCTGAAGAGTCAGACACTTAACTCACCGAGCCACCCAGGTGTGCCAAATAGTGTATGGGGTTTTTTGGTTCGTTTTTTTATTTTTTAAGATTTTGTTTATTTGGGGCACCTGGGTGGCTCAGTGGGTTAAACCTCTGCCTTCGGTTCAGGTCATGATCCCAGGGTCCTGAGATCGAGCCCCGCATCGGGCTCTCCGCTCAGCCGGGAGCCTGCTTCTACCTCTCTCTCTCTGCCTGCCTCTCTGATTACTTGTGATCTCTATCTGTCAAATGAATAAATAAAATCTTTAAAAAAAAAAGATTTTGTTTATTTGGGGGCACCTCGTGGCTCAGTCCTTAAGCGTCTGCCTTTGGCTCAGGTCGTGATCCCAGCATTGTGGGATCCAGCCCCAAGTCCGGCTCCCTGCTCAGCGGGAAGCCTGCTTCTCCCTCTGCCTGCTGCTCTCCCTGCTTGTGTTTCCTCTCTCGCTCGCTCGCTCTCTGTCATAAGTAAATAAAATTAAAAAAATAAGATTTTGTGTATTTGAGAAAGAGAATGAGAGAGAGCATGAGAGGGGCAGGGTCAGAGAGAGAAGTAGACCCCTTGCTAAGCAGGGAGCCCTATGTGGGTCTCAATCCCAGGACTCCAGAATCATGACCTGAGCTGAAGGCAGTCGCTTAACCAGCTGAGCTGCCCAGGTGCCCCAATACTGTACATTTTTTGTTTGTTTTGTTTTTTCTAAAGATTTTAATTTTTTTGACAGAGAAAGACAGCGAGAGAGGAAACACAACAAGCAAGAGGAGTGGAAGAGGGAGAACAGGCATCCTGCTGAGCAGGGAGCCTGATGTAGGGCTCCATTCAGGGTGGTGGGATCAGGACCCAAGCCCAAGGCAGACGCTTAACGACGGAGCCACCTAGGCGCGCCAATACTCTATGTTTTTAATAAGGCTAACACTGTTACTTTTCAGAGTTGCCAAAGAATTTGAATTTGTGGCCCCTTTCTTGGTTGGAAGAGAAACACTGAGATTCAGCCCATCTTGGCCTCTGTGAAACCTTCCTTTTCCTCCCTGGAGGATTAATCAGCCTCTCTACTGAAAGTTGTTTGGTACATGTTGCCCACGGTTTGATCCCAGCCTACACATTTTCTCCTCCTCCAGGAAGTCTTCCCCAATTCTCTGGGATTGGATTAAATGATTCAGTACTCCCATGTTATTGTAACAGGTGTTATCCAGTACCGGGATGGCCTAGTTACTAATATATCTGCCCCACTGTGGTTTTGTTATTTATTTATCTATTTATTTAAGAGAAAGAGAGAGACAGAGGGAGCACAAGGAGGGGGAGAGGCGATGGGAGAGGGAGAAGCAGACTCCCCACTGAGCAGGGAGCCAGACATGGGGGACTCAATCCCAGGTCCCTGGGATCATGACCTGAGCTGAAGGCAGACACATAACCAACTGAGCCACCCAGGTGCCCCCAGAGATAGATTTTAAATTTTCTGTTTTTTTCTTTTGATAGGTGTTATGGGCTGAACCATCACTCAACCCCAACCAAATCAGTATGTTGGAGACCCAGCCTCCAGTCCCTTAGAATGTGACTGTATTTGGAGATGGAGACTTCAAAGGGATCATTAAGGTAAAATTAGGTCATTAAGGTGGGTCCTGATCCAATATGACTGGTTTTATTTTAAGAAGGGGAGATTTAGAAGAAGGAGGAGTAGGTGAAGAAGGACGGGGAGGGGAGAGAAGAAGAGATTATAGGACACAGACCCACAGAGAGGAGGTCATGTGAAGACATGGGGAGAAGTTGGCCATCTACAAGCCAAGGAGAGAGGCCAGAAGAAACCAACCCTGATAACACCTTGATCTCAGATTTCTAGGATCCCTTGCAAGAAAATAAATTTCTGATGTTTAAATCACCCACTCTGTGGTACTTTGTTGTGGTAGCCCTTGTAAATGAAGACATTAGGTTTCATGTTCACAGAATTCCAAACATAAAAAGGGTATACAGTATAGAAAGTCTCCCCTCCCTATCTCCAGCTACCTTGGTCTCCTTCCCAGAGATGATCAATGTGAACAACTCTTATGTACCATTTCAGATAGATTTTCTACATACACAAGTCATGTATGTATACATGTTTTCTCCTCCCACTTTTACATAAATGATGGCATGGTGTTTCCAGTGTTCTGCCCTTTGCTTTCTTCACTTAAGTAATATGTCTTGTAAATCATTCCTTATCAGTGTGCAAAGAAATTTCTCATTCTTTTTTACTCTTCCATAACTGGTAATAGATTTTTTTTATAGTTTTGGGATTTCATGAAATATGCAGCCATCTATAGAGTAGATATTGATAACATTCTATTTCCTAGATTGGGTGGTGGGTTCAGGAATATGTGTTTTATTACATATATATCATGTTTCATAACTTAAATTATTATAAATGGCAAGGAGAAAAAAAAGCTTAGAAGGGGGAAATGAAAAGGAAGGGAGGAAACAGATGATATGTATGTCTATGTGAAATTTTAGTAAGGATGAGACCATAGAAAGCTGTTCTGAAAGGATGCCTTTGAGTAAATGATGTGAAGAAGGAGAGGGTGCTAATTATGGAGTTAGCTGAGACAAGAGTATTTTCAGCAGCAAGTGCAAATGTCCTGTACCACAAGCTGGGAGGTTCATTAGCACTTGCTCTTACTCTCTGTCAAATAAATAAATAAAATCTTTTTAAAAAAATTTGTTTGCGCAGCCAACTAGGCTCACCAACTACATTGTAAACTTCTTGAGGGTAGGTGTCCCTCTCTGTCATATTCATGTACAGGTCCCCATTTCCTAGCACTTAGTAGGCACTCAGTAAAAATGTGCCACTTGAGTGAATGAATCAATCACTTTATATTCCTGGTGCCAGCATATTTGATCCATACAGAGACGCCTGACTGGCTCAGTCAGTAGAGCATGTGACTCTTGATCTCAGGAGTCATGGGTCTGAGCCCCATGAAGGGCGTAGAGTTTACTTTAAAGGGATGTCTAGGTGGCTCAGTTGGCTAAGCACCCAACTATTGATTTTGGCTTGGGTTATGATCTCACGGTCCTGAGATCAAGCCCTGTATCAGGCTCCCTGCTCAGCAGGGAGTCTGCTTCTTCCCTCTCTTCTGCCCCTTCTCCCGCTCTCCCCTCTCTCCCTCTCTCTAAAATAAATAAGTAGATCTTTGGGGGAAAAAAATCTTAAAAAAAAAAAGCTTGGGGTGCTTAGGTAGCTCAGTTGGTTAAGCATCTAACTCTTGATTTTGGCTCAGGTCATGATCTCAGGGATGTGAGATCGAGCCCCGTGTTTGGCTGCACGCTGGGCACAAAACATGCTTAAGATTTTCTCTGTCCCTCTCCCTGGGCTTCTCCCCCTGCTCTCTAAAAGATAGATAAATAAGGGCACCCAGGTGGCTCAGTTGGTTAAGGGTCTGCTTTCAGCTTCCGTCATGACCCTAGGGGTCCTAGGATGGAGTCTCACATCCAGCTCCCTGCTCAGCAGGAAGTCTGCTTCTCTCTCTCCCTCTGCCTGCCACTCCCCCTGCTTGTGCTCTCTCTCTCTCCCCTTCACTCTCTCTGACAGATAAATAAATAAAATCTTAAAAATAAAAAAATCAATAAAAATTTTAAAATTGTTTAGGGGTGCCTGAGTGGCTCAGTCAGTCATGTATCCAACTCTTGATCTCAGCTCGGGTCTTCATTTCAGGGTTGTGAGTTTAAGCCCCACTTTGTTAAAAAAAAAAAGTTTAATGTATGTTTGTTGAATAGATAAGACTTACATGGCAAGCCACTGTAATAAGTGGGATATGGGCCTGATCCATTAGGATAAAGAAAGTAAGACTTACCGGTTGAGGAAGCTGAAACCACACTTGCATGTTCCTTTGTAAATTTGAGTCCAAGTTTGGTAAACTATTAAAGGAGATTGCAATCCTTTCTGGAAGGACACCAGCTGTAACAAGGGAACTAGGAGTCTTCAGCAACCTGGCTTGAGATAAGAGCGGGCCAAAGTGTTCCACTTCCAAGATGCATCAGTCAAGGTTGATGAACAAGAACAGAGCCTGGGGTGCTTGGGTGCCTCGGCTGAGTGACTGCCTTCAGCTCAGGTCATGATCCTGGAGTCCTGGGATCCAGTCCCACATCAGGCTCCCTGCTCAGCAGGGGATCTGCTTCTCCCTCTGACGTTCCTCCTCTCGTGCTCCCTCTCTCATTCTCTCTCTTTCTCAAATAAATAAATAAAATATTAAAAAAAAACAACAACAGAGCCTGGATATCCATCGACAATTAGAAACACGTGAGGGCCAGTCTTCAAAGGCAGCTGTGACCCTGTGCATTTTACTGTGAGCTGGGGACGTTCCGTCTGAATTGTTTGTCATGTTTATGCTGCTTGGCTGCCTAGCTGTGAAGACTGGGGGAAGATATCGCCTCTCACATTCAATTCCTAGAATAGAATTAGGTGATAAATATACAATGAACAAGTCTAATTATATAACAGGTAGGAAGGAGTGCCTGCCCATATTCAAAAGGGAGAATGTTACCCATTATGGATTTTTCATGGAAGGTTGGCAGTTGGTGGTATGCCATTGCATGAGTGGGATATAGTAAGAGCTTTGCCAAAAGAACATTTCTAGAAGAACCATTCTGTAAAGAGGATAGATGGTATATATATATATATATATATATATATATATAATTTCACCAAATCTCTATATTATATGGAAGTTGTGGTGGTTCTTAAATAGGGTCTAAGATGCTCTGAGATATGTTTTCTGGTGTTAGAATCTCAAATGCCTTTGAGGAAAATATTGAGAAGACCACAATGAATTGAAAAATATTACTGAAACTCAGACACACACCTCTGAAGATGTTTCCCACAATAAATACCAGAGATAAAGGATCTAAGTTCTTTTGTTGTAATTTAGGGCACACATTTGAATCTAACACTAGTGCTCTGCCAGTGAATGTCCAAACTCAATAAGTGTATTGGAACTTTTATTTAGGATTTTATTTATTTATCTCACAGAGAGGCACAGCGAGAGAGGGAACACAAGCAGAGGGAGCGGCAGAGGGAGACGCAGACTCCCCGCTGAGCAGAGAGCCCAGTGAGGGTCTTGATCCCAGGACTCTGGGATCATGACCTGAGCCGAAGGCAGAGGCTTAATGACTGAGCCACCCAAGTGCCCCTGTATTTGGAATTTGAGGTCAAGCAAACACTTGTGACTTAATTTAATGGGATGGGGAAGTGAGAGAAAAATCTTGGACTGAGGAGGTTTCTGTTTTAATTTTTAATTTTATTTTTAAGTAATCTCTATACCCAACATAGGGCTTGAACTCACAACCCTGAGATCAAGGGTCGCATAGTCCATGGACTCAGCCGGCCAGGCAGGTGGGCAGAGCACTGTGCCCACAGAACCCAACAATCTTCAGAAAGAGTTTGGGCAACTTGTTGTCACTAAGGGTCCAAGCAGAAGTCAGAGCAGTGACCAGAGCTATGGAAAAGTAAGTACTGGCAGGTGCACAAATGAACAACCAGCACCAGAAGTGGTTTCCAGTTGCCCCACTGTGGATTAAATGTGGCCAGAAATCACTGATACTTCCTCTCCCTTGTCTCCCAGATCCAAACTATTTCTATGCATTCGTTTTTCTCACAAACGTCAATGAGTGCCTCGGAGCTGTGAATTTGGCAGAGAATGAGACAGTTGAGGCTCCTGCTCCCAGAGAGCTCTGAACCCCATGGGAAGTGGGGGAGACGGTCTGCTCAAGAAAAGTCTCTCTGAAGATGGGACCTTCCTACTGGGATTTGGAGAACCACAAAGGGGTCAGATGAGGGGGGACAATGGACAGTAAAGAAGCTGAGAAAGGCATCTACCTTGATCTTGAAGGACCCTCTGTCAGCCAGGTGAGGAGTTGGCATGTTCTAAAAGCAGTAAGAAGAGACTGAAGGATTTTAAGCTAAGGTCTGAAAAGATCACCCTAGCTCCCAAGGGGAAGAATGAGTTAAAGGTGAAAAAGAGTAGAAAAAGAAAGACCAATCTTGATGCGCCAGGGTTCATCTGGATGCAATAGATGGTGGCTTGTGGTCGGTGGTAATAAAGGAAATAGAAAAAGGTAGACTGATTCAGGATAGGATATGGGGGGTCAAGTCGACGGGATGGTCGCTGGATGGCGTGTGGCCGTGAGAGGGGGAAAGGAATCAAGGGCCAGTCCTGAACTCTGCCATGAGTGAACTCTGCCATGACCAGATGGATTGGGGTGTTCTTTACTGACATGGGAGGTCGGCACAGGGGAGGGGACATTTGTAGGCAGTGGTTTGGAAAGGGTTTATCTTGGCTGTGCCTAAAAAGCCCACAACCTGGGGTTCCTGGCAGAAGTTCAGGTTGAAATCCCAGACGTGAGCACCACGGACAAGCAGACGGTACCTAAAGCGATGGGACCAGAGTGGATACCAAGTGCTGTCGATCTGATCTTCTAAATCTCGCTTAGCTTGTCCACCTCTCTCCGCCACTACCGCCTCTCAAGTCCAATCTGCTGCTCTTCCCTGGACCTTTGTAATTTCTTCCTTGTCTCCCTGCTTCTCTACTTTCTCCCTTTTAATAGGTAGCCTGTGTGATCTGTTCAAAATTTAATCAGATTATGTCACTCCCAGTTTAAACCCCCTTAATACCTTGTTCTCAGGATGAACAAAATCAAATCCTTACCTGACCCACCAAGAGGGTTGCCAAAGAAAATATAGGATGCCCAGTTAAATTAGAACTTCAGATAACCAATTTTAGTATGAA
This sequence comes from Lutra lutra, assembly GCF_902655055.1. NCBI lineage: Eukaryota > Metazoa > Chordata > Mammalia > Carnivora > Mustelidae > Lutra > Lutra lutra. The sequence goes on along the minus strand of NC_062293.1, from coordinate 13,864,724 downwards.
TATCATCACTTACCTTAAATTAAATTCAACCTGGCATCTTGTACTTTTATTTGCTAAATCTGACAATCCTACCCACAAGGGCTTTGCAAGATTTGGCCCTTACCACTCTCTCCTGGCTCATCTCTCATCAGATATCCCTTGTTCTCTGACTTAAGCCATAGTCTTTTTCTTCAGAACTTGGAACAGGCTGTGGCCTCTCCCATGCCAGGCCTTTGCACATGCCGTTTCCTTTGCTGGGAATGCTTTCAGCTCCTCTTGAATTAACTGACTGTGATCCATCTTTCAGATCTCAGCATCCAACAAACAGCCTTCTTTTCCTTGTGTTCTATACTCTCCTAGCATGACGTAACTTTCCTTCATTGACCTTGTGTCAGACTTCAATTACACATTTATTTGCATGACTATGTAAGTATCATGTATCTTTTCCAATAAACTATAAGGTAAGAGACCTGATTTATTTTTGCTCACTCTTGGGTCCTCTGTGCCTCTTGTAGTGTCTGGTACATGGTAGGCACTGTGAAGAGAGAAAAGAAAGGAGGTAAAGGAAGAAGGAAGGAAAGAAGGGAGGGAGGGAGGGGAAAAAGATGAAAGATAGTACTAGATTATAGAATAAATTATATCAGGACCAGTGTGAGGAATGAAGATTCAAGCGGAGATTGGTCCTATGAACTAGCTCACAGGGAGGGCAGGAAAGTGATCCAGGATCACAATAAAATACCCGCATCAGCCTGGGAAGAAGGTGGCACTATTTTGTCCCAATATTTTGGGACTGAGGATGAGGTTCGAGGCTGCTTAAACATATTCTACCTCTAGGGGTGCCTGGGTGGCTCAGTGGGTTAAGCGTTGGACTCAATTTCAGCTCAAGTCATGATCTCAGATTGTAGGATTGAGCTCCAGGTCAGGCCCCTCCCTGAGTGTGGAGCCTGCTTGGGATTCTCTCTCTCTCTCTCTCCCTCTCCTGTTCCCTCTGCCCCTCCCCACTTGTGTGTTCTCTCTCTCTCTAAAAATAAAATAAAATCTTAAAAAAAAAAACAAACCTAAAGCATATTCTACACTGAAACTCAATTAGGTCTGGCAAATGGGGCAGCATGGTTGTGGGTACAGGTGAGCTTCTTTGTTTAATTGCGCCTCAAGGGAAAGGTCAAGTGGGTCTGCCCTAAGACCCTGTTCAACTCTGTGGGGATCGTTCCCCTCCGCTCTGAAGTCCCCGACTTCTTTCTTTGTAAGCTTAGCATGAGTAAGTATAAAGGTGTGTGTAGACTAAAGACAAGCAGTAAACGAAGTCCCTCTTTCTCAATCAGTTCTCCAAATAAATTGATTCTATCCTTTTTTTTTTTTTAAGATTTTATTTATTTATTTGATCCCAGGAGGCTGGGATCATGACTTGAGCAGAAGGCAGATGCCCAACTGACTGAGCCACCCAGGTGTCCCAATTCATTCTATTCTTTTTTTTTTTTTTTAAGATTTTATTTATGTATTTGACAGAGAGAGATCACAAGTAGGTGGAGAGGCAGGCAGAGAGAGAGGGGGAAGCAGGCTCCCCGCTGAGCAGAGAGCCCGACTCGGGGCTCGATCCCAGGACCCTGGGATCATGACCTGAGTTGAAGGCAGAGGCTTTAACCCACTGAGCCACCCAGGTGCCCCCCAATTCATTCTATTCTTAACCTAAATGTCTAGTTAGACTAATTTTGGGGGAATAAATATAGATCTATAAATTGTTTAAGTTTTGTCTTAGTTACAGAATAGGAAAGAAGGAAGACAGTTGGTGCCATTGATATGAACATCTCCATTTCTTTGCTAAATCATTTATTTATTTATTTATTTATTTATTGGTTGTCTTCATGGCAAATGTTAGCTATACTAGCTTTTTATTTTCTTCATTATTTTTTAAAAAGATTTATTTATTTATTTATTTCACAGAGAGAGAGAGAGAGAGAGATCACAAGTAGACAGAGAGGCAGGCAGAAAGAAAAGGGGAAGCAGGCTTCCCGCTGAGCAGAGAGCCCGATGCAGGCTCGATCCCAGGACCCTGAGACCATGATCTGAGCTGAAGGCAGAGGCTTAATCCACTGAGCCACCCAGGATTATCAAGAAATTATTTTTTATGGAATTAAACTAAATTTAATTCCAATAGAATTAAATTCGTTATTTAAAAAAAGTGACTTCTTCCCTGAAGTACATCAAATTCATATCTATAAGCGTAGTTTTAAAAAATATACACACAGAAGGAATCCCCAAATCTGGAAAAGGTGAATTTGGGAGTTGGTTGTTTTGAACTCAGACCATGTTTCTTCATGCTGTGTAGGAAAACAAGGTTCTCTCTTGGTCCAGGGAACCTACTTAGTGCAGCTGAAGGACCACGAATCTCTCTTGACGTTAGCGTTGGAAATGCCAGCAGCCAAGGTTCAAAAGGAAACATTTTAGAGTTCCAGCATATGATGTCAGGAAGACATCTTTATCTGCTGGAACCAAGATAAGGGGGGGCGGTGGCATTCACCATCTTCATGGGGGTGGGTAAGGGAGGTGAACTTCAGGGGAGGTGTTGGGGACCCAGTGGCAGGCATTACGGTGGCTGGGTCTGGGGTTGAGGAGCCTTTGTGTGTACAGGTCATTGATAACTCAGATGTTTGAGCTGCCACCCCCTTGTAGAGAAAAGTAAATTAAGAAATGCTTCAGAATGGAAGAGAAGAGAATATCCCGTGAAATTTTAGGTTCTATTGCTCCCTCTGGAGAGAGAGACTCTCAGATTGTCTCCTCAGGAGACTTTGAGATAGTCAACTTTTTTTTTTTTAAGAGTTTATTTATTTATTTGAGAGAGAGAGACAGAGATAGCAGGAGCGGGGAGGAGAGGGAAAAGCAGGGCTCCATCCCAGCACTCAGGAATTGTGACCTGAGCTGAAGGCAGATGCTCAACCAACTGAGCCACCCAGGGGCCTTGAGGTAGTCTTTTTTTTTTTTTTTTAAAGATTTTATTTATTTATTTGATAGACGGATCATAAGTAGGCAGAGAGGCAGGCAGAGAGAGAGGAAGGGAAGCAGGCTCCCCACTGAGCAGAGAGCCCAATTCGGGCTCATCCCAGGACCCTGGGATCATGACCTGAGACCAAGGCAGAGGCTTTAACCCACAGAGCCACCCAGGCACCCCTGAGATAGTCTTTTTAATCCACCATTGTTTGGTTTTCATCTGAAGCATCAAGAAAGATTTGGCGGGTGAGGGAAAGAGGAACTCACCAAAAACACTTAAAATAATTGATTCATATTTGGATCCAGATCTGAAGAGGTTCATGCGTAAGATATGTACGCTTCTTTGAGAACACTTGTTTTAATTTTACTTAAAAGGAATCGCTGAAGAGTTTCAGCTGAGCCAGTGGTATTGCTTAGGAAATCCAATTAACAAAATGTTGGTTTTTCTAGTCAAACGTCTGTGTATTAATCAGATCTGTCTCAAAAGCCATTCATCAGGTTGGGGAGGGAGCCTTTTTATGCAAAGAAGCTTTCTCATTTAGATGTCAATGAGACAGTGTATCAGGAAAAAAGAAAAGTTTTTGACATTTTTATATCTGACAACAAGGTCATGTTGATCAAAAGAATCTGGATATACATACTCTTGACCCCTGGATAATATGAATTAGCCATTTTTTTTTAAATGACTCAAGCATCTTCTTTAATCATCTTTATAGGAGTAAAACATCATTATTTTATAACCTGCATAAATAAAAATAGAGTAGGTTTTGCAGGTCTGACTTTGTCTCTGCGGTTCTTTTCCAGCAGAAACATATTTCACATTATTCTTTTTTTTTTTTTAAAAAGATTTTATTTATTTATTTGACAGAGAGAGATCACAAGTAGATGGAGAGGCAGGCAGAGAGAGAGAGAGGGGGAAGCAGGATCTCTGCCGAGCAAAGAACCCGATGTGGGACTCGATCCCAGGACCCTGAGATCATGACCTGAGCCGAAGGCAGCGGCTTAACCCACTGAGCCACCCAGGCGCCCCAATTTTCACATTATTCTTGAAACATCATTATTTCTACTTGGGATATTATAATATTTGTTGGAGTCCTAGGAAGGGATCGAAAAGTTGCATTTCTTCTATTTGTTTCCTCTGGCAAACTTGTTTCTAGAAAGGACATTTTAATGTACTTTGAACTGCTTTTAGTTACTTACTGGGTCTGAAAGAAAGAGACTCATTCAAAATGAAAGGAGCTTTATGTCATCATGGAGTTGGAGGGCCTGGCCATGCTTTCAGTTTTTCTCATGAGCTACTTGCTGGTCATCAGAGAGATTCTGTTTCAATTATCCTCTACCCTCTTATTTTAAAAGATTTTATTTATTTATTTGACAGAGAGAGAGATCACAAGTAGGCAGAGAGACAGGCAGAAAGAGAAGGGGAAGCAGGCTCCCTGCTGAGCAGAGAGCCTGATGCGGGCCTCGATTCCATGACCTGAGCTGAAGGCAGAGGCTTAACCCACAGAGCCACCCAGGCACACCCACCCCGCCTTTTGTTTTTCTAATGATTCTTCAGCAGCAGCTTCCACCACCAACTGGCCATCTTATTTTTACGTACTTGCTATTGAAATAGAATATATGTCACCTGATATTACTGGTGTTGTTAAATTTGGAGGAATAAGAATTGGAAAGACAAAATGAGTTGCCCAACATCACACAGCATCAGAAGACATTTGTGTCTATGGTTATCAGCTTATCAGATTTTTCTACCATAATATAAGCCTTTAAAAATGTCTGATATTAATATAAATGGACCTGGAAAAAATTACGCTAAGTGATATAAGCCAGACACAAGAGGGACAAATATTGTATGATTCCATTTATATGAAGTGACCAGAATAGGCAGTCATAGAGGCTGGAAAGGAGACTACAGGCTACCAGGACCTGGTAGGAGCAAAGGATAGGGATTACTGCTTGATGGGTTGAGTTACTGTTTTGGGATGATGAAAAAAGTTCTGGAAACGGACAGTGGTGATTGTTGCGTTCATAAATACACTTTGAATATACTTACCACCACTGAACTGTATACTTAAAAATGGTTAAAATGAAAAAAAAAAAAGGGCGCCTGGGTGGCTCAGTGGGTTAAGCCGCTGCCTTCGGCTCAGGTCATGATCTCAGGGTCCTGGGATCGCGTCCCGCATCGGGCTCTCTGCTCAGCAGGGAGCCTGCTTCCCTCTCTCTCTCTCTGCCTGCCTCTCCATCTACTTGTGATCTCTCTGTCAAATAAATAAATAAAATCTTTAAAAAAAAAATGAAAAAAAAAAAAAGGGGGGGGGCGCGCCTGGGTGGCTCAGTGGATTAAAGCCTCTGCCTTCGGCTCAGGTCATGATCCTAGGGTCCTGGGATCGAGCCCCACACCGGGCTCTCTGCTCAGCGGGGAGCCTGGCTACCCCGCCCCCCACCCCCCGCTGCCTCTCTGCCTATTTGTGATCTCTGTCAAATAAATAAATTTAAAAACTTAAAAAAAAAAAAGTGATGTAAGTTGAGCTAGAATAAAGAACTAAACTTAAAAAAAATGGTTAAAATGGTAAATTTTATGTTATGTGTATTTTGCCACAATTTAAAAATAGCCAAAACATGTTTGAGAGCAGCAATGAGTATGTTATAGCGGAAAATAAAATGATATAGCTCTTTGCCTTAGTGAAATACTTTGTTTTTATTTTTATTTTTTTAAAGATTTATTTTTTTTTTTTTTTGAGAGAGAGAACATGAGGAGGGGGTGGGCAGAGGGAGAAGCCAACTCCCTACTAAGCAGGGAGCCTGATGCGAGGCTTGATCCCAGGACCCCGGGACAATGACCTGAGCCAAAGGCAGACGCTTCACCTACTGAGTCACCCAAGTGCCCCAATACTTTGTTTTTAAAAATAAAAGTTTTTTAGGAGGCAGAGCCAGAGACTGTGTCTATGAAGGGGGCAGTACGAGAGGGTCCTCTGGTGATGGAGCAGTTCTGTAGCTTGAATATGGTGGTGATTGCATGAAGCTGCCTAGGTGACAAAATTACATAGAACTACACACACACAGGGATGCCTGGGTGGCTCAGTTGGTTAAGCGCCTGCCTTTGGCTCAGGTCATGATCTCAGGGTCCTGGGATCGAGCCTCGCCTCTTGGTTGTAGGGCTCCCTGCTCAACCGAGAATCTGCTTCTCCCTCTGCCCCTCCTCCTAGCTCATGTGTGTGCTCTCTCTCTCTCTCTAAAATAAAAATTTAAAAGAATCTTAAAAACATGACGCATGTGCACACATGCACACACACTAGTGCATGCAGAACTGGTGAAATTTGAATCAGCTTTATGGTTTGTATCAATTTCTTGGTTGTCATATTGAAGGATATTATAAGAGCTGTTATCAGTGGGACCAGGTTAAGGGTATACCAGGACATCCGTATACATTTCTTTGTAACTTCCTGTGGACCCATAATTATTTCAAAATAAAAAGTTGACACAAACACACAACACCAACAACCAAAAAGTAAAGACTGCCGTCAGATGGGAAACTAACTTGAGGGTAATTTTATACCGTGTCCTTATAATGCGCGAGGAATGACCACTCTCCTTGAGAATTCTCTGTTCTCCAGGAATGGCTCTCACGTGGCTTCAGTAAGAGAGAATGACGCACAGACTATTACGGTCCTTTTTTGGAGCACATATGCAATTCGTCATCACATTCTTTCCAAGAAGTTACATGAAAGATTTAAGAACGATTCTGCTCTGCCCTCACCAAGGTTCTGTTAGAACCAGGAAAACATTGATTGGAAAATAACAGGGAGCTTGGGTTTTTAACTTTTATTCTGTCTTGGTTAAAAACAAAAAGAAACCCTGAAAAATCTTGTTGGTAGGTACACGGCAGTTTCCAGGAAGTCCTCAAGGAAGGATGCATTCAGTGTTTGCTATCACTGAAAGCGTGAAAACAAAATGATGGAGAAATGATGTTGGTTTGTTCAATTAAAATGTAGTTCCTTATGTTTTGGTTCCTAGCGGGAGCAGCCAACGTTTCTGCAGCAGTAGACTAGCGAAGGCACTGATCATCTACATAAATCAGAGAACTTCTCTAAGTTTGCCCTTCATCCCACGAACAACCCAAAAAGAAGAGTATTAATACCTTAAAGGAGCAAAGACCTTACGTGGGAATTGGATGCTGGCAATTGCTTAACAAGTTGAGAATAATAAACTTTTAAAACTGTAAATACTTGGGGCGCCTGGGTGGCTCAGTGGGTTAAAGCCTCTGCCTTCAGCTCAGGTCATGATCCCCGGGGTCCTCTGCTCAGCAGGGAGCCGGCTTCCCTTCCTCTCTCTCTGCCTGCCTCTCTGCCTACTTGTGATCTCTGTCTGTCAAATAAATAAATAAAATCTTTAAAAAAAAACTGTAAATACTTGTTCAAAAAGATGAATGTTCTCACTCCTATGTTGTCAGTGGAATTGTAAATTGGTACAATTTTCTTTGGAGGAGACCTTGGCAGTAGATACTCCAAGTCATAAAAATATTCATATCCGTTGACCCAGTAATTTAATTTCAGGGAATTTACCCAAAACAAATAATTAGAAAGATGACACAGACTATATTATAAAGATGTTCCTAACAACACTCTATATGATAACAAAATCCAGAAAATAACCTCAAAGTCAAATAATAAAGGAATGTTTAATTATGGATTTCCAACCCAAGGGAATATTACATAGCTACAAAAACTGATAAACTTGCTGTGTACCATATATAAAGGTGGTTATAAAACAATTCAAAACCTTCAAAGCACTTTGAGGAAAAATATGCATTTATGAATTATCTTCTGCAGAAGAAAGTGCAAATTCTAAAGTAGTTGATACAGGTGGAAAGAAAATTCACTTCCTTGGGTGTATAGAACAGATTTCAACAAAATACAAGTAAGTAGAATAAATTTAAAATAAGTGGGAAAATTCAAATTTGTAGAAATATTTTTCAATTTTCAAGTTATGTCCTGAGAAGAGGCATTGCACACATTAGGACTGATTACTGGATTTTAATGATTGCGCATAGAGGACAGCACGCTATCTTTGGAATGCTCTAGATGTAATCACCAGTGTGCTTGATCACAAAATGATTCTCAAGGGTTGCTAACAAGCAGCAGACTGCCAGCACCTTGCATGTAGACTCCCTTAGGAGCAGGAGTTATTTTGGAAGATTAAGATTTTTTAAAAAAATCACAAAGGTCCAGATTCGGCTGCCCTCAAGTACCCTCCAGTGACAGAGTGGCCACTTCCTTCTGTAAGCTAAAGGAGGGGAATGATGATCTCCAGTCTTTTGTGTCTGCCTTCAGAGCAGATGGGTGGTAATTCTAGCTAAATTATAATCATCCTCCAAATTCCAGGTGTTTAATTCAGCTCAGTAATGTTGCTGTACTGAACAGCCACATTTGGTAGGATTTAAAGGCATGTCCAGTTTCTTTGGCTATATCTTAAACCTTGAGTCCTCCCTGCTGGGACCAGAGCCAGAGCATTAAGGCAAAATACCAGACTGTTTCCAATCTTCCCCAGAGCAGAAGTAGTTAAATGTCTGGACTTGAATGGGATCTCCTACAAGGTTGCATGTTATAGAAAGGAGAAATAGAGGGCTAAAAATTAAGTGGAGAAAGTCAATACAACAAACTTGAAACCAAAGCTTGCTTGGGTCAACCACCTGGAGTTAAACACACACACACACACACACACACACACACACACACGTCCGCACAGAGGTTGATTGTTGTTCCAAAGCCATCAAAGCTTCAGGTTTGAGAGGAACATTTTCATAGAGGGATACTTCAGAGCAGGGCTTGGAGGATGGATATGTGATTTATCCCAAACTTGAAAAGTCAAGGAACAGTTGGAGGTTGGAGGCAAAAAACCCCAAGTGGAATATACTAAAGGCAACAGGGAATTTTAGAAAAGAATGTGGGCGTTTGGAAGCCCGAGAGTAATACTCAAACGAGAAACGCTGGGATTAAAAACATTACGAGTACAATGGTAAACTACCAACATCTATGCACTCACCATTAAGCATCCAAACGTTTAACCACCTGTCTAGTTGGTCCCAGGAATAGACAGCCAGCCTGGCTGTACCTGAGTTTGCTGGCTCCAAGTCACCCCGCGACTACTCGTGTGAAGGTCGTGTGTTTGGAAGAGAATTATAAGGCGGGGTGGGGGGTGGTCCTGGCGAAGTCAGAGCTACACAAGCAAGCATATTTTAGTTCACTGGCTCAGTTACACGATTTTGGGAAGGTTTTCAGTGTAGAAAGCTTCCTTATGGTGCAATGTTACATAAATCAGAGGTGAATGCACGGGATATGGAAGTTGACATGAGTTTCAGGTTTGAAGAGGAGAACATCAAGCGGGAGGGGTACAGCAGAAGACTACAGGAGAAGGGGCAATTGCTGTCCTCCACTCTACCCACCCCCAGGAGACCCTTCTGTGAACAACAGGAGCTTCCGGAGATGGAGAAACCAGATCAGAATGACCACAGTTTCACCTTGGACTGGGCCTTCTTACAATGAATAGAATCTAGTGTCCCACTGGGTGCTGTTCCTATGGTTTCCTTCGGGGAGATTTTTTCTTGGTTGTCATTCAGACTGTAGCCTCACATTTGACAAGGGGAATCAAACATCTGTTATGGATAGATGAATCCACCCGTGTCTCCCATTGGGTTTGTAAGGGCCTATTTAACCAGAGGGATTCCATCTTGGGTTAAACAGTGATCTTGTTTATGCAGTAAAACTTAAACTGACCCTGCCCCCCCTCAGGGACTCACTTAAAAGCAAGCCCGGGAAACCAGTCCCAGGTAACAAAGCCCAAATACAAGGGTGGGTCAGGCCAGGTGGAGGTATCCAATCAGTGGGGGCACATACCATCTCCCTAGCTACCAAGGCGTGTGGGTCCTGCCTTTTGGGCGCCAATTCTGACCAAGGTGATAGGCTAGTTCAAGTATCTACTAGGGTAAATTGTAGTTCAATTGGCCACCTGTGTGTGACCTAGCATGACTATGCAGCTTTCTCTGTGTTACAATTTCATTGGCCATGGCCAGGCCCAACCACATGGCCTTTGCCCTTAAAAGCTAGTCTGTAAAGCAGAGAGGGGTCGCCCTCTCTGTAAGAGGCACGGCCCCGAATGTTCGGTTTGATTCTCGATGCTTGGCACGAAATAAAGCTTTGCTTGACTTTTGCTTTGTATCAGTCTCGCTCCTTTAAACACAGACCCATTATTGGGGGACCTTTCAGGTTACAGATTTTCCTTGGGTATTTTTTGGCTGGACAGTTAGACCCAGCTTTTCCTGTCCATGACCTGGGCCCCGAAGGCACCAAAGGCCTATTAGCAGGCCAGCCTTCTCTGTATACAAGACCCCTAGACCTGGGGTTAGCCATTAGCTTCTTCCTTCTTCCTTGACACCTTCTTTCCCATCAACCCGCAAGTTCCCAATCGCCAACATTCCCTTGAGAATGGCTGAGAGAGAGAAGGAAGCTACGCTTGGAAAGAAGATTGCTTTGTAGTTTATTTACACCAGAATGTAAGAAAAAGTAAGTTATTAACAATAATAAATAACTGGGGGAAAAAAAAACACAAAACAGCCATAAAATGACACAGAAGGATGGCATGTGTGAGGATCAACTCTTGTTTGCTTGTAGTCAGTAACACTGTGCATTCCAAAACTTGGTCCTTCTGCAGTGGCAGTGTTATTTTGACTCAATATATGTAACTAATCAAGATCCCAGCTTGAAATGTAAACCCTAAAAGTGACACTTTGAAGCTACATTTAAGCGGCATAGGCATTAACAACAACTCAAAGAACCTCTTATTGGTGATACACAGAAACTGAAGGGAGACTTGCAATTCAACAGACATGCTTTCAACTTGAAGCAAAAACATTGAGGTTTATCCTAAAGCACTTGTTAACAACAAAAGTATAATTAGTAACGGCATCTGACGAGTTCTTAGCATATTCACATTCTCTATTGCACTAACTCCTAAAAAGCTCAAACACTTCTATTTCAAATGCAAACAGATTGTTTTGAAGGTAGAACACAGAAGAACCCGGTATGTGTTGCCTCCGCATGTCAGCTCGGTGCTCTTGTTACATTTCAGTTTCAGCAAGAATGAAATGGTTTTAAACGATCTATTTATGAGCAATTGCAGTCACTAAACAGACTTTTTTTTTTTTTTTAAAGTTTCGAGAATTATGGCTCCAATGGCAGGTTGTCCATCACCTAGTCTGATGAGTCCGATGATCAGAAAGGGACTAAAACTATTCAGACTATTTTTCTCTATCGGATTATTTGAGTACACATTGTATGTGACTAAATTATACTCTGGCCCTTGGAAAAGTAAAATTCCTCCTGATTGAAGCCAGCCAGTGACCTTGCTGTTTCTGAGCCATGATGAGATGCTAAATAAAGCAAAATTGAAAAATCCACATACATACATTATTAGCCTTGACATTTTCACGGAAAAATGACTTCTGAGAAGTGTCAGGATCTTTTCACTTAGGTCACCGTTTATTACAGTGTCTTGAAAGAAAATCACATCTTTCTTTTGGGCGTCTCATGTTTTTAAGTGTCTGTGTTCATTATCCACCCACTACTGTACTCTTTAGAAATTTATTTCAAGGTCCAAACACGCCTAATAAATACTCCCAAATTAAAACCATGTTCCCTACACACCGGACGCAAACCCAAAGCAGAAGGGTTTATAAATGAGTTCGCCAATGAATGCCTATTGTTTTGGTTATTACGTGGTAACTGAAAAAAGGGTCCACAGGCTCCTTGTTGTCATGCTTTTCCTTTGCTTTGTTTTATTTCAGTCCAATAGCAGGAAATGAAATGGCCTCCAGAGCTCACCTCAGATAAAGTTAATGCAGTAAAAACATCAAGACCTTCCTATCCTGGGAAAGCACAAAGCCAAAGTAACGACGCTGTATTACACTCAATGAAAAACACGGGGCCATTTCGTAATTTGAAATCCATCCAAAGTAATGACATCTACGGTCACTTTGATGGTCTCCACTAACACCAGAGATGAAGATGGGATGAGTGTATGTGTTATTCTATGGATTATTTATTTTAATTTGGCTACCAGAAACTTAAAACTGGTGGCATCTGATTCACTATATTTATATATATATACAGGTATAATACAATTTTGGTGAACAAAGTTGTAAGTTTCCACATTGCAGACAGAGGCACTGAGTTAAAGTTTCTATTTTTTCCCCCAACATGCTTAATGAATTCAATTTTCTGCTTTTTTTTTTTCTTCTAAGTTTCCATCATGCAACCATTTAATTTCCATCCTTATGGGAATTATTAATGTTCTACATACACATTCATCGCAGGCTTCTATCCCACAATAAACAAACTCATGTATGGAGAATATGAAAAGAGACTTGAAAATCAAGACAGATAAAATATCGAAGTCATTTATGCCTTGTGATGACTGGATTAAATATTCAAAGCAGCTAAAGGAATATTTGCACCCCCCCCGCCCCGTTTAAATGCACACAACCACGTGTAGACAGGAAAAACTGAACATACTTTAAGAGTACACACATTCGTTGGCTAAGAATCACACTATCATTGACAGCTTTGAAATTGATGTCTGTGGTATTGAACTGGCTACAACAGAAAGAAAACTCACAGAAGGAAATCCGAAATTAGCTTTCACAAGCATACAGCGTCCTTGACCTCGAGAGCAGAAGCTACTTTACAAAAAAGAAAACGGCAATGGTGTTTAATGGGAAAACTAGGTGCCAGATGTGTTTACAACCTGCACCAAATAAATCTGTTCTATGCAAAAAATAACAATCCCACCCCATCCTGATTTCAGCGGGCAAATGGTAAGCAAAGATGCATACTATGTCAGTGTCTTCTGAAAGGAGAATTTCATCTTCTAAAGCCCAACATTCTCATTAAGTACTACTGTGTGGGGAGGGGACCATTGAGAAGTCCAAGGGGTCTGAGACGATGAAGATTTCCCACAAGCAGAGATCGTGCTACTATTCCATGCAAAGATCGCTTACTATGGAGCCGTCGTTCTTAGAGAAGAGAGATGCACTGTCGACCTAAACTATTTGCAACTGGTTTCCTTTGAGTTCTGGATTGATTTATTTATGAAGCGACAGGTCAACCCGTAGATAAAGAAATGATCTTGACAGTCTGACGTATGACTTAGAATACTCGGTGCTGGGTTCGTGGGACCAGCGCCTGCACCACGGGAGAGTTTATCAATTTCAAAGACACTATGTAGCATGTGCTGAGCACTGAGAGAGAGAAGCAGGCAGGGTCCACTGGCTGAGAGGCTGTGTGGGAAGGAGGACATACTCCTTGGTTTATGTTGTTTCCTTTGGAATCTGTGTTTTGGGAAGGTCCCTTTCCTGAGGTTGGAGGTTATGGTCAGGAAGGTTAGCTGGGGCCTTGGAGTTGCCCAACTACCTTGTTGTCTTCCTCTCTTGGAGGACAGAGAGTAAATGCTAGATTCTGCTTGCCCTTCCTTCTGCGTTTAAAGGCAGTGAGGCGCGACGGTGGCAGTTGTCTCTTTCGATCAAAGGAGAGTTCGTTTTCTGCCACTTAGGTTGAATGATCTTACTTCCCGTCAACCTGGATTCTCACCTTGCATTACCACCATTTGCAGGAAAGAAAGCTAGACAGAGGGCGTCTCTTCCGGCTCCTCCTTCTTACTCTACAAATAGGAATCAGCAATTTTGCTCCTTCTCTCCTCCCACTCGACAGTCTTTACTCCGCTTCCGCGACATTCCCAATATTTGGGGTTCAAGTAAGGGCAAGAGAATGACAGTCTTTTTTAAGGTCCAGTGATGGGCACTCTGTTCCAGGGAAATCTGGATGTTATTAAAAGTAAAAGCAGGAGGGGGATGGGAGACAGTTCTCTTTTTCAGGGTTCCCAAACCAGAAATCTGACAGTGTTAAAAGTCCTGTGAGCTTCGTCTACCCTTGAACGTCTTTGAATGGGCAAATAGTCAACGAGTTCTACTCAATTAATTGCAAATACCGAGAATCTTAATGGATGATGTTTGCCTCACCTGGGCCTCTTGGTTCCTAAACCAAACCATCCCCAAATCAGTCAGTCATGGTCACATTCATCCGTGCAATTCTGAAAGATTTCTTAGGCCACGAGGGCACAGGGGGAAAGTTATTAAAAGACAGAAACAAGTGGAATCTTTATTAAATTCTGTGAAAGGTATAAATCAGTTACTGTTAATTGCACTTGGAGCCACGATAGGTTGATAATTAAAATCCTCAAAAAATTTAAAGAGTTAATTAGGCCCCAAATCCTGAGTCAGACTAACCAAAATAGGAATCTCAATTAACTACTAGTATTCAAGTATTGGTGATGAACAGTTTGAAATTTAACAATTACTTATGTTACGCCTGAGAGTATTTTTGAGAATTTTCAGGTTTGATGAGAAGAGACTGACTTCGCTATTTTACCACACCTTCTAACACAGGGGCACAACATTTTCACTTATGTACTCTTGACATCCACACCGACCTCATCAAACGCTCAACAAGGCTTCCTCCCTGGTTTCCAGCTGCGGCTACTAAGATTTCTTCTGTCCTTTGCAAGTCTTACAATTTACATCTAGCAGTATGCAGGGGCATCCTTGGGGAATCCTATATGGGAAGGTACTTAACCACATGCACACTCAGAGATCGAAGGAACATGTTTGAGGGACAAAGCAGTCTTTTTCTCTATCAGAAGATTCTTAAAAAGAAAAAAACAAACCCAAATGAAAATATAAAACCCCATGAAATATTCATAGGAAGTTACTCTAATTTGGGCCGACATGGCTTTTCTGAAGAGTGTGTGCCAGGTAAATTCAGGGTGGCTCTTTTCTCAGGGTCTGGAAGTGTGAGAGTTTCTGGGGCTGACTTTTTCCGGGGTCGATCTTTGGGCACGGACAGAAAGTCTGGGGCGTCGGTGGAGAGAGGTGTGGATGGGGCACTAGAAGGGGCGCTGCGGACCGAGGAAGGCAGCAGGGGGATACTTGAGATAGAAATCGCAGGTGGGAAAACGCCAATTTTCCTGTTGGTGGCTTCCTGAGTGGCTCGTTCAAATTCTCGGACTTCATCCATTGTCATGTCTTCAAAGAAAAAAAAAATAGAAAGAAAAATGACCAGTTATTTAGGAGGGATGCAAATGGATATACCTCCATGCCTGATTTTAAGGGAACTATGGGAATCCTATCATAAAGAGGCCTGTCCAGACTAGAAACCCAAATTATCACTGAAATGCTAAACCCTGAATTTTTTCTTTTTAAAGGCATAAACTGCTGGGGAAAAAAAAAATTTTTTCCTTTTATGAATATCCATCCAAGATTTTCCAAAGCACTCTTTGGGGAGTAGTGTAAGTATTCTGAATAAGGATCAGTCAGGAGAGTACAGAACCAGACCAGGGATGTGCGTGCGTGTGTGTGTGTGTGTGTGTGTGTGAGCTGTGGGATGGTGATATTGGAGCTATTTATTAGAACTAGTCATATTTTCCATAAAGGCAGACTAGTTCAAGCAATCGATGGCCCAGAAATGATACATATTATTACCTACTTCAGGGTATGCAAGTACAAGTACACCTTGAGACGGGAAATAGGCAAATCATCAGAATTTCTTCTTATTCAGTAAATACATTTTTTTGTATTCTGGGTGGTTACTGGTTTCCTGACTGTGTACCCACCCTGAGATTGTTTAAATGTTGTATTTTAATTAATTCAGCTTAAAAAGCAAAGAAGATAATGACAACAACCACAAACCCTGCAAATTATCCCAAAGCCAAGAAAAATAAAACCATCTTTTTAAAGAAACATAAAAAAACCCTAAAAACCATTATTTGGCATCCAGGAAACAAATTCAGTGGTGCCTCATTAAGAGAAACTGTCGGGTGATGTAGATTTTCTAAATATCTAAAAATGTTTTTATTAAGTGAGAAAGCAAAAAATAGACACTTTTTAAAAATGTAAATCTTTCCCTAACTTCTTTATTTTTAAAAAAGATTTTAGGGCGCCTGGGTGGCTCAGTGGGTTAAGCCGCTGCCTTCGGCTCAGGTCATGATCTCAGGGTCCTGGGATCGAGTCCCACATCGGGCTCTCTGCTCAGCAGGGAGCCTGCTTCCCTCTCTCTCTCTCTCTCTCTCTGCCTGCCTTTCTGTCTACTTGTGATCTCTCTCTGTCAAATAAATAAATAAAATCTCTTATAAAAAAAATAAATAAAAAAAATAAAAAAGATTTTATTTTTAAGTAATGTCTACACCCCATGTGGGGCTTGAACTCATGACCCCGAGATCAAGAGTCTTGCGCTCTTCCGACTGAACCAGCAAGGAGCCCCTCTAATATACTGAATGTACTATATACGCTTGCTACCCTTTAGAAATAATATACTGAAAATATATTAACACTGCAATGACTCCTCTACCAGGGCCTTTTTTTTTTTTTTTTTTAATAGTTTGAGATCTCTTCTCTCATTCTCAGAAACTCTATTACTGTGATTGTCCTTACTATTGTTATGGTTCTTAATCACTCTCTGGCTAACCCTGGTATCCTTTGTCATTTTTATGTACTGGTAACTGGGAGAAAACAGGTAACTGGGCTTATTGGAAAAAGCACTGAGTGAAAGCCCAAGGGTTTGTCCTTGAGTAGAAGGGGACATCTGCTGTCCATGGATTTTCTACATGAATTTTAGCTTCCCACAGACCCATTTTTCATTCTCGTCCTCTCCCACGAACCTAGTGATGGAACCTTCATGAGATGATATCGCAGAAGCTAACATGAAACAATATGTCCACTTTGGAAATATTGACTATGGAATGAATATTCATAACATGATTTTAATCATTAGAATATATATAATACCTATAAGGTCATATTATAAGCAAGCCAGATATATTTTTCTTTTTATAAATTTTCAATTTAAATTCAATTTAGTTAACATATAATGTTTTATTAGTTTCAGGGGTAGAATTTAGTGATTCATCAGTTGCATATAAAACTCAGTGTTCATTACATCAAGTACCTTCCTTAATGCCCAACACCCAGTTACACCATCCCTCCCACCCCCCCCATCTTCCCTCTAGCGACCCTTGGTTTGTTCCCTGTAGTTAAGAGTCTCTTACGCTTTGTCTCCCTTCTGTTTTCACCTTAATTTATTTTTCCTTCCCTTCCCTGATGTTCATCTGTCAGAAATATTTTTAAAAAACAAAATCTGTAAGAGGATTTCTTGGAGCAATTGTTAAAATTTTACGAGAGGAAAAATTTTTCTTATGAAGGAAATAAAATATGATTGTACTGATATCATATACAATTTAGAATGTAACAAGAAAAATTGCACCTATAAATTTGCCACTTTAAAAATACTAAGACTCTTAACAAGCTAAGAAATGAAATTAGGTTTTTAAAAAAGAAGTATGCACTTTAAAGTAAAATTGAGACTCTCAGAAAAATTTCAGTGAATGGGGTATGTTTCTGCTATAATAAATAAACATCTTTGAAAAATTAGACTTTCTACGCAAGTGGCAGAGTATAATGCTCTACTCCACATATCCAGCAGGGGGCAGAAATCATCCAAAATACAGAATTTCGATTTTACATTCCCAGAGTCTCTTAGAAGTTCCCTTCCTTGAAGGCACGGAAACTGCTCAATGGAAAAGGAGACTTACTTTCTTACTGCTATGTTCATGGGTGTTAATTTTGCATAATTTCAATCTAGTGTGTCCCTACTCAGGTTGAGGATTTAAATTTTATTGAACACCCACGCAGTTTGCATTTGTGATGGACAGCAGCCTCCTGATTCCAACTGGTTTTCATTACGATAGCGAAGAAAGACAATGGAAAAATAAATGATCTCCAATTTGATGGAATTCCAAAGAATAAGGGAAATGTCGTAAGCACTCAAAATAACCACTTTGTGTAACTTCTAAGGAGATAGGCATCTCTTACACTGAAGTCATGGGAACGACAGTGAATTGCAGAATTGCAGCCAGAGAATGCATGGGGCTTTCCCATGGGAGAACCACTCTAGGTACCACTGTCTACATAGTAAATTGACTTTCTAATGGTAATAATGGCAGGAGAAAAACCAAACAAAGAGCCGTAAGAGCTTAGAATGAGAAAAGCTGGGCGCTTAGAATCTTTTGGAATGTGGCAACTCCGAGCCCTTTCCTCTGGCTTCTTTTGTCTGATCACATTTCTAAGCAAGCAGCTTTCAGAGGGCTGCTGACAGAGAACTAGAGTCTAATATTCCAAAAAGGAAGGGAATTGAAAATGATGGACTTCCAAGGACAGTTTCCTTAGGGAGCATTTCTAACATTAGAACACGGATAGAGGGAGAAGGGAAGTCCTTTTGGCATGGGCCTGTGTACAGAGAGAAACGACACCCCACGTAAGTTGACTCTATAGCTTTCCGCAAATCCAATCACTACATGCACATGGGGAGGAAACGTCAGGGCCATGTGAGCCTCAAGGGTAAGTAAGCCACATGCACTTGAGCCTTGCAGGGCACACTCCAAATACATGCTCTAAAAACCGAACCGACAACTTCCGAAGTGCAACCAAAAAGATGGTCGCAATTCTAAAGCCCCCATTTACAACTATAGCCCTTGCTCAATCGTCTTTACCTACATTATCAACTTCTTAAAAATCTAATAGGTTCTGTTCTGGGACGTGGTCTAGCAGGACATGCGGGCTCAAGCTGATACCCAAAGAGGCCAGAGCACTGGCCAAAGACACATACAAATGACTTGATGCCCCATTTTCTCTGCTACCTTAGTTCCTCTTCATTGGCATGAATGATTGAGAGATAACTATATTTAAAATGCTGGCATGCACCAAACAGTCAGCTCTCAATTTCCAACGTGCCACTACCTAACCCGTGGCTCTCTCAGTCTCCTGCTGAGTCTCAGGCTGGAGATGCTACGTGGCCCAGCACATTCGCAGTTCACCGCCCCTCACTGCTCAGCCACTCAGCGCACCCATGGGCTGCAGCCTCGTCTTGAGATTAACCAAAGCAAAAAGGATCAGATTGGCTAGAACAGCTATAAAGAGGCATAGAAAGCATTTCAAAGCAAATGTAAAGAAATCTAAAACACCAGATGAGCCACAAGCTGTCCCTTGAATGAATAACTTGAGCCTTAACTGTATTTTTTAAAAAGTTATGGTCACGATAACTAGTTTTCAGATGACACCTGTTTTGTCTCCTCCTCTTTTCTTTCCCGGTGCAGGCCACTCACCAGCCACAAATGTTTCCACTCTCCACGTTCTTGGGTTTTAGGAGAGGAAAAACCAACCCCGAAATCAAGTGGCTCCTTTAAGAACTGAAAAATCTAGAAGCAAGAGGTGGCACTGTCCCGTTTAGACCTAGCTCAGGCTCTTCACCAACAGCCCCTGGGTGACGACATGATTTTGTGTGGCATGTTGAGAAATGAACGTCTGCAGTATTTCAAAGATCAGTTTTAAGTGTACGTTGGGTAAAGGGTGGGCAACATGTTTTAAAAATTCTACATACACTTGTTTGGGCATGGCTCTCTATGTCATCCACAGTGGAGGAATGCTGATTGCAAACTTTTATGTTGGTTTGTTCATGCATGTTTTTCTCGTATTCCCGAACATCATCCATTGTCATATCTGCAAAAAGGTCAAGACGTTGGTAACTACTGTTATTAAACGCAAAATTTCAACAGGGAGACTTTAGGGAAAGACGGTAGCAGAAGCCAAAGAGAGGTTTCAAAAAGCAGGGAATTACACTAACTTTATGAAGAGGACGTCATAAAGTTAGCTAAACCAGCCAAAGGGGGAAGTGAGTGCAAGGAAGTTAAGTCGAAACAGTCTCGGAACAGCGAAGAGTGGAAATTATTTAGGCATGGGGCTTGTAAAGTGAGCTACATGGATGGAGAGTATTAGCACGTGGGCAGTGCCATAGCCCGAGATCTCCTAAAACAGTCTTAGAAGATCCCGACGGGGACAGGGTCAGGTTTGTTTGCTTTCATACTTACCTTCTAGATACCCTTCAAAATAGATTTGGAGATTGTTTAAATCAATGCACTCGACAAGAGAAAGGACACTTTCATTGCTAGTACTCGAGACATGACAGAAGGTAGACCCGTGATGTTTACCGGTACAAGGGATATTTGGTTGCAAAGCTCACACGGAGATGGATTTCTGCACAGGATTCTAGTGTCAGAGAGTGCGGGTCTATATCGAACTTCAAGTCTAGTCTAACAGCTTGGAGATGGCTGGCACTACTTCCACCCACACTGATCTATAAATAAAATGGCACATGACATTATGATTTTGGGCGTTGAATCTGTAGTTTTTCAGCATTTCGGGATAATGATGTCTTCTTCATCCAGTGGTTCCCAACAGGGGACTATTTTGTAACACCACTGGCATGGTAGAGCTCCTGGCATCCAGTAGGTAGGGGTCCAGTGAGGCCTTGGAATAACCTACCTATGCCCATTCTCAACAGGGAAGTAGCGGGTCCAAAATGTCAATGGTGCCAAGGCTGAGAAACCCTGTCTAAACCCAACTGATGAAAAACTGTGTTCAACAAAGAACCCACCCATCTTCAGTATACGAAATGCATACGAATAATAATGATTCTCCCTTGAACTACGTCTGCTGATTTATCATCCACTCCCCACCCGCCCTTTGCTTATTTACAACATTCTATCCGCAATCTTCCCAGACAGACATTCCTCTGTTGTGGTCATGGCAGAATTAAACGTCATGCCTCTCTACAAGGAAGGGATGCTTGAATAATTGGTTCGTTGACCACCCTGATCGCGAATTAGCTTGGTGGGGATTTAGAGCGGGTATTCACAGCTGGAAACTTTTCCTTAGGTATTTCCAGCGTCATGTGGTTTGGTGTCTTTTTATATCAATCTATGTATGTCATGTGAGCGTCTCTTCACTTCTACAGGGCACACGAGCCAGAACTTGATGACTCAGTTCAGTGTGGTCTGGGGCCAAAAGGGAGGGCGGTTCTAAATCCAGACCTGGACTATTTTATTTAGCCCATGATCCCCCCCCTCCCCACCCCCGAATCCCCCAAAAAACCGTTGATCACAAACGTTGTCCATAAGCAATGTAAGTATCAAGGGTGCTAAGCAGCGGTCTAGCCAAGCAAAGAGCATGCTTTTTGTCGAGGTAACTGGAAAGCAACAAACACATGCTGCTTTGTAATTAAGATAAATGTATCTTAGTTAACAATAAGAGCATATTCATTCAATGCAATCACTTTAATTCCAAAGGCTGGTTATCAAAATTTCCTAAACACAAATACACCTGGAAAGAATACTGAGGTCATTTTTAAGCCCAAAGTTTAAGAACTAGAGAAATTTCTCTCTCTATATGTTCATTAGACACTTTCTCCCTCTCCATTTCTCTCCCCTGCCCCCCCCAACTGGCATGACAATAATTTGGAAAACGAAAACAAAGGCATTTTAGTTTCTTTGTTCTAGTGAATCCCAACAGAAATCATTCTTTATCTTTAATTAGCTCAATGTTAAGAGAAGGGCTTAAACTGTGTGGCGGTGTGCTTTCAAAGATGTCTCAATTTTGTAAATGTGAAGAAGGATTTAACAACAAAGATAGTCATTACTACCTGTTCATAACAGTGAGAAATAGGAAAGAACCAGGAGATGGACAGTACTATGAAACCATTAAAAAATGATATAGAAGAATACTTAACACTACAGAGAAATGTGTTCGGCATATTATTAAAAATAGGAGGTAAAACAACCATATACATTATATGAAACCATCTCTGCCAGAAAATAATTTTATACATTTTAAAAAGACTAAAAGGATACACTGTAAAATATTAACAGTGATTATTTCGGGGAGTTGGAAATATAGATTTCATTTTCTTCCTTTTGTGTTTTCTACATCAAATATGTTGTACTTGTTTAAGAATGAAAAAAAACCCACCTTATTTAAAAATCTATTATTTGGGGGGCACCTGGCTGGCTCAGTGGGTTAAAGCCTCTGCCTTCGGCTTGGGTCATAATCCCAGGGACTAGGATCGAGCCCCGCATTGCATTGGGCTCTCTGGTAGGCAGGGAGCCTGCTACCCTCCTCTCTCTCTGCTTGCCTCTCTGCCTACTTGTTATCTCTGTCAAATAAATAAAACAAATCTTAAAAAAAAAAATCTATTATTTGGGGTGCCTGGGTGGCTCAGTGGGTTAAGCCTCTGCCTGCGGCTCAGGTCACGGTCTCAGGGTCCTGGAATCGAGCCCCGCATCTGGCTCTCTGCTCAGCAGGGAGCCTGCATGCCCCCACCCCCGCTCTCCCTGCCTCTCTGTCTACTTGTGATCTCTCTCTCTCTCTGTCAAATAAATAAATAAAATCTTTAAAAAAAAATCCTTAAAAAGATCTATTATTTGGGGTACAATAACAACAGTTTGGAATTGGTAAAGAGAAAATATAGTTTTCTAGAAACTTGGCTCATTCCAGAAACATGACTTTTTTTGGGGGTTAAAATGGAAGAGTTATGAAACAAAGTTTCAGAAATTTGCATGTAAAAGAAAAAATCTCCCAATTAGACCACATAAGAACGAACATTTCTAGTAAGCTGATTCTCTAAGGATGGTGATAATCTGGTCTCTACTAAGGAAGGAAATGATGTTGATCTGAATCCTCAGTTCTCCCCATGTATCATGCATGCTTACGTAAATGATGTAAATATTTCCAATATTTCTTAGTAATTCATGGAAAGCTTAATCAAGTGAAAATATTTCTGTTCAGATGATCAGGTAAGACACATTATGTCTTGCTTCTGCAAAGTGTATTACCTGAAATCCATATAGGAACCAATTTTTTAGTAAATTCAATTGCACTGCCCAATGACAGACTGTACTTTCAGAGATGATTCATCTTCATTATGGATTGATTTTCAATGACCAGAGAGTGACTTCTCATAGTTTTGGTCCAGACCTCTCTGCTCCCAGCAAACAACTACTTATGTGCCATCAAAGAAACTCTTCAAGGAAACTTATGTCCATTATTTTGCAAAGAAACTAATAAATAATCATCCCTTAGTATACAGATTTGAAAGGTCATAATTTACCTTTCAGAAAGAAGGCTTCTCAGATAAAAGCTTTTAAACAAGGAACTCCGGGCAAATTCCCTGATTTAAGAGAACACTGTAACTAGTACGATAGGTCTACATCATAGGATCTTTGACACTGGGCTGTTGGAGGCTACTGTATCTTTATTTCTGTATCTATAACCAACATGCTCAGCACTGGAAAATATGCTGGGGGCAGGGATGCCCTCCTCATTACACTTCAGTGGTACAAGACTGCCTTTCTTTACCTTCTTGTGAGCCTGTTTCTTTCCTTCTCTTTCTTACCCTCCCTTCAGATGAGGGGAGGGCTCATTTCTCCTGCTCCAGCCAAGTGCAGGTCACGTGGCCTGAGGAGACACGCCTTGGACAGGTGACTGGGCCGAGATGGGCACCTCCACCTCTAACACCAGTCTAGCCATGTCCAAGAAGCCCTGGGGAATTTGTTGAAGAATCTGCTTTGATTTGATTTCCTCAACCATGAACTAAAAGTTCTTTTCTTTTCCTTCCCTTCCTCACTTCCTCCCTCCCTCCCTTCCTTCCTTCCTTCCTTTCTTCTTTCCTTTCTATCAATCTATGCATCTACCTATTTATCAGAGAGAGAGTGTACAAGCAGTGGGAGAAGCAGGCAGAGGGAGAAGCAAGCTCCCTGCTGAGCAATGAGCCCAATGCAGGACTCGATCCCAGGACACCAGGATCATAATGTAAAGCCAAAGGCAGATGCTTAAGAGGAGTGTGCCACTCAGGCATCCCTAAAAGCTTTCATTTAAGAACAAAATATACTTCCACTCTATGAGTCTTGGTCGGCTTCCCCCATTTGCTGCCTTTTTTTTTTTTTTAATAAAATACAGGTTTCGGTGATTATTTATTGAATCCCTCAAGTTAATGCATACATTATGTTCCAGAGAAAGAATTCAAATAGTACTGATTTTTACTGAGAAAAGAGTTTAATTCCTTTCAACGTCTCCCACTAATCCTATTCTTTCTGGATGTAACCACTGTAAAGAGTTTGATTTACAGACTGCCAGAATTTTTTCTACGAATTTACATGTATATTACTGCATACACATACAGTCTCACTTATTTTTAAATTTATGGAACCATACTATGGTATACTAACCCATTTTTACTATTATATGTATTATATTATTATATATTATGTCTTTTTTATTTTTTATTTCTCAGTTTTAAAATATATTTTTAAAGTTTTATTTAAGTAATCTCTACTTAACGTGGGGCTTGAACTCACGACCCTTAGATCAAGACTCACATGCTCTACTGACTGAGCCAGCGGGGTGCCCCTAGAACTACCTTATTCTTTCTTTTTTTTTGACAGACAGAAATCACAAGTAGTCAGAGAGAGAGACGGAGAAGCAGGCTCCCTGCTGAACAGAGAGCCCGATGCGGAATTTGATCCCAGAACCCTGGGATCATGACCTGAGCCTAAGGCAGAGGCTTTAACCCACTGAGCCACCCAGGTGCCCCATGTGTTTATCCTTTTTATAGGAACTGTTTTTTTGTTCTCCCACCTTATCCAAAACTGGATATTATCACTATCTTAAACTTTTGCTATCAGATGAACAAAGTCACATATCATTTTCATTATATTTCTTGGGATTAGTACCAAGGTTATTAGGCATTTGTGGTTTTTCTATGGTTTACCTATTCATGTTCTTTACCTTCTTTCCTATTGAGTGGCTGGAATTTTTTTTTTTTAATATATAGGACCTCTTTATACATTATAGATATTCATTGTCTGTTGGCTACCTATGTTACAAAGATGTTGTCTTAGTCTTTCAAATTTGTCTATGGTGGCAATTTTCTTTCAATCACTTCATTTTTTAAAAGAAGGCAGGTTGATTTCACAGTCTGTGGAGACAAGATCATATATTTGCAAGGACAGAGGTCAGTAGGACATACAGAGAAACGACAGATGGCATGAAACAGTGTCTGCAAGCAAGAATTTTCCTTCATTGTATTACATAGCTACAGCAGCTAAAATTTTTAATAAAAGAGTTATATACTGTAACTCAATGACCTGCCCCATGCCACATGTTACTTCCTTCTACAAACATTTTCTCTCCACTTCTAGGATCCTCAGCCTACACAGAAGTAATTTTTCCTTATACTAAGTCAAAATGGAAGTCTTGAGCAAGCAGTTGGGTTGGGGCGGGGAAGGCTCCGGCAACCATGAATGAGATTTGATACTCCTTTGGCTCTGAAAAATATGGAAGTCATCCTTTGGAATGTGCCTTTTTTTCCTTTAAACTCTTTATAATGATTATAAATTCAATACATGATTGTTATAAATAGCTTAGGGGTGGCTCCACTTTTTTGTAGTGAAAGTAGCCAATCCTCAAGTCTTAGTGAATACCCTTTCCATGTAATTTAAGCCAGTAAGATGTAGAAGTACAATGTACAAAAATATGATTTTTGGGGGGCGCCTGGGTGGCTCAGTGGGTTAAGCTGCTGCCTTCGGCTCAGGTCATGATCCCGGGTCCTGGGTTCGAGCCCCACATCGGGCTTTCTGCTCAGCAGGGAGCCTGCTTCCTCCTCTCTCTCTGCCTGCCTCTCTGCTTACTTGTGATTTCTCTCTGTCAAATAAATAAATAAAAAAAATCTTTAAAAAAATATATGATTTTTTTCATAGTTTTTTTTTTTTAAAGATTTTATTTATTTATTTGACAGAGTGAGAGATCACAAGTAGGCAGAGAGGCAGGCAGAGAGAGAGGGGGAAGAAGGCTCCCTGCTGAGCAGAGAGCCCGATGTGGGGCTCGATCCCAGGACTCTGGGATCATGACCAGAGCCGAAAGCAGAGGCTTTAACCCACTGAGCCACCCAGGCGCCCCTTTTTTATAGTTCTTAATTCGGGGATGTAGAGGAGAGTCACAGATCCCTTTAAAGCTCTGATGAGGGGGCACCTGGGTGGCTCAGTGGGTTAAAGCCTCTGCCTTCAGCTCCGGTCATGATTCCAGAGTCCTGGGATCGAGCCCCACATCGGGCTCTCTGCTCAGCAGGGAGCCTGCTTCCTCCTCTATCTCTCTGTGCCCGCCTCTCTGCCTACTGTGATCTCTGTCAAATAAATAAAATCTTTAAAAAAAAAAATAAAGCTCTGATGAGAAGCTACATGTTCTCTCCCCAGAGAAATGAACATTAAGCATACACACACATAAAATGTTGCCGAAGAGCCACGGCACTGAAATTCCTATTTCAGGAAATCAGAGGCCATTGGAAAAGGGTGGCCTGGTGAACTCAACCAGCTAATGCTAACCCTTAAGTAAGCTTCTTTCCCCATCTTGAGCTCGCTTCGTTTGTTATTAGGCCTGCTCTAGGGACTCTAGAATAATTTCTAAGCCACTTTCATGAGGGACTTTCATCTATACCCGCCAGAACTAGCCCCTATACTTTTTTTTGGAAGGGTCTGGATTTCAAAGACATTCATGAGGTTCCACTCAATCACAGCCTCCCTCTGGCAATCCTTTGTTCCTCTCTCAAAATACTGTCAGATTTGTGAAGCAAAACTATGCTTTTGTGAAGCTGGGCTGCCTATTTTTATCTGCCCCCTTATCACCCCATCTTCTGAAATGTGTTGTTTCTTCTCTGATTAGTGTTCCAGTCATGCAGGAGAGACCCAAGGCTCATGGATAAAGACCAATCAAGGCTTTGGGGAAAAGGAAAAAAAAAAAAAAAAGGCAAAAAACCTCAACTTCTCCAACAATGGACATGGTTATACTTTATAAGGAACATGAGCAGAATAAAATTTGTTTAGGGAATTAGTTATGTGACAGCCATATGCTCAAACTCAGAAATGCCACAAATTAATCCTTGGGTAAGAGAAGATCAACCACCATCTACAATGCCCCCCCTCCCCCCCTCCTCCTTCTTAATTAAGCACTGGAGGTGGCTAGCTTAATTAGGGAGAAAGACTTCCAAGGGTGCCTCTAAGCATGGTGTAGGTTGTATACCAAACAAACACACAGCCAAGATGTCACTGGGACTAAAATTCAGCCCTAAGCCAAGAGCACAGCCTGAATCTGCCCGGAGGGATGTCTTCCTGATTCTGACGGGGCACCAGGGCTTACCAGTTGGCCCAGAAGACATCTACCATTCTTTAATCTGTCTGGACTGAATTTATTCAAGTGTCCCTACAATCTAATCTGATTTAAAGTTGTTCTTAAACTTTAGCCAGAATCATCTGGAGGGCTTGTCAAAACACATTGTTAAAACACACACATTGGGGGGCGCCTGGGTGACTCAGTGGGTTAAAGCCTCTGCCTTCAGCTCAGGTCATGGTCCCAGGGTCCTGGGATTGAGCCCCGAATCAGGCTCTCTGCTCATCGAGGAGCCTGCTTCCCCACCCCCCTCTCTCTCTGTCAAATAAATAAAATCTTAAAAAAAACACAAAAAACACATTGGTAGGCTAGAACCCCAGAGTTCCTGATTCAGTAGGTTTGGAGCAGAGCCTGGGAATTTCAATTTCTAACAAGTACCCAAGTGGAAGCGGATGTTACTGGCCTGGGGACCTCACTTTGCACCAGCGCTGTAAGGTACAGGCAAAGGTTTTTGTTTTGTTTTTGTTTTTTAACTTTGGATCTTTCCCATGTTTACTGATGCGAGAGCCTCACTGAGCCCATACAGACCAAAGAAAAATACGCCACTTCAGGTAGGCAGAACTGTAGGCGAACAGTGACACACCCATTTCCCTGAAAGGCCCCCAGTCCCTCACATGACCTCCAATAAGGGGCTGAGAAGGCAGTCTGTGGGCAGGTTATTTCCATCCATTTGATTGACTGAGTGTCTGCATCTGTATAAGGAAGGAGCCCCCTGTTTCCCTGGCAAGCAGCTCAGCTGGGGGCAAGGAGGCTAGTAATTTACATGAATTGATGGCATGGTTCTTAGACCCCTTGCTCAGTGAAAAGGCTGCTTGTTTCGGTTGAAGCTAAGATTGTGTACACAGTGGGGGGAGTGGAGACCTTCTCTGGGGAATACAGGGCTCCCCCATGATCTAGATCCACTAAACCACACGCGATTTTTCTGCACTCAGATACAGAAAGGCTTTTTGTCGATAGCCTCCTTGAGTTGTTAATGTGTCCACCTAAGCCATCCTGAGTAAATAGGTAGCTCTCCTCTGAGAGCTCTTCAGGACCGGAGGCCTCTATTTTCCTCTGATGCATTAGTCTAGCTTTGGGCCCCTGTAATAGTCTGAGGATCCCCCTCCCACCGCCCCGCCACCCTGGATTAAAGTCTTTAAGTCTCTTCATTGCTCCTGGTGTAAAAGAAAAGAGTCGGTCTCCATTTTCTGTACCGAGATGTTCACTTACTGGATACCCACCCACATTTTTTTTTTTTTTTTTTTTGTCTATACCCTGCCTCTGCTCAAACCCTCTTTTCTGATCAACAGGCCTGCAGTGTTTTGTCCTCTTCATCAGGAACCAGCAACCCTCTCTGATGCTGCCTTTTCTGGAAGGTCCTCTATGGCATTCTGGCACTACTGAGAAATCTATCCAAGTGCCCCATCTCTTGGCCCCTGAAAACCCCATTCATTTGCCAATTTATGCTTTGAATATCCTTTTGATATTCCCTTAGTGTTGGTGGCAAGGACACCAATGAGCTTAGAGGAGCCCAGGCTGGGAGAGACCAGCAGTTCTTAAGGGTTTTTCTATCTCTGCTCCCTTTCTAAAAATCTGAGGAAAGTTCCCCCCCCCAGGGAAAAACAAACAAACAAACAAACAAACAAAAACAACCAAAAAGCTTTGTTTCATAATCAGGGGAAGTCATCACAGCAGACTCTCCCTCTACCTGCCTCACAGAGACAACCACAGATAGGTCTCAGGGACATGTCCTGTGAGCAGCGTCCTGCGGGGGTGAGGGGCGGGGGGGCGGTGGCATGGGTAAGAAAGAGCAAATGATGACCTTTCAAAAGAAATCTCTTCTAGAGGTCTGCCTTTGGACAAACCCAGAAACACACATGTGCTCTTCAGAAGATACGGATCTGGGAAAAATGCAAAAGCAAAACAAAACAGAAACAACTCTCCAGAACCACATCTTTTCAAGGTGGCCCAGAAACAGCTAACAACATCCTTTACCCGTTCAGTTCAATGTAGCTTTTCACTTTAAAGGGGATGCCTTCTGCTAAGAAGAGGGAGGGATTGGTGGAACAGGGATAGAAAAGCACCAAAACGCAGTCTAGGTTACCCTCAGAACAAATTCAGTGTGACTTAGGAAGAGGCTGAGGAGGAGGGCATTTCATTAGATGATCAGATCTAACCCAAGTCACCAACTGGGTGTGTTTGTTTCTATTTATAGTCAAGGACACTAGCCTTTTACGACTGATTCTGGGCATGCGGAAGATTCGTGTGGACTAAACAACAGTACCCAGGATCTGGAAAGGGTGGTCCATCCATCAAGGGATGAAGCAATCCTGATTTTCATTTACCGGGAATGTGCAGAACTTGTTTCATTCCTCCCAAAACCATGAAAAAAAGAAAGGAAGGAAGGAAGGAAAGGGGAAGGAAAGGGAAAAGTAAAGGAAAAGGAAAGGAAGGAAGAGAGAGAGAGAGAGAGAAAAGTCACAATAGTCTCCATTAGGATGAAGGGGCACCTATGCCACTGCCTTTGAATTCTTTCAGAATCCTTATGTTTTTGGCAAGGGAGTGTTTCAAGTGTTCTCTGAATCAAACGACTGCTTTTACTTGATGCAATGGTTCAGAGAGTTTTGATCTTGAATCAAAGTTTGGGATAAATCAGGATGGGTTTGAAATCCATCCAAAAGAGAATTATGGAGCCCTGTGTTATGAAGTATGTCAGCATCAAACATACAGGGGTTCTATGTATTAGCCAATAACTAAGTACGGTTGGCCCTTGAACAATGGGAGCGTTAGGGTGGCAACACACACCCTCTTCCCCACCAGATTGAAAATCCATCCCCCAAAACTGAACTCCTAATAGCGTCCTGTTGTCCTTCAAGCCTTACTGATAACATAAGCCACAGATTAACACATATTTTGTATGTTCTATGCAATCAGTTCTATATTATTACAACAAAGTAAGCTAGAGAAAAGAAAATGTTATTAAGAAGATCACAAGAGGAAAAAAAAAAGAAAATCATAAGGGAAACACATTTATGGTACTATACTTACTGAAAAAAAATCTGCACATGAGTGGATTCACACAGCTCAACCCCGTGTTGTTCAAGGGTCAGCTTTATCGAGGTTATTCTAGACCAAGCTTCTATGATTACATTCTGCGCCGTTATGTGCCACGGACAGTGCTATTTCCACTTCAGGGGGCAACAGTCCTGCCTTTGTTGTCTTTCTAGGTAACATATGAAGCCAGATAGACTGCAGCCCAAATCAACAGGTTATGAGGTTATTCTGGAAGTTATTTTGGGGAAGTTGACTTACCATACCACTCATCAACCCATGCAAAAGCCTGTCTATGTCCAATCAGCAGAATATCCCGGACCACCTACGAAAGTAAAAGAAGGACGTTGAAATAATCCCATGTTTGATTAAAACTACCAGGAAAATAGATTGTTCCCAATTCTAGGAATCCTGACAATTACACATTTCCCCATCCCTCTGTCCATGTGATAGCAAATACAGTCTCACATACACAGATCATGGGCTTGCTCACGTGCCCAGCCTTTCTGAGGCTACATGTGCTGTAAAATAATCTCTTCATCTTAACTGAAAGTTGGACTAGGAGTGTATACACACTACGGACAACAGGTTGGCAGCACACGGCAATGACCAGAATGAATCTCTAGGCTAATCACCTTGAGTTTTCCTCTTCGTTCATCTTTTTAAAAAAATTTATTTATTTGAGGGGCACCTGGGTGGCTCAGTGAGTTAAAGCCTCTGCCTTCAGCTCAGGTCATGATCCCAGGGTCCTGGAATCGAGCCCCACATCAGGCTCTCTGCTCAGCAGGGAGCCAACTTCTCCTCTCTCCCTGCCTGCCTCTCTGCCTACTTGTGATCTGTCTGTCAAATAAATAAATAAAATCTTAAAAAAAAATTTTTATTTATTTGAGAGAGAGAGCGCACGAACAGGAGGAGGGGCAGAGGGAGAGGGAGAAGAAATACGCTTCCCACTGAGCAGGGAGCCCAATGCAGGACTCGATCCCAGGACCCCCCGGATCATGACCTGAGCCGAAGGCAGACACTTAACCGACTGAGCCACTCAAGTGCCCCTCTTCATTTATTTATTTATTTATTTATTCCTCCTCATTTATTTATACCTGAAATAGGTTCAATTTCAATAGGTGTCTCTCACTGGCACTAAGAGATCATGAATGTTGGAAATCAAGAATGCTTTTTTGGGTAGCAAGTGACTTCGCAGCGAAGGGTACTTATTCTTCTCTGAAAAAATATC
Organism: Lutra lutra; assembly: GCF_902655055.1. Classification (NCBI taxonomy): domain Eukaryota; kingdom Metazoa; phylum Chordata; class Mammalia; order Carnivora; family Mustelidae; genus Lutra; species Lutra lutra. Next base: position 13,833,294 of record NC_062293.1, on the reverse strand, counting down.
TTAAATATTGCTCCAATTTTTTATTTTCATATTTGAAGGTGTGGAATACAAGATAAGTAAACACCTTTTTGGATGTGATTTTAATGTAGTGGAAGAGGGGGAAAAGGCAGTGTAATCAACTGTTATTGACAGAGATAAAATAAAGAGACCTTGACTAGAATAGAACATAATGGGAATGACAAGCCTGGCTAGAGACAAAAGGAATAAAATTGTTTCTTATGGTGACACATAGTTTGTGCGTGTCTACATGTGTGTGTAGCGCTGTTCATGTGCTTTAATTTTATGGTATTCTTGGTGTCCTCTATAAATATGCTGTTTTATGTTTCTTGGATACTCACGCGCTCCCTTCAACATTCCTTTCTTCCTGCCAAACAAATCCAGCAATTGTCAAAAACCTCTCATGAAAGGTTCAGGCACGTTTCAATAAATGAAAGATTTTAATCTGGTGAATTTGCAGAAGCAAAGGAAGCATTTATAATGATGTGTTTATTTCTCCGAGCCTCTGGATATCTAGTGAAGCTTTTAGGATGTGGAAGGAGGAAATATGTCATGAAAATAAGAAACAACATGAAACCGTACCCACTTGAGTGCTGACTGTGTCAAATTCATGGAAATGAAAAGAACAGCATTGGGGCATCAGTAAAATATACCCTATTACATTAAGCACAACACAGCTGTCTGCTGGAAACGAGAATTCAATAATGTGCTAATGGTTCGCTTTCGAACATTTTTTTCCCCCCTTAACTGTGAATAGATTCTTAAAAAACAAAGGTGTTCAGAGAAAGGCATCCCTGGTGCTTTAAAACCATGCAAATACTAGCCTCAAATACTCATTAGCAACTCGTGTGCCTGAGCAGGTGTGTTCTGGGGCGTTGGTAACACTTCCTTATATTTGGAAATGGGCGATAGGAAGGCCTTTTCCTAGAGCAGAATTCCTACAGGTATTTTAAAGAAACAGAATCTCAAAAGTAGCCAAGTCAGCTGCGAGGAAAGAAACACAGTGAGCCCTACGGCAATCCAAACAGGCTTTATGAAAGGCGGATACGCTAAGTACACTATATGCGGTCTAGTAAGAGAGCATTTTGGGTTAAAAAATAAGGGGAGGGGGAGTGGGGCATCTGGGTGGCTCAGCTGGTTAAGCATCTGACTTTTAGTTTTGGCTCAGGCCATGATCTCAGGGTCATGGGATCAAGCCCTGTGGCAGGCTCTATGCTCAGTGTGGAATCTGCTTGGGATTCTCTCTCCCTCTGTGCCTCCCCTCCTTCTCTCTCTCTCTCTCTCTCAAATAAACAAATAAAATCTTAAAAAAAAAATACAGGGGGTGGGGGAGATGTTACAGGAAGTTGAAGAAGACACAGCTGAAGGCAGACCCAGAGCTGAAGCTGGAAGATATTTACTCTGGGATCATCCTTCTGCTTAATAACTTGGGACACAGCAGGGAAACAAGTGGCCTCCCCAAACTTGATCTCCATGTGTTTCACTCTGTTCCTGCTTCTGGCTGGGCAGAGTGGGCTCTGGAGTGCAGCAAAAGAGCAGATCAACATACTTCTCTGTTTAAGAAAACACCAAAGTTGGGGCGCCTGGGTGGCTCAGTGGATTAAGCCTCTGCCTTCAGCTCAGGTCATGGTCTCAGGGTCCTGGGATCGAGCCCCGCATCAGGCTCCTTGCTCAGTGGGGAGCCTGCTTCCCTCCTCTCTCTCTGCCTGCCTCTCTGCCTACTTGTGATCTCTCTCTCTCTGTGTCAAATAAATAAATAAAATCTTAAAAAAAAAAAAGAAAACACCAAAGCGGGGCACCTGGCTGGCTCAGTGGGTTAAAGCCTCTGCCTTTGGCTCAGGTCATGAGCTGAGGGTCCTGGGATTGAGCCCCATATCGGGCTCTCTGCTCAGCAGGGAGCCTGCCCCCTCCCACCTGCCTCTCTGCCTACTGGTGATCTCTGTCTGTCAAATAAATAAATAAAAAAAAAAAAAAGAAAAGAAAGAAAGAAAACACCAAAGCTCTCAAATATGTTCTCGAGTTTGCTATTATCATGAACCCAAGTTCCATCTATTCCTTGGACCTCAAAACGTTATACATTTTATTGCCAACTGGTCTCCAATCTCAGTAGACAAATGCATCTGAGTAACACAAAGCTCAGTGCATTACGGCTAAATTCCAGGGCCCCCAAAAGAATTTCAGAAAGCTATTCTTTATCAGTTTTTAAGTGGAAAAATAAACAGATATCCAGCCTATCTGGAATGTAGAGACAACTCAGGGAGTATTTATTTTTATGAAAATAGGAGGCGTTACAAAGGGCAGTGCTCAACATTGCATTTTCCATTTGTTTACATGAGGGTAAGAGTCATGTCCAAAGCTCCTAATAAACTTAAATCATAACCAAGTCTTGTTCCTGTGACAAAATGGACATGTTTAGCTAAAGTGGGTATACATTTGAAATCTGTGTTTTGAGATTTTTTTTTTAAAGATTTTATTTATTTATTTGATAGAGACATCACAAGCAGGCAGGCAGAGAGAGAGGTGGAAGCAGGCTCCCCGCTGAGCAGAGAGCCCTATGCAGGGCTCGATCCCAGGCCCCTGAGATCATGACCTGAGCCCAAGGCAGAGGCTTAACCCACTGAGCCACCCAGGCACCCAAGGTAACAGAATTATTAAATGACCAGAAATACTGAGGTGCACTATCTAAAGGACCACTGGGATTTCTTGGGGTGTCTTGCCTTAAGTGGCTATATTTGCAGGATCTTTTTTTTTTTTTTTTTTTTTTAAGAGAGAGAGAGAGAGGAAGCACATAAGCACATGACTGGGGAAGGAGAGGCAGGCAGAGGAAGAGAGAGAATCTTAAGCAGGCTCATGCCCAGCATGGAGCCTGATGTGGGGCTTGATCTCACAGCCCCAAGATCATGACCTGAGCTGAAATCCAGAATCAGATGCTTAACTGACTGAGCCCCCAGGTGCCCCTATATTTACAGGATCTTTTTTTTTTTTTTTTTAAGATTTTATTTATTTATCTGACAGACAGAGATCACAAGTAGGCAGAGAGGCAGGCAGAGAGAGGAGGAAGCAGGCTCCATGCTGAGCAGAGAGCCCGATGCAGGGCTTGATCCCAGGACCTAGGGATCATGACCTGAGCCGAAGGCAGAGGCTTTAACCCACTGAGCCACCCAGGCACCCCTTACAAGATCTTTTGAGTGAGAATTATCTTGGCGGCCAAACACACACATCAGCCCTGTGCCTCTGCCTGGAACCCAAGTACCAGAGTACGAAGTACAAGTACTTCTGCCTGCAACTAGATTAGCCTGATGCCAAAGGATAGAAGTATTTAGTACTGAAAACCCAACTTCCTGGATCTACTCATCCAACATACATGGAGGTCACAGAATCAGAAATGAAGTGCAAAGTATCAAATTAAACCCGTATATAAAGTGGATTTTCACAAAAACAGCGTTTTCTAGATGTAGTGATGTCGTGTTGGCTCAGCACAGGGCATGTGTTGGGCATCGTGTACTCCAGCTTACAGTAAAGGCAGTCACTGTGTCCACAGCCCAGGAACCACCATTTACTCACTTACCTTGTGTACAAATTGTTCCACTCGGGTCTGAAGCCCCCAGACCTCGAACTTCACGGTCACCAGTTTGTAGGAACACATGATGGGTTGATGACTATCTCTCCAGCCTTCCCTTAATTGTCCCCGTCCTGTCTTCTCGGACTTGAAATGCTTGGGATCCTGCGGGGAAAAAAAATCAAAGAAATGAACATAAAAGTTTAACCATCATTTAGAGGAAATGTGTAGAATAGGCAAATCCATACAGATAGCAAGATTAGTGGCTACCAGGGGTGGAGTGACTACTAATGGATAAAAGGGTTCCTGTTGGGGCGATGAAAATATCCTGGAATTAGATAGTGGTGGAAGCTGTATCACTTTTGTGAATGTACTAAAAAACCCTGAATTATACACTTAATTAAAAGGGTGAATTATATACATCTCAATCAGAAAGGGACTTGCAATGTAAAGAAAGGCCAACATGATAGCTCGCCTAGTCACGTGTCAAAAACGTGACCTATTTATTTTTTAAAAGATTTTATTTTACTTTTTTATTATTATTGTTTTTTAAAAGATTCCACTCATCTATTTGACAGACAGACATCACAAGTAGGCAGAGAGGCAGGCAGAGAGAGAGGAGGAAGCAGGCTCCCTGCCGAGCAGAGAGCCCGATGTGGGGCTTGATCCCAGAACCCTGGGATCATGACCTGAGCCGAAGGCAGAGGCTTTAACCCACTGAGCCACCCAGGTGCCCCAGAAACATTTTTTTTTTCACAGTCCAACCCGTTCCTGGGTGTGTAAATTGTTTCAACAACTTTGGACAATTGCTCAGCACTATCTATGACTGTCTACAGAGCTTAGCATGTGCCTATCTGTGACCTGACAATTCACTTTCTGTGTGAAATAGATACCTCTGACCACCAAAGGGTGTACTAGAACATTCACAACAGCTTTAAACATAACAGGCAAAACTGGAAATAGCTCAAGTGTTCATCAACAGGAAAACAGGCAAATTGTGGGTTATTCCCCCAATGGAGTACCACACAGCAATGAAAAAGAGCAAAGTGCTGATCCACACAAGACTGCCTATGATGCTCACAGACAGTACGCTGAGCAAAAGTAGCCAGACACAGCAGTGTACAGAGCATGATTCCAACTAAAGCTCAAGGTTCTCTATGGCGTTTAAAGTTGGAATAACAGTAGTAACCTTTTGGAAGGGAGGGTAGATATGAAGAAACACAAGGGAAATGTCTAGGCTGACTGTCGATCTGGATGACTATATGTAAAAGTCCACTGAGCTCTAGGGGCACCTGGCTGGCTCATTCGGTAGAGCGTGTGACTCTTGGTGTCAGGGATGTGAGTTCAAGCCCCATGCTGGGTACAGAGTTTACTTGAAAGTAAAATAAAAATGAAAGTAAAAAAAAGTTCACGGAGTTTTATTTATTTTTTAAAATTTTAGAGATTTTATTTATTTATTTGTCAGAGAGAGAGAGAGAGAGAGAGAGAGAGAGCACAAGCAGGGGGAGCAGCAGGAAGAGCAGGCAGAGCAGGCAGAGGGAGAAGCAGGCTCCTTGCCGAGCAAGTAGCCCGACACAGGGCTTGATCCCAGGACCTTGTGATCATGACCTGAGCTTAAGGCAGATGCTCAGCAGACTCAGCCACTCAGACAACCCACTTCACTGAGTTTTAGACATAAGATTTGTGTTATATTATTCTTAAAAAATGAAATAAGGTTAAAATTTTTTGAACATTTAACCATTTAAGATTTTTTTCAATGACTGCCGTGTGGACAGCTACTGTGCTACCTTTCTAGCATCTCTTCTGGACCACTATCCCAAAGCCACAACCTTTCCCTTGTGCCTTACAAAGCTCCTGCATCCCCATGCTCCAAAGTTCTAGAACCTTCTAGACAAGTGTTAGTTCTTCCTGAAATTTCTTCTCCCCAGCCAACTCCTCCATTTTGACTGACTCTTCTTTTCTCTCTTTAAAACTTCTTAAGACTTGATCCATGCTCTAGCACAGATGAACTTCAAAAAACATTATGCTGGGGGCGCCTGGGTGGCTCAGTGGGTTAAGCCTCTGCCTTCGGCTCGGGTCTTTATCCCAGGGTCCTGGGATGGAGCCCTGAGTCGGGTTCTCTGCTCAGCGGGGAGCCTGCTTCCTCCTCTCTCTCTGCCTGCCTCTCTGCCTACTTGTGCTCTCGGTCTGTCAAATAAATAAATAAAATCTTTAAAGGAAAAAAAAAAAAAACATTATGCTGAGTGAAAGAAGCCAGTCACCAAAAGCCACATTCTAGAATTCCATTTATATAAAATATCCAGAGTAGACCTGTCTACGGAGAAAGAAAGTAGAGTAGTGGCCCAAGGCTGGGGAGTAGGATGGTAAGCGAAATGACTGCTATGGAAACAGAGGTTCTCGTGGGGGTGATGAAAATACTCTAAAATTAGATATAAAGTGATAGCTTACAAGTCTGTAAATATGCTAAAAACCATTGAATTTTGTACACCTTAAATGGGTAAACTCTATGTTATATAAATTATATATCACCAAAGCTGTGAGAAATACAAAAACGCAATATAAAAACACACTATGCGGGGCGCCTGGGTGGCTCAGTGGGTTAAAGCCGCTGCCTTAGGCTCAGGTCATGATCCCAGGGTCCTGGAATGGAGCCCCGCATCGGGCTCTCTGCTCAGCAGGGAGCCTGCTTCCCCCTCTCTCTCTGCCTGCTTCTCTGCCTACTTGTGATCTCTGTCAAATAAATTTAAAAAAAAATCTTAAAAAAACAACAACACAATATGCGACACCTTGGTAAGACTTTTCAGGGTGCACACTGGATTTGCGCTGGCTGACATGCCTGCGTAAAATAGTATTGTAACAGTCATTATCCTAAGCACGTTTACTGAGTGCACAATGCGGGCACAGTCGAGAACCAGGTATTACATTATGCTCTCCCTTGACCTGGTTTCTTCGCCCTGAGGGGTGTGGGAGGGCAGCCACTGTGTGTGTGTGTGCGTGCACACGCACAGGTGTGTGCACATGCGCGGCCTGGAAGGTATGGTCTATGTGTGGTCATAGAGCACTTCCTTCCACTCAGAATGAACTCTGCTCTACTTCAATGATTTCCATTCCCTGACCTTCCCCTGGGGTCCCTCATTTGCAGTGGCTGCAGTAGAAGACATTGGACCTGGGGGTAGAAAGGACCAGAGTGAGACAAATAGATAATTAATGGAATACCAAATTGACAGAAGAGATTCTGAAAGACAAGAAGGAAAAGAGAATGCATCCTAGGTATCCCATGGGAATAAATGCTCTGTGAAGGGAGGGGCTGGCAATTTGAGTATGGGTAGCATTTTCAAATCTTTGGTACCAATGTTGTCATGCTGTATTTTTAGCACCTGAACCAACCCAGAAAGTGCCACTGACATTGCACGCACAGGTTTGGAAAGATTATGTTAATGTAATAACATGATACATGAAAAAGGCACCAGCACAGGGTCTGGCTCATGGCAAGTGCTCGGGTGATGTTGACTATTGTACTTTGTAAGACAGTCACAGAAGCATCTGAGTTAACACAAGCAATCCTGCAGCCCGGGGCAGAGACGCTATTATCTTTCCAAAGCACTCTGGAGTGGCTGGTAAAAGATTAGACAGTTCAAGGCCATGGGACTAATTCCTGCCTACCCCATGTTCCTATAACCTATAATGCCATTGGGAGTAAAAAGAGAAGACCAATAATAAATCAAGAAGTATCACCAGGGAGACCAATAAATCAAGAAGTATCACCAGGGAGACTACAGTAGAAAATCTCCAAGGACGGTCTCCATCATTTCCCTTCCTTCCTGCACCAGTATGCTGTTCCTCTCACCCAGAGGTAGAGGCAGTCTCCCCTCACTTCAAACCTAACGTGACCTAGAACTTGCTTTGACCAATTGCAAATGGCAGAAAAGATACTGTGTCAGTCCAGGCCTCTACAGGAAGCTAGAAACCAGAAGCGGGACACAATGTAAAAAGTCTGGTTTGATTACCCTGAGACCGCCATGTTGGGAGGAAGCCCACGCTAGCCTTGGGGAGAGGTGCTCACCCACCCCAGCTGAGAAGCCAGGCATGTAAGTGAACAGGTCAAACCTGATATTTTCAGTCCAAACATATGCCACGAGGAACAGAAGATCTGCCCGGCTAAGCCTAGTTGGAAGTTGCAGAATTGTGAGAAGTAATGCCCCGTCATTGTTTAAGCCGCTCAATTCTGGAGTGGATGGTTCCTTAGCAAGAGATCACAAACTAGATGCATCATGTGGATTACAGAACAGGTGCAAACACTGGGTTCACCACGGATGAAAAGAATGAATTCTGCTTTGTCTTTTCACAGAACACACCAGAGGTTCATATAATAAACCACATGCCTGAAAGCCCCAAAGGAGGAAATTCAGAGCTGCCAAGTGGTTCATGGGAGTTAAAATGTAGGGGCTGGAGCTAAACAGGGAAGGTTGGTTTCTTTCCCCATCTGCTTACTGACTTTCCAACAAAAGGCAAATGAGGAGACCAATCCCCAGCACATGAACAGTAATGATCTTGAGCCTCAAAAGACATGGCCTCCATGCTTTGGCCGGCTAGAATACGGATGGGCAAACCCTTGAGATCCTGAGAGGTGATCGTCTTTCTGAGTTGGCGAGTAGATAAACAAAGGACCATTCTAGAGCCAGCAAGCAGAGGAAAGCAGGAGGGCGAAACTCCTGGTAACCCAGACGTGTAGCAGACAAAGGAGCCGACAAACAGCAAGGGGCCAGGCACAGACGGTGGAGAAAAGAAGTAAAACCACGGTCTGAGCTGCCTTCATGCCTCTGGGGGCCTGTGCAGGGGTGTGAGAGAGGCCTGAAGATGGGAGGCCCCTGGGCCATCTAGCTGCACCCCACCCCAATTCATGGACGAGCCTCAGTTTGGCACCTATTCCAGAATCTTCATATCCATTCCAGGTTCAGAGTTCTCAAAGAATAAAACAAGAGGGGCACCTGGGTGGCTCAGTCGTTAAGCGTCTGCCTCAGGCTCAGGTCACGATCCCAGGGTCTTGGGACTGAGCCCTACATCAGGCTCCCTGCTCGGCGGGAAGCCTGCTTCTCCCTCTCCCACTCCCCCTGCTCGTGTTCCCTCTCTCGCTGTCTCTCTCTGTGTCAAATAAATAAATAAAATCTTTAAAGATTTTATTCGTTTATTTGACACAGAGAGAGAGATCACAAGTAGGCAGAGAGAGAGGGGGAAGCAGGCTCCCTGCTGAGCAGAGAGCCCGATGCGGGGCTTGATCCCATGACACTGGGATCATGACCTGAGCCAAAGGCAGAGGTTCAATCCACTGAGCCACCCAGGCACCCCACGAATAAAAACCTTTAAAAAAGGAAAAAAAAAAAAAAACAGAAGAAAGAAAGAAAACAAGACTCTGCAATACTGAGCACTGGTGGCCTGCATTTCTAAACCAGTGAAGAACGATGGGGCCTCACAGCAAACATCAGCTCTGAACAAGACTGGAAAAGTCATGTCTGCACAGCAAAAACTATGCAGATGCTGAGATCTATGTGTGGGTCCTGATCACATCACAGAAGCACTAAGGTAACAGGGAGGGGACTAGAATCCTAGGCTCCCCTAATTCTAGGTTAATGTTCTTTCTACTATTTACTTTTAATCTTAAATAGCAAAGGGTGATTTTGTTACAGCCAGATGCCAAAGAAGCAATTAACAATCGGGCTTTTTATGGTAACAGTGGGTTGATTTTTTGCAAGTCTGGTGTCCTATCTACAGCTGCTGATTTCATCTAGTAAATCTTATACATGGCCTATAATTAGGGATATACTTGCAAAGAGAGGGAGGGAGGTAAGGGAGAGGATTTACCAGAGGACTCCTTTAATCAAAACTCAAGATCAGAAACGAACATCCAGCTGAATGCTTTTATGAGAAGATGAAAAAAAAAAAAAATCAAACCACTGGGTCTTAACTGAAATATTCTGGTCACTACAAACCTTTCTCCCTGTCCCCTTCTATCCTTCCCCACTCATACCCCTAACCCCCTCCCCCCATATCCATTCCACTTGAAATCATTTTCTTCAACTCTCATTTTTCTCGCTTGAGTTTGGGAACATAAATGTCTAAATGGCCGCATTCACACATCAGCTGACCTTTCATCGGACCTTTTACATTTTTAAATACATTTGTGGTTTGTGTTTCTACAGCTTCTGTACTATTTTTGGTCCTGATTCAAACTCTGTTACATGATTTACATCATTCTTTATAAAAGACCTGGATTGTTTTTAGGTTTTAAACTTTCATTTCTCTATTTTCAAATGAAGTTGTAAACCTGCACCTTCATCTCCAATATCATGAATTCCACACCTGCCCACATTTTGCTTTTTTTTATAAGGACACCAATCCCATCAGATTAGGGCCCACTCAACCTCATTTTAACTCAATTCCTTTGGTAAAGACACTATTTCTTTTCTTTTTTTTTAAAGATTTTATTTATTTATTTGACAGAGATCACAAGTAGGCAGAGAGGCAGGCAGAGAGAGGAAGGGAAGCAGGCTCCCTGCTGAGCAGAGAGCCCAATGTGGGGCTCGATCCCAGGACCCTGGGATCATGACCTGAGCCAAAGGCAAAGGCTTTAATCCACTGAGCCACTCAGGCGCCCCAAAGACACTATTTCTAAATAAGGTTATACTCTCAGGTACTGGGGGTTGGGACTTTAACATATCTTTTGGGGGGGGGGAATGGGGGAGGGAGAGATACAATTCAACCTGTAACAGTGGGTCATCATTTTCACAAGGCAAATCTTACAGGGTCCCTGGTAACCAATTCTTTTGTAGCCTGCACACACACTGAGTCACCAAGCACTGGACCTCACCCTGGCTGCCGGTGGACCCACTGGGTGATGAAATCTCTTGCCTCCAGGCTGCCCCATGGATAGCTCCCAGAGCCCAGAAGCTGGCTGGAGGATTCTAGATTCATCTATAATGACAGCTCTGGCTCCAGACCACCCCCCCTCCCCCGCAACCACTCCCGCCCAGGCTTGGCAGATGGCAAACTGGACCCTTGTAGTTAGTTAAAACCCATCTGCATGGAGGGAAGTGAGCGGGTGCCAGGGCTGTCTCGCAGTCCAGGCAGACCAAACCAGTGAAGGGAAGGGAAGGGAAGGGAAGGGAAGGGAAGGGAAGGGAAGGGAAGGGAAGGAAAAATTCTTCCTCTACCTTTCAAGGTCTTCCAGCTGGACTAAGAATTAAATTTAGATAAGATGGATGTGTTAACCTAACAGAAGAAAAAATTCCCAAATTTTATTATCCATGCACAGAGGGCCAATAATGATACTGAGACCTGGAAATGGACAAGGTCGGTTGTTTTCATACTTTTTAGACGAAGAGACAATAAACCTATAAGGAATTGACATGACAAGGAAAACTTCACTTTGGGAGCTTCTGTGAGGAAGGCATTCTAAACAGAATTTGGGCTGGAGTAGTAAACTGGTAAAAATGGAACTGGAGGGGGCACCTGGGTGGCTCAGTCGCTAAGCATCTGCCTTTGGCTAAGGTCATCATTCCAGGGTCCTGGGATCAAGCCCCACATGGGGCTCTCTGCTCGGCAGGAAGCCTGCTTCTCCCTCTCCCACTCTCCCTGCTTGTGTGTGCTCGCTCTCTCTCACTGTCTCTCTCTCTGTCAAATAAATAAATAAAATCTTGGAAAAAAAAAGTGTGTGTGGGGGGTACCAGGGTTGTTTATAGACGCTTCTGCACCCTGAATTTCTCATCTCTGGTGATAAGGATGTTTCTCTATCTCCCGATACAGGGTGGGGACCTTTCACAAGGGAGATTTATTTCTGGCTTTCAGGAGGACAGAGGAGGATCTGAGTGTTCTCCTTTTTTTTTTTTAAGATTTTGTTTTTTTAAGTAATCTAAGTAAACTAAGCCAACCATGTGCCCCAGAGCGATCTTCTTGCACAGCTAACCTCTTAAGTAACTTTTTTTCCCACTTCAATGAATTTTAATTTAAATTCAATTAATTAACCTGTAAGGTATTATTAGTTTCAAAGGTAGAGTTTGGTGATTCATCAGTCTTATGTAACACTCAGCGCTCATTACATCACGTGTCCTCCTTAATGTCCATCCCCCAGTTATCCCGTCCTTAAGTAATTTCTATTTCAAATAATCAAAGGCCAACGTGGCCCATTTAGAACAGCCTGCCCTTGGCCCCAACATCGGCCGCCCCTTCCATGCAGGCACATTTTTTTGGGAAGGCTTCCCCTCCTCAGACCCAGTGACACATTCAGGCTTCATCCGTCTTGCACTTGGACAAAACAGAACAAAGGTGAAGTTAAGGGGCTTCTTACTCAGTGCAGCTGTGGTGAAACCATGTCCCTGCATTTGCTAGAATCAGTCTCACCCCCGGGAGGTGCACGAAGAAACCTCCAGGAGGTCTTGGCCTGGCTGGAGCTCAGTTGGCATCTCAGAGGCAATACGATTAGTCAATGTTCACCGAGACATAAAGTCTCCGTGATTAATTATTCTTTCAATCTGAACCACAAAGGACTAAATCCAACAGGGGCTTGCCCTGTTAATTGAAATTAGAAGTTTTTGATAAATGTTAAATGAAATAGGGCTAAGCAGTAACTGGCTAGAAATTGTTACATTATGTAACTATAATACTCGGTCCTAAAATAGGGATGAACTAACAACACTTATCAGATTTTTTTCCCCTGCGTTCTTGGAGTCTTCAAGACTCCAGAGGGATGTAGATATTCGCACTCCCCATCAATGAATGGCATTTCAACCAGGTAAAATTTAGCTCTGAATTTGGACCCAGATTTCCTGAACTTGAATCCTAAAAGAAATGCACATAAAAAGTATGGAGCTTTCAAAGACGCTAGTCACAACAGACCATATATTAAAGGAGCCCATTCATATGAAATATGCCAAACTGGGACATTTACAGAGAAAAAAGATTAGTGGTTTCCTACAGCTGGGGTGGGATTGAGGGTTAAAAAAAAAAAAAAAAAAAGGAGGGGAGTGATAGCCAAAGCATACAGGGTTTCTTTTTGAGGTGATGAGCATGTTCTAAATTTGAGTGCTGTGATGGTGCCCGTATCTGTGAAAACACAAAAACCCATCAAATTCTCTACTTGAAATGGGTGATTGTACGGTATGTGAACTCTTTCTTAATAAAGCTGTCGAAATAAGACAAAACAAAACTAAGAAGCTTTCAGAGTGTTGAGAACTGACCTAAAACTTTACTTAAGAGGTCAACTGGTATGCATAAGCTTAAAAAACAAAAAACAACAAAAAAAAACCCCACAACACCAAAAACAACCCAAATGCAAATTGCAGCACAGGCAGCCAATTCTTGCTTTGTTAGCAGTTAATACCTAAAATGCTATTTTTAAAGCATTTGCTCTTGGCACTAGAGTGTACCACAAACACTGAGTGATTTGTGCTATTCCTCTGCAAAGTGCCTTAAAGGAACTTGACTCGGTAAAGTGAAACTGACAGGTAGAAAGGCACAGAAAAGGGGCATGTGGAGGGGAGGAGTTTTGGGGCGTGTCCTGAGCCCTTCTCAGTTACAACTCAGTGCCAGAAAAAACCCAAAACTCTCTATTTGAAGGAGAGGCCCTAAGGATGGAAATTTTATGCATAAACCACAAAATAATTTAATAGTCCCTAGCCACGAGGGTGACCACTGTCATGCCTGTGAGGATGGAGGGAGATGATGTTAAGTCAAGAGTTCCTAGAGCTGATCAGAAGAAAGAAAAGGATGGAAGGAAAAGGAACCTATTTGCCTAATGCTTATCAGATGCTCACTGGGCACCAGAGCCTGCAGTCAAGCACTTTAGATATGCTGTCATTTAATCTTTGCATAATAAGAGACCTGTTTGAGGTGATTTAGGGTGCAGACCCCAGATAGCCTCAGGATGGAAAGGATGACAGAAAGCTCTAGCCACAGAGAGGGTGGGAATTCTTAGCTCCACCCACTGACCTCTGGGGAGGGAAAGAGCAGGGCTGGAAAAGGAACCATGAAAACTTTTGACAAGGTCTGGAGAGCTGCCAGGTGGGTGGAGGGGTGTGGCACGTCTGGGGACATTATGGAAACTTTCTCCACCCCACCCCCCACCTCGCCCTACGCATCTTCCGCTTTGCTGTTCCTGAGTTGTAGTCTTTGTAATAAACTAGGAAACACCCAGTAAAGTGTGTTCCTGAGTCCTGTGAGCCTTCCTGGCAAAATTCTCCAACCTGAGGCAGATGGTGTGGGAACTCCCCCCACCCCCCGACTTGAAGAGGTGGCCCTGGATTTGTGACTGGTGTCTAAGATGGGAGAGGTCTTATGGGACAGAGCCCTTGAACTTGTGGGGTCTGACGCTAACTCCAGGTAGTGTCAGACCTGAGGGAGTGGTTGGTCTCAGGGCAAACATCCCAGAATTCTCACAACAAACCTCAAAAGCAGGACGTGATTATCTTCATTTCCTGTGGTGCCCAAGGGAATGGCTGTGTCCTATTCCTGGATGGCCTCACCCCTATTTCTACCCCAGCTCCTGCCACTGGTTCTTTCCACAAGCCCCCTCCTTCAGAAATCTCCAGACAGGCAGTAGGCATCCATCTCTATGCTCCCCTGCAAACTTCTGGGGCCACTTTTCAGTCCTGTCCCCGCCCCAGAGGGTGGCAGAGCTGCTGGTGGTCCTGTAGGTTGGTGGCTTGGCAAAGAGTTGGCTTTTTTTTTTTTTTTTTTAGATTTTATTTATTTATTTGACAGATCACAAGTAGACAGAGAGGCAGGCAGAGCGAGAGGAGGAAGCAGGCTCCCTGCTGAGCAGAGAGCCCGATGCGGGGCTCGATCCCAGGACCCCGGGACCATGACCTGAGCCGAAGGCAGAGGCTTTAACCCACTGAGCCACCCAGGTGCCCCAAAGAGTCAGCTTTTTTGCAGATGTTCCAGTTTGTGTAATGACTTTTTTTGGAATCCACCCTTCACATGGCTTTGGGGGTAGGCAAGAATTGTACCCCTAAAATGACTCTGAGAAGTCCCCTCCCCATCTCCACATACAGACTAGGAGCCAGGGAGGGCCAGCTGGGCCCCGCTCTGTCAGCCCTGGGCAGAACCTGGCCGCGGTGATTAGCAGATGCCTGCGGAATGCGGAGTCATAGCCCCTCTGTCCCCAGCTTTGGGCCTGCCTCCCCATTCTAGAGCAATAAGAGACGGCTCCCTAAAAATCCTGTTATGTAACACTAACCTGTTCCTTTCTGCACGAACACATATGACTCGGTATTTTTAAGATCACCTAATCAAAACCGGTACGGTCACTCAAGGGCGCTCTGGAGAGCACCACGGGCTGACAGTGAGGCACCACGGACTAACAGTGAGACACCGGCTCTCCCAGCAGCCAGAGCGCCACGTTCTCCCCATGCAGGGGCCGGGGGGGGGGGGGTGGTTCAGATTTGGCTCCGTTTACAGCCTCTCAACTGGGGCTGCCTGCCGTGGATTGCTCCCACTCACTCTCCTTTTCGCAGTGCTGTTCGGACAGAGCCAATGAAGCATGAACAGCCTTGATCCATACCGAGGATGTACAGTTTGGCCCTCAGAGAGCTTGATAGATCAAAAGCTTGTAACAGACTAACAAATATTCTTGATGAGTCGCAACATGGCAACGGCGATCAGCACTGGATTAACTGTCCCTAAATCTAGCTTGCCTCTCATGTACTGTATTATTTTGGGAAACCTGGACCTCTAATGGGCTAGAGATGTTCACTCAGCCAATCAATTTGTAATCTGAAGGCACTAAAGGATTTCCATTTTTAAAGGGTAGATGTCAAACTTATTTTAGCTTTAGAACCCATTTCATTTTCCCAATTATAATATTATTGGGACTCCCAATGCATGTATAGGGCAGGTGAAAGTGACAAGTGGATCCCTACAGATGTAGAGCAACCTTTGTTGTTTGATACAATGTATTTCATTGTTTAAAGGGCCCAGAAGCACCTCTGTGGGGTTCAAGGTTCTGTGGAGCAGAGGAAGCAACAGAAAAGGCTTGGAATGAGATACCTGCGTTCAAATGTCTGCTGTAGCAACTACGCCCTGTGTCAATTTGGGTGGGTTATTTAACTCCAAGACTGTTGTGGGGATGATGATAGGACGGGAAAAGGAATGTTTCCCAAACTGGGGTTTGTGGGTGTCTCTTTGGGGGCTATGAAAATTTTTTTTTTCTTTAATGGGCTCCTGCATTACTCGGTTTAGGAAGGCCAGTTTTTTGTTTTGTTTTGTTTTGTTTTCCAGACTAGGTTTGTTTTGTCCAGTACACTCATTTCTGGAATAGCTGCAAAGAGGAAATTTTTCCCCAAACATGGGGAATGGAGTTCCAGCAGATCATTAAGCCTAGGGGGGTTAACAGAGGGACCAGAAAGACCCTTTCTCCTATTTACCCTGTCTTTCTCCAAAATTCTCCATTCAAATGATCTGTGAGACTTGGAGTTAATGAGGTACATTTAGGGAGGGAACAAATGGAGGGTTTTTCAAAGATAGACAATAGTTGTTTGTACCTCCAGCTCTACTGAAAGGAGCCAGCTTGAGGGTGGGGGGACAACCTCACTCTTTAGGGATGGACATTTTGGGATCTGAACTGAAGCTTCCTAAAACTTCTAGCAAGTTACTTAAGATTCTCTGAGCCTTGGGGTGCCTGGGTGGCTCAGGCACTTGGGTGTCCTACACTTGGTTTTGGGTTGGGTCGTGGGATTAAGCCCTGGGTTGGGCTCTGTGCTTGGCATGGAGTCTGCTTGTCCCTCTCTCTCTGCTCCATCTCCCTGTGCTCTCTCTCTTTCAAATAAATAAATAAAATCTTAAAAAAAAAAAAAAAGATTCTCTGAGCCTCAGTTTCCTTATTTATAAAATGGAGGCAATATTTATTCTATTGGATTGTCAGGATAAACTGAATAAAACAACTCAGCAATGACTTTTATTGTTCTCAAAAGTTAGTTTTTTTTTTTTTTAAAGATTTTATTTATTTAGTTGAGAGACAGTATGAGCTGAGGGGCTGCAGGAGGGGGAGAAGCAGACTCCCCGCTGAGCAAGGAGCTTGATACGGGGCTCAATCCTAGGACCCCAAGATCATGACCTGAGCCGAAGGAAGACGCCTAACCAACTGAGCCACCCAGGAGCCTCTCAAAAGTTCCTTCTTGCCTCACTCTGTCTGGGTTTCGCAATTCTGTGAATGATCTGTTGAAAGTTCTAGGACCCAAGTTAATGAGCTGGTAATTGTATGCCTTTCTCTGGACCCCTTAACAATACAAGATGGAGACAGGCAATTTAATAGCACCTATACTTTCCTGGATATTTTTGGAGCAGAAGCTGAACAGTTGTACTTGGAATCTGAATAAATAGAAGTGGAGGAGAGAATCGCTGGGTCAGGTCTTGTGTCTCAAGAGGAAGAATACAACCTCCATCATCAGACTTGAAGCCACAGATCCTTGGAGAGCAGGTCCGGAAAAGTCTTGGACAAGACTGAGCCGAAGGACCAGCTGGACACCGATCAGTCTTAGACTGGAGGAAATTAACATAGATCAGGGTCAATCTGAAGCCAGTCCCTACCTCAGAAGCAATTTAGGAAGAAGCTGAGCAAATGTATATTATAATTAACAACAATGGCTGGCAAGGAAGACGTTGATGTGACTCCCCAGGTGGTATCAGATTTCAACAGGTGGAATGAAAGTCAAAGGTGTTGACCCCTCCTCTCAGTAGGGAAGAGGCGGTCTTCCTGCTTACCTTCCTATTTCCTTTTCCCTCACAAAATTAAATAACAGTAAAATGGTATAAAAACTGGAACACAGGAAATGGAGCTCTCTTAGGCAGAGCTGCCTTACCTTGAATAACAGAGATGACAAGATTCTGCTCCTCTTGGCCATGGGGGAAACACACTGGGTCACCTGACCCCGAGGGTGGGTCATCTCTGACCAGGAGCTCCTCCCTGATATGCCAATCAAACCCAACCATTGTCCACATGGGTTATGGCATGATAAAGGTTGGGAAGCTCTGCTCTGAGGCCATTTCCCCAAGCCTGGTGCAATGACATATAGGTCCTTGGATCCTATCTTCCTGTATCTGGTTTGGTAGGTCTAGGGTAGGGTCCAGATATCTGCATTTTTTTAAAGCTGCTAAGGTGAGTCTGACCTGATTTGGGAACTCAGCTCTAAGGGCTAAGAAGTTCTTATGTTTTCATTTAATAAAACAAAAAATAGCAGAGGCCAATGTCACCGGTCGAAGTCCTGAGCAAGTTGTGGATTTAAAGCCTGTTTTCTTAAAAGTATGGAGGGAGATTCTCCATGAGATAGAACTGAAGAGCTTGGTTGCATCTGTTCACTTTTAGCTGAAACCCTTGGGCCTTTTGGCCCCTACTTCCTTCTTTTTAAAGTCTTAAACGGTATTCTTCTGAAATATACTCAGTAAGAGCCTTGGACGGTGACAGACTGCCCAAACAGCCCTGGGCACCACCTTGGGACTCTGGTGCCACAGACAGCCTGAAGTTAGCACAACAAACAGTAAATGTAACTTCTAAGTTTCTTAGAGGTGAAGTATCAGAGACACATGTAGTTCTGAATTCCGGTGACATAGTAACAGAAGAAATAACAACCCATAAAAAAAAAAAAAATCTCAGTAATAAAAATGGCTGTAGTTTCTGAAATAGCTTGCTGTACCTGCAGAGGATTCTGTGATCTTGGGCACTAGAGTCATTGGAACCAACCCTCTGTTTCCCTTCTCCATTCAGTCATGCCAACAAGTAAAAAGCAAAATGCGAACAGATTCCCAAAGTACCATTCACAACAGCCACTTTCTGAAGACGCATGGTTTCTCCTGAGCAGTCATCCCAGCAACGTATCTGCAGATCTCAATGCCAGAGCCCAAGCAAGGAGAAGGGAACATTTATTAAACGCTTACTGTGTGCCAGGGACTGTGCTAGTCATTTAAATGCCTTGCCTTTCACAGCATATCACCCCACCGCATTCCATCATCTCTCCATCCACTCATCTGAAGGAAGGAAGAGACACAAGATCCAGTAATTGGTGGCGATGCAGGGCAATGATTGTAACCACCTGGAAGGCATCATAGAGCCAAGGGCACCTTATTACCTTGGGGTCGAGTCATTTTCATACAGAAAGCATGGGTGGGATCCCCAGGCACAGGCTCTAGAGGTTACCTCTTGCACAGATCCCTCTACAACAAGCCCAGTTGTTCCTTCCTTTTATGGCTGTTTTGCTTGTGTGAGTCCTCCCTGTTGGGACATGGAGCCATTTCCCCGAGGACTTTTTCTATTGAGTCAATGATCCCATGCCACAATCAGCAGCTCCACTCCTGGCAGAGACTTAGATTCTCTGGTTTTGTCTGGCATTAGGAATTAATTTCCTCATTTTTTTAAAAATTTTATTTATTTGACAGAGAGAGATCACAAGTAGGCAGGGAGGCAGGCAGATAGAGAGGGGGAAGCAGGCTCCCTGCTGAGCAGAGAGCCCGATGCAGGGCTCGATCCCAGGACCCTGAGATCATGACCTGAGCCGAAGGCAGAGGCTTAACCCACTGAGCCACCCAGGTGCCCCTAATTTCCTCAATTTTGTTTGACCTACTTGGTCTGGCCTTTCACTACCAGATTCAGTTGGTAAGATTTGCAACTACTACGCTGGGCACTGAGCTCCAGGGGACCTCATTCATGCAAATTACTGTGGCAGTTAATTTTTTTTCCTTGAAAAATTAAAAACCCTTCCTCTAGGATGGAGTTGGGCACTCCTGTTTTCCTAGTAAAATTGGCTTTGCTTAAAACATTGCAGTAGTGCCACATAATTAGTCCAAAAGAGTAACAGCACTACAATCAGCAGATTTAAGAATCAGCACTAGGCATGGTACTTTGGTAAGACTTGGCGGCCTAACTTTCTTTTGTTTGGAAGAAATGAGATCTAAAGAGACTACTATTTGTTCCTGGGGAAGTGAGCTGTCAATTATTGGTCCAAAAATGAGGTAGCCAGGGTTGTTGAGGACCAGACTGCCGTTTAAGGCCTTCTGAGTTCTAGAAGTTTCTGCCATTAACAAAATACTGCTGGTGAGATGGTTGGAGGCTACTTGTTCATGAAAGGGGTAGAGCAAGAGGGAAAGAAGTAGAATGATGGAGTGGGAGGATCCCCAACCTCTTGGCATCCAGAAACCTGCCCTCACCACCCCCCGGGTTAGCCTCTCTGGTGCGGTCATGAATGAAGTCCCCTTGCCTGGCGGCTGGTGACCCCTGCTTTGAAAGCCTGCTGTTACTTGCAGAATAAAATCCAAATTCCTGAGCTTGGCATTCAAGGCCTTCCACCCCGGTTAGACAGTTAGTTATTCGCTGACCCTTGCAGATGCACTGGGATTACTGTTCCCTCCACCCTCACTACACTGCTCTTCAGTCTCCCTGATCTTCAAAACCCAGTTTGCTCCCATACCAGTGCAGAAGGTGATTTCACATAGTTTTGGAGTGGGGACCACTTGCCTATATCTAGCAAGATTAAAATCCACATGCCCGTTGACCCCACAAGTTCACTTTTAGAATGTAATCGACAGAAACATTAGAACAACACAGCAAAGATATCACAGGAGATGCTATACTCTACTATAGACCATACTATACTATAGTGTAAGACATCGTATGAGATACTATACTGTACGATAATAGCAAGAGTATGGAA
This sequence comes from Lutra lutra, assembly GCF_902655055.1. Taxonomy (NCBI): domain Eukaryota; kingdom Metazoa; phylum Chordata; class Mammalia; order Carnivora; family Mustelidae; genus Lutra; species Lutra lutra. The sequence goes on along the minus strand of NC_062293.1, from coordinate 13,813,047 downwards.
ACCCTCTACCTGTCCACCAGATGAGGAATGGCATAGATACGGCATAACCGTACGATGGCACATCACGCAGCCATTACAAAATCTGCTGGAGACACACGTGCGGCCACGAGAAGATGGCAAGCTTACAGGGTTAGTGAGAAAAGGCACATTGCAAAGTGGTACAGCGTGGTCTAGCTGCAGAGTATGGGCTTATCTTTATAAAATGACGTCACTTATGCTTCACGTTTAAGTTTAAACATCGGAACAACGGCTATCTCTGTGATGAGGTATCCTAGGACATCTTTTTTTTTTTTTCAATGTTACCTATTTATACGTTGGAATTCTTTACGAGGCCCACATATTACTTTGTGAGCAAAGAGCAAAGCTTATCATTTCATAAAGGCCCAACTCAGATCCCCCCACTCTATTCAACTGGTCCTGACCACCTCTGTGGCTAGAGCTGCTCCCTCCTGGACATCGTGTCGCGAGGAGGGAGCAGTGTTTCGGGGGTGGGGGTGGCCGGGGAATCTCACTTGGTGGTGAAACCATCTCTCCTGCTGCCTTGGGCTAGTCCTTAGCCCTTTTCCCTGTGATACCTTCTCCTCTCAACTGGATCACAGGCTTCTTAAAGGTGAGGGCATCCCACTTTTTCCCTTTTCATCTGCTGCTCCGGCTACTTCCAGAGCATCCCCCTACCCTAAGTGCTTCCCTTTCTAAAGCAGGGGTGTCACAGAGACCTCCCCAAGGAGGAGGGCTCAGGGGTGTGAGATGCAGCAGCTGACGATGTTAGGGTCTAGGACCAGGGAGCCCTTGGGCAGCCGAGGGTCCCTCCTCCTCTCCACGTCAATGACACAGTCAGTCCTTCAACTACCCAGAGGCGCCTGGCCCCAGCATTGGAACCCATCACAAGTCAGCTGCGTTACTTCCAAAAGAAACAGATGGACTGAGGGAAACGTGGGAAATGACAGTCACAACACAACAGCAAATTCAACTTGATGGCATGCCCCAGCACGAGGCAGCTGGGTTAAATCTGGCCATTTGGAAATCGCTGAAAATTTTTACCACCCTCCGATGCCAACATGAAGACCAAAATGATGATATTTTAATTGGAGGGAGCGGCATAGTTTGGGGAAGCACTTTGTACCAAAGGGTACAGAGCATGACAATATTTACTGATTTGGTCTCTCTGTTCCCTTTCTGGGGCCCATCGTCCTTAGCAAACAGCATTTAATCTCTCATCCTTGGTGGTTACTGGAAATGTCAGAGGTTCCTCTCTTTGTTCCGTTCCTTCTCCCTGAAGAGAGAATTCCATGGATGTTTAGATCTGTGTAACCAATGAATTGGCTGCTGGTCCGGAACACCCTAGAACACAGGGGCCTAGAGACTGAATTCCTTTGGCATCCAACTCTGGGGGAATGGTCTACATCAGATTCTGTCTAAAACCTCCCCTGTCCTATCCTAACTCAATCAGACCAAGTCAGGGGTCCATGCTTCTAAGACCACCTCACGTTAGTCTTTCCCTTCGTCTCTGAGTTCAAAGCATTGTAAATTTCCCCAGTAACATGATTATGCTCTATTTATCACTGGGAAGAGGGAGACTTCTATTACATCCCCCAAAGTGAAGGGAAGGAGGAATTTCTGTCATCTTAAAAAGAAGACCAAGCTCAAAGGGTAGTAGAGACAAGACACAATCATGGCCTCCCCAGCCTCTATGCCTAGCAGCACCTGGCACATGGTAGACACTTACTTAGTAAATGCAAACTCCAAATTCACAAAGGAGTCTTGCTCCCAATAGGTTTTACTAAATCTCCTTCCCATGGACTGATCTACAGGCGGGTTTCTTGACCTAGTCACTGCCGGCTGCCAGGGCTAGATCCTTCTCTGTTGTGGGGTCACCCTGTGCCTTGTAGGATGCTTAGCAGCAGCTTGGGCCTCTCCACCCACAAGACGCCCGAAGTCCCTCCCTCCCCCGCTAGTGGTGGCGATCAAAGATATCCCCAGACACTGCCAGATGTCCCTTGGCAGGAAAAACTGCCCCCAGGTGAGAACCAATGGTCTAGAGACTCCCCTTTGCTTTATATAAATCAATGAAGATTAAAAAACGAAGTAAGACATAACAGAGCACCAAAAAGTCCTCTCCTTCTCAACTCCTTCCACTGAGTGATTACCTCCCCTCCCCCCTGCCTCCCCAGCCCTGCTTTCCAGCGGAGGCATGTCTGAACATTTAGAAGCACATGACCTCCACATCTGTGTCCCTGGGGGAGAGCTGTGGACAGCTGCCCCTAGGAGGCCACCAATGCTACCACTGTCTCTGGTCAGTCAAGGAGGCAGGGTGTTGGACTTTACACTCAACCCACACCACCGGCCTCTGAGGTAGAGCTCTCCACACCTGACCTTTGGAATTGTCCTGGCTGGGCTGGTCCTCTGGGCTGGGATTTGTTCCTCTGCCCCCAAACTGCCAACTCAGCTTTGCAGGGACGAGCTCATGGCGTGTGTCCTCTGCAAGACGCCCTGCGACCTATTGTACAGGGTTTCCTCATTTCTGAGCTGGGATCTTCACCTTGAAGCCTTGGCAGAGCATGAAAGGGTCGGGATGGGACTCTTGGCAGAGGATAGAAGCCTCGTATCAACTGTACAGCCCTGTTCAGATTTTTGGCTTCGCTTCCTCTTTCCTGTTTTGGGGTGCTAATGTCACTGGGCGCAGGGCGCTTTGTGACTGATGGGGGCAGGGCCTTGGTGGGGCTGTGTTGAGGTTAACGGAGGGGCTCTCTGTTTCTGAGAAATCACACCCTTCTTTTTTTCCGTTTCTATAACAGAGGCGCGGCCCCACCGAGTCCTGCAATGGTTATGCGAACAGAACCTGAAGCTGACAGGCTCTTGGGAGTTGGTGCTCAGGCCCCGGCTGTGGATGGGAAACAGCATCCCTGCAAAATGAGAACGAGGAAAGTGCCGGGTTGTCACCTGATCCCGCCTCTCCAGAGTGTCCTTGTGCATCTCTGGTTAGTGGTGGCACAAGGTTCTGGCAGGCAGAGGGCACCCAGCGGAAAATTCCCAGCTCCAGTCACCTTAATGAGAAAGGCATTCTTGCCTCCTGTGTGGCTCAGAGGTTTCCAGGGAGAAAGGGAAGGAGAAAAGCAAGCCCTTCAGTCCCCTGCCTCAGCCTGGACAGCAGCGTGCGTGTGACCAGAGCTGGGAGGAGAGACGAATGACCCAGATAGCCCCGGTCTGAATGCATAAGCATCAGAAATCTCAGACCAGAGTCAGCCCACCAGTGCCTTAGCTTCCTCCGTGGAAAACGTGTTCCCATTTATGATGCTGACATAGTCAACTTACAAAGATAGATGGGAAGAAAACGCCTGCAAAGCTGTACGCCTCAGATTAAAAAAAAAAAAAAAGAACTCTGATTCACAACTGTTAGCTTAATGGTAACAAATTCATTTTCTCTGATAGCACTTGCTCTGAAATTGCTGCTGCGGGAGGAAAAAAAAACAAGGCCCCCGGCTTTCACTTATTCATTCAACAACCGTTTGGTAAGCATCTGCTCCGTGCTGGTGCTGTTCTAGCTGGGGAGGAAGGGTGATGGAGTAGATAGCTCTTGTTTTCATGGGGCTCAGAACAGACCTGTGAGATCGAATGAGCAGCAGGCTCTGCTGATGGTCGGTGGGTTAGTGGGGGGGCCAGGAAAGGCCCCAGAGGAGAAGATCCTCAGCTAAAAGGCACAGAGGTGGGGAGGACCAGGGAGTGGCGAGGGCTGAGGGCCCTGCTCAGGGACTGGGCTTCCTCCCAGCCCGTGAGGGTAGTTTAAAGCAGAAAATGACCAGGTCAGTCATTTTACAAGAAAACCCTTGTGGTGGGGAAGGGGATATTCATTACCTATAGCGTGCTGGGTAGAAATTTATTTGGAAATGGTTTGCTTCTGTATCAGTTGTTTTCCTTGTTCTCAGGGCCTGGCTGATGACACACAACCAGAACAGCCTAGAAAACTCTTCTCTCCCCCACCCCCCCCAGGTGGGTTGCTATGCAGTCTGGATTCTGGAAGCCGAACGATAGGAGGTTGGGACACAAGGGAGTTCTATGTAGCACGCTCCCAATTGTGATTCCTTTGTGGTCTAACTGCTGGGGCAGGTGAAGAAGAATTCCACCTGCAGCCCAGGCCAGTGATCCTCTGGGAGGCAGTACTTGACGGAGAGTGTACAGGGCGGAGCCCTCTGGGGCCCCTTTCTTCCACAGCTGCCAAGAAACCCTGAGACTCTGGGACAGGCAGGGGCGGCTCTGAATGGAAGAGCTGAATCCCAAGTTCCATTAATCTCTGGTAAGATTTTCCTCCAGGGCAGAGTTTCCCCAGGGTGTCACTAGCCTTAGCAATGGGGACCTCAGGGGCCAGATAATTCTCTGGTGGGGGTGGGGGTGCTGTCCCGTCCAATGTGGTATGTTTAGTACTATCATCCTTGGTTGCCGGTACATCCCCAAGTTGTGACAACCAACGATGTCTCCAGACACTGGAAGCATTCTCATGGAGTGAGACTGCCCCCGAGTTGAGAACCACTGTTTCCAGAGGATGGTTTTGCATTCTTGTCTTGCTGGACCTCACAGCAGTGCTCAGTCCAACAGATTACGTGCTTCCTCTTGAACCTTGCCCTCCCTTGGTGCACCCTCCTTGTCTTCCTCCAACTCTCTGCCGGGTTCCCTGTAGATTCCTGGGGCCTCCCATCCTCTTCCTGATCTCCAAATGCTGCCATGCTCAGCTCTGAACCCCATTTCCTGCTTATACTTTATGCTTTCTCGCTCTCATTCATCTCACCAGCATTTTAAGTACCTTCTGTTTTCCAATTATTACCACATTCGTCATCATCCCAGATCTCGCATCTATGTTCTAGACTTACTTCTACTTGCTTTGGACGTCTCACAAAATCCATCCATCTTTCTCAGAAATCCACTCCTCTTCTCACCCCTGTCTATCTGCTGGCCGAGCCATTAAACCTTCAGGTCGTCCTGACACCCCCTTTTCTCTCGTTTTCATATCCAGTCCATGACCACTCCCTGTCAGTTCTAGCTTCAAAATATACCTCAAAACCATCTGTTCTCAGCCCTCCAGTCCAAGCCACTACACAACGTGAAAAACCAATAATGCAGAAAACTCCAACGACCTCCGTGACTTCCTGACTTCCACACTGCTTTTTTCCAGTCCCTTCTCCATCCAGAGCAATCTTTTATAAGCACAAATCAGACTATATGACACTCAGCTTTAGTTTCTGCAAAGGCATGCCACTGCACTTGAATAAGATCTAAGTGTCTTAACATGGCCCCAACCTCCTTGGTGCCATTAGTCCTTTCATTTCTGCTGCTGCTGCCATGTTGGTCTTCCTTTGCTTCCTCATGTGTGTCACACATGTGGTGCCACACATGCTATTACCTTCACCTGGAGCACTATCCCCCAGCTCTTTTCATCCTGGCGGGTCTCGGTATGTCATTCCTTCCAGAACATCTTTCCTGATCCCATCCTCTTTTTTTTTTTTTTTTTAAGATTTTTTTTTTTTAAAGTTATTTATTTAACAGAGACAGAGAGAGCACAAACAAGGGGAACAGCAGGCAGAGAGGGCAGAGGGAGAAGCAGACTCCTTGCCAAGCGAGGAGACTGATGTGGGACTCGATCTTAGGACCCCAGGACCATGACCCAAGCTGAAGGCAGCCATTTAACTGACTGAGCCACCCAGGCGACCCACGAACCCATGCTCTTAAATTCAGTTTTCCCATCATGGTCTCTTTCCCCATCATGCATGCTTCCATATGGCACTGGTGACTCTCAGGTCTGTCTGTCCTCATGTGATTTTCTATTGTTGGCTCCCTGCCAGACTGGAAGGATACTGAGGGAAGAAGGGACTCTCAGTTGGCTATTCTATTCATTCCCGTGTCACCGTCTTAACACTGTATGTGACACTCAAGGAGTATTCAGCAAATACTTATTGGATAAATGACCATTCACCTCCTGCATCCCTGAAAAGAATACTTGATGACCAAGAGAAATGAAGGACTATGAAGAATGAACTAAGAGCTCCTCGCTTGTCTGTGTACATGAAAAGAAACTTTCCGGAGCTGGTTCCTGGGAGCACGAAGCACAAGGAGATGAATCAGGCACCCGCTGACTAGAAATGAGACTTGTTGATTTTGTCATTAGTATTCCATATTTATCCTAAGACTTTCCACCCAGTCAGGAGGGAACTCCCTGAGTCCCGGGCAGATCACACCAAAGCAATCCAAGAGGAAGAGCTGAAATTAGTTCAGTGTTCTTCCTGGGAGACCCACGCTCCCGAAGAGGTCAAGATGCCCAGGAAGGACAGCAGCCCCCACGCAGGCTGAAGGAGCCGAGGAAGTGATGGGGCACGGCTCATGCCATGCGTCGCGCTCTGATGCACCACAAGAGCCCCGGTGGATCCGCTATGAAACCACAGAAGTATCTCCTCCATAGAATGAGACAAGGGGAGGCCACGTTTCCCCTCCTCGTCTGCAGGCTCAGTTATGCGGAGCATTTCACTTGGTTTTTCTAAAAATTCATGAGTGCGGTTGGCTCCGGAGCGCGGTGTCAACGGATGATGTTACGACGCTCAGCCTTTGAGTCAAACCGAGAGTAATTCACATCAGCCTCTCCCAGTCTTTTGAAGAAGGGACAGCAGCTGCACAGCACACGCCTGCAATTAAGCAGCTAAGCATTTGCTAAGACCAGGTTAGAATCCAAAATGTGGAGGGGGGGAAAAAAGGGAAAAAAAAAAAAAAAAAACAACTACAAAACTGAACCACATTGGGAGTCCAGTTGTTAAGAACAGTGGAATTCATTTTCAACAGGTTTATTTGTTATATCTTAAATCAGCCTTAATGAATCCAGGAGAAGAGTGTCAAGATCCGTGTGTTACGGCTCCAGGATGAGTCTGGGGCCCCGAGTCCACACATATTGTGATTGGCTGTCCTGTTGCTAAACAACCATCATTCGGTGCGGGGATGTCACTTACAAGGGCACGGTCACCCACATCCCGCCAGCAGCCGTTCATAAAGTTCTAGTGGGATATCAAGGGTGACTTGTACCAACAGTAAAATAATAAGGTTGAGCTGAGGCAAACCATGGATCCCGGTAGGGTGGGAGCTACAGAAAAAAGGGAGGCTCTTCAGTTTCTTCCCAGCTAAGAATGAAAAAAAGGAGAAAACCCTCTCAAAGGCACTTCCTGTTTTGAGAGGAAGTTTCTGTGTCAAGATGAGCTGTTGGGAGTTTCAATATTCACTCAGAGGATGGAGCGAACATTTTCTTTGGGTTACACATAGAGAAACACATAAAACCCAGCCCTGGCCACCCCCCACCCCCCACCCTGGACATGGCAGATGGGGAGGCAGGTCGCGGAGGCCCTGGCAAAACAGGAAGTTCGAGACGGCTGCTGTTCGACAGAGGCCCGGATGCTGGATGGTTCAGCCTGGTGCATGTTTTGCTGCCCAGAAGGATGGCAGAGCGGGGGAGACAGGAAATGGAAATGAAAATGGAGTGGCAGCCAGGGCCCCAAGGAGTAGGAACTTAATTTTGAGACTCGCATTAAATAATCCAGCAAGATGTGAGGCCGAATTGAATCAACACGGAGATGGATGAAAGTCTCCCAGGTTAAGACTCACTTCATAAATATCGGCTGAATGAACGAGTGACTCTCTCCCATCTGTCATCCCATTTATGGCTTACCTCCGATTCTTTGTAGTAACGTTCTGGAATCTCGTCGCAGGCGATATCAATAAAGCAAACTTCTCTCTCTAGGTCTTTGGCTTCATTGTCAAAAATCTGAAAGAGCAGAGCGACAGATCAGAGGTTAGTATCCTCAAGGTGCCCACGGTTGGCAGGACCGTGCAATCTTTACGTGAGAGCATCTTTACGTGGCTCGGAGCTCCGGCTGGCGCGCTCTGCCTGCCTCAGAATGTGCACGGATCATGAAAGGCATTGATTCATCGCTTACGTTTTGTCACATCAGAGGCAGGTACAGCATCCATCACCGCTTGGTGAGGGGCAGAAGGAAAAGTGGTCTGTTTTTAGAAGTCCAAGAGCGGAGAAATAAATCTCTTCCAAAAGTGTCTTCCAAAAAATGAGGTCTGCTGATTGTTGGCAGTGAATCTGAACAGGGGGAGTGGAGAGGCTACAAAGGGTCTGGCTGGAGAGGAGACAACGAGCAGTAATGGAGCCCAAGATTTATGGAAGAGAAATGTGGGTTTTCTTTCTTTCCCATTAACATTTTTATATATAACTTCACAAACAACACAGGCTCTTGCAGGAAAGACAGATAAATAGAAAGAAAATAAAGACGGTCCACAACCTCATTATGCAGGAATAAACACACGTATTACTCTTGATCATTTAAGAACATGATTTCCAGGGCACCTGGGTGGCTCAGTGGGTTAAAGCCTCTGCCTTCGGCTCGGGTCATGATCCCAGGGTCCTGGGATCGAGCCCCGCATCGGGCTCTCTGCTCAGTGGGGAGCCTGCTTCCCTTCCTCTCTCTCTGCCTGCCTCTCTGCCTACTTGTGATCTCTGTCAAATAAATAAATAAAATCTTAAAAAAAAAAAAAGAACACGATTTCCTTGGGACATGCAGGACTAAGAAGGTAGAGGTTGGGGAGAAACTTAGGCAGCTTTCTGCCTGACTACTCTAGGTTCCGCTGGCCCCAGGATATTTATCACTTGCAAAGAAATATATAAGACAGCCATACACATACATATATACATATTTTTTGGTGGAAAGATTAAGTTCTTCTAGTTTTTCTCATTGCCATTTTTCTGAACTAAAGGGATGATCCTCCCAGCCCCCCTAAAGAGTGGAAAACAGATTGTTTTCAAAACCATTTCATCCTTGGAAGTCGTCTTAGCTGTATCCCTACCACACTGTTTGGCTAATTCCTGCAGGAGAATCAACCGTGAACACTGATTAAATCTGATTCTTCGGTAGAGAATGAAATATTTTGGAAGCACAGGGTGGTTGATGCCTAAGAACATTCTCTTGACACAAATTCAGTGCCTGTTAATAACATGATCTCCCACAGGACAGCATGTGTAACGCCCTTTACAATGCCACACTCTCCTTGGTCTGATTCTCCACTTGAAACTACTAGTCCTTCCCAACACTTTCTGAATAATATTTGCATTGGTATTTATGCTTCAAGTCTGATGTGTGCACTGCTTCCCATTTTCTTCTCAAATGGTCAGAGACTGGACTCTTCAGCCTTGTCCAAGGAGACTGACTGCGCAGTCTCCCCCTGAAGGGGCCACTGCATTTTCCTTAAAGGGAGAGAAGGACAGGTTCTCGGATCACTTCTGGCTCCTTCTACTGCCACTTGAAGTCAAGTGCTTGGGGGATACTCCTAAAGTATTAGGAAGGACAGGTGGATGGCTTTGAAATGAAACAAGGAGACTGCAGGGAGACGAGTTCAAGTCTGAGTGGAGAACTAAATTGTAAAATGAAATACTGGGTCTCAGGTTGTTTGTGTGAGTCTCTCTCTCCCCCTCCGTCTCTTCCATCTCTCCACCTTCCTCCCCTCCCCACCCCCAATCTACCCACTCTTCTCTCTTCCAAGAAAGACATGTGCCTCGTTAACAAAACAAAACAAAATGAAACACATCAGAGGGAAATGAGCTTCCAGAGAGTAAATTACAAAAGAAGTTGGAGAGATGTGACATTTATTGGTGGTAAAACTTATGGTACTGAAAGAAGGGGAAATAAAGAGGGGTTAAGGGAGTTACTGACAGATTGTGTGGCTTTTCCTAATTGAATTCAAGCATTTTTGATCACCTATTATACTGGCTATCATATTATTGCCTCTCCGCTGCTGAGTAACCTGTTAGTCTCTGCTCGGAGCTAACAGACTGGACCCTGGAGGCACTTCTTCACAGCAAGTAGGACATGAAGCCATTTACTGAAGGAACCCCGCAGGAAAAAGGGGGTTTCTCTTCCTGGTTTTGGACCTTCTCCTGCTGCAGAGTCTCTCAGTGGGGACACTGCGTGGTTCTGTCTCAACTGCATGCCCAGAGCACATCGTGGCCTGGTGGCCTTGCAGCTCTGGCCTTTACTATGACCTTCCACATGGACCACCATGGACTTGAGGGTTCATAGTGGCCGTGGCACTCTGACTCTACACACCTGCCTGCCAGTCTCATCTCACCAGCGCCCAGAGGGCTGTTTGCTACTGCCTAGCAACTGAGAACCAGCTCTGGTCCAGGAGACCCAGTCAACTTCAACAACCGGTGGGCTATGACCACAACCTATCCTGTGAAGTTTCTGCCCCAGCCACGGACAGGGCCCCTCCCAAGGTTGCTCCTTCTTGTGTCTTCTCCCTCAGTCTTAGGTACCCGTTGGAGTTCTTGTTACTTCTTTATAGTTACTCCTCTCAAAGTTGAATAATTCCTTATACTACGCTCCCCCTTATTCAAATTATTGTGTGCTTTTATGCCTCCTGATTGGGCCCTGATGCAGAATGAAGGATTTGCTACAAAGAAGAGACTAGAAAAGCCAGGGAGGGGAGATACCCTCCCTTGTTGAGTCAACAAGTACAACATCATCAGGGCCCTGACAGAAAACCAAGCTGAGAAAGTTCTCATTTTTCAGATGAGAAAACCAAGGCTCAAAGACGTAAAGAGCTTTGCCTGAGGTCACACGAGAGAGGCAGCAGAGAAGTTCAGCTTCAAGGCAAGTCTCCAGCCTTCACAACCAGGCTCCTCCTGTGACAAAAAGCTGCCTCTTGGCACCCAACCGGGAAGATAAATACCAGTCAGAAGTGCTTCCTGCTTCTTTCCAGAAAGATGAACTTGGAATCTGGTTCTCTCCCTGCTACTAATAAAATGTATGATCTGAGTCGCTGAGTTGGGGAACTGCCCCCACAAACCTGGAAACCTTTCTGCTTTGTTGAATAGCAGAAGTAGTAGTAGAGATACTAGTGGGACAATCTACGCAGGGGCCCTTCAGCTCGGATTCTGGTCTCCTTCCTTAACATACACGTCATTTGCATTGAAGGTGAACTGCCTCTCTGTGACCCATTTCAGGGCGGGGCTCCCAGCACTTGAACAAAGCCAAAGAAAAATCACTTTGAGGCTTGAGATTTAAAAATCTCTTCCGGTTTGAGATTATAAGAGTTCTAATTTTCAATAAATAATTAATCTCCCAGTGGTTAAGAGATTTTTGGGAGATGCTCTTAGCTGCTCAAGAAATGCCTATTGAATAAATGGGCGGGATTAGCTTTTACTTTCCAGAGAGGAATCTAGGGCAGGAATATGACTTACTAATTGATCTCTGTTTCCTTTTATGAGCGGGGGTTCTATTGCCTTGCTTGTGAGAACCCTAACTTTCCGTCATTCTCAAAAGGGGGCTCAACAGAGAGTGGAAACGTCACAGTATTGGCTGATAGGGACTATACTGGGAATCAGGTGAGCTGACTTTGAACTTGGACAAGAACTCTGCACCTCCTTGCGGTCTCCATATTCTCACCTGAAAACAAAAGGCTTTGCCTAGATGGACGGGTACCAGGAAGTTAGTGAAACATCCTAGAATTGTACCCCAAATCTGGGGAGGTGTATTTTTCTGGAGCAAGGGTTCAAGCCCTTTTTCATCTGATTATCCAAGAGACCTGTAGCCCCAGTGAGGTTGTGCTCGAGAGACCCAGATGACCACTACAATTCTTTACAGTCAAAATGTCTGATGTTGAGTGACCGACCTATGGGTCATGCTGGTCACCTGCGTCTTGCCTTTTGGCTCGTTCCTTCTCTACCCCTTCACCCCACAGCCAGCTGACCTGGGAGGTGCACAGTGAGGCTGCAGCAGAGAAACGAACAGGGGTGGTGGTCATGACATAGTATAATCGAAGCCCATATCCAGGGTGAAATAGGAGAATTTTCATGCTCAGTGTAAGGGCATGATCTAGAATTAAGCCAACAGTGTTGCAGTCAGAGGCTAAGTCAGGCCCCAGAAGAAAAGAGCAAGAGTAGTTATTCCCCCATTTTCACTGGGGGGGGGGGGGGGGGCGGCTTCTCCAGCAGCAATGGCAGGAGCTGCCTGAGATCTGGTCAAACCATTGGCTCTTTGAGCTGGAATACGAGATCTGCTGGGACAGCCTTATGATGAGGTGCCTCTTGTTGAAACGTCAAGTCAAAGCTCCACCAGGACTGCATCTGACATAGGTTCTGTGTACCTTGACCATCTTGGGAACTTCCTGGGCAGAAGTTGCTCCCTTCTGAGATGGGAGTTGGGTTTGGGAGTTAATCGTGGTACTCTCCCTAGGTCCCCTAGAATAAAGCTCCCATCTTGGGGATATGCCCACCCATGGATGATCTGCAGTGGATTTCGGTGCCAATCTGGTTGACTCTCCTGACCTCTCCCCATGGCAACGAGCACGCAATAAACAAACTCCTTTTGATATGAACTGAGCAACATGACAATGAGAAGGCGATCTCCTGAGTAAATATTATCTTAAAGATTCCAAATAAAAAGAGAGTAATCTTCCCTTTTTTGTAAAGCATTAAGAACATTAAGCATGCAGCACCTTTAAGATCTCAATATACTTTGACCTACTAAGCTTAAGCTTTGAGAATTTATCTCAAGAATCTTAAATAAAGGAAAAGATTTATGCACAAAGATTTTCACCCTGACATTATTTTAATGGCAAGGAAAAAAAGAGAGAGAGAAAAGAAGCAAACAGTTTAAATATCCCAGTATGGGCGAACAGCCACATAAAGTATGATAAATCCATCTGATGCACTACTATGTAGTAGCCACTAACCACTCCATTCTTAAAAATGATTTTTCCCAGGAGAGTATACATGGGGGTGGGTAGGATGGAGATGGACACATTTTTTTAAGATCTTAAAAAAATTATTTATTTATTTATTTATTTATTTAAAATAAGATTTTATTTATTTATTTGACAGACAGAGATCACATGTAGGCAGAGATGCAGGCAGAGAGAGAGGAGGAAGCAGGTTCCCTGCTGAGCAGAGAGCCCGATGCAGGGCTCGATCCCAGGACCCTGGGATCATGACCTGAGCCGAAGGCAGAGGCTTTAACCCACTGAGCCACCCAGGTGCCCCTATGTATTTATTTTTAAAGTAGGCTCCATGCCCAACATGGGCCTTGAACTCACTGAGCCAGCCAGACACCCTTAAGATTCAAGTTTTGATTAGAATTATCTGTACTTTCAGCACAATTTTTCTGTAAACCTAAAACTCTCTAAAAAATAATATCTATATCTATATATATATTTATAATTGAAGGGTTAAAAAAGATCCAAGCTTAGTAGCTATGTTTATTTATCTTCTTGCCATCTGCCCAAGCTACGAAGGATAAAGGTAGGGGTGGGTGATTAGTAGGGATTGGGAGAAATCTACCAGTCATCCTGCTTTATGCTTCCTATATGATTAAAGGGCAAAAAATCTCAGCTAAGCCACTGTTCTCCTCTAACTTCATTTTGCTGCCCTTGGGAGGTCTCAGGGGAAGGAACTCACCGAGGCACACCAAGAAAGAACAGATTCATCAAGAAGGGACCTTGGAAGCACAATGACTGTTTTAACAATGTTTTCATTTTAATGCTCTAGATTTGCAAAGTGGCCATTGGTTTGGTGGCGGGCATGATGGTTGCTGGGTTAACACATTAGGCATATGGGGCTAGAGTTTGGTTCATGGTTGATCAATGGTTACCTATCAGCAGCAGACCTGGTGGGCAGAGACTGAAATGCACTAATGGCTGGGATGAAAAAATAGTCCAAGTTATTGACAAGGCAAACCATCATTTCGTTACCCCATCTTTACTGGTATTCTCACCAAGAACATTTTCATGCCTACACAGTTCAATGGTGACTGTTCTATAAATACGTAGGCTCTATGATCTAACCCAAGAGCATGCAACTTGTCTTCCAATTGCCATTAAGACAGAGATTTTTTAAAAAAGGATGATTTCCTTTGGTCTTTTGATAAACATTTCTCCTCTTCCCACTCCCCCACATAGATAGAATACAGAGCTGGGTAAGTTATTTATTCTATAGGTGCAGTTACTCAAAGACAGTGGTCTGCAAAGAAGAAGGAATTAGACGCGTAGCAATAAAAAAAATCAGCAAACAATTATGAACCTTCTACTGTGTGTTCAACACCAAGGCTTCAAACTTCATCCCCTGTTTGAGCACAAGGAGGCTTACAATTATGGACAGAAGACTAGATTGAATGCACGACTGAATCAACCCCATCGTACAAAATGTAATCTGTATGTTCCTAAAGTACCGAGTACTAAAAGGTATGCTTCAGATTAAGAGTATTCCAGTCCAAATTCAGCAAGGAGGAAACTCAGCAATGGCCCATCGTAGCCTGGGTGCAGGACCATTATTTCACCAGCAGGGGTGGTTCAAAAGATGAGCCATTTGGTGTTGTGTGGAAAGGAGCCCCACCACGTGCCTGCACGGTGTGGTTCTCAGACACCGGAGCCTGAGGTATAACTTATGGTTGCTAGGGTTTCTGTCTGGGGGGCCCCAGACCCGCTCCTTACTGGACCTTGGTTTTGGAGCCGAATTAGAGCCCCATCTGGTAATATGACAGGACGTGAACTGCTTTGACTTAATCCTCATTAAATGCTCCACTGGCCACTGGATTTAAGGGGATATTAAGACGGAGCACAGGAAACTCATCTGTCAGGGTTAGGCCAGTTTGTCTTAGCTGCTGGGTAAACTTCAGTGCTTCCCGGAGAATGCTCCCTGGTGGACAGTATCATTAGGCTTTCAGTGCAGAATGGAAAACTGTTTTCCCAAAGCCAGTGGGAGTAGCAAAGCAACTGAAGGCAAAGGTTTCCACCCACAAGTGTTTGAGAAAATTCCGTCTTCAATGAGGGGGTAATGACCTCTACACAGAGATGCTGGAGGGATGGAAAGAGGTGAGGGATGGGGCACGGGCGCTCCAAAGAAGGCCTCTGTGAATTTTGGTGGAATGTTCTCGATGTGCTGTTTTGTTTTCCTGATACGGCCCCCTCTCCTTTGATTGCCAGCTCACTTGCCTTCCAGTGTAATGGGTTTGAGTTTTATTGGGTTTGAGTTTGAGTGTATCAGACTCTACATAGACAAAGGGAGGAAGGGACTCCGAGGAAGTCTTCTCCTTAGAAAGCTGCTTTGGACCTATGTTAAATTTCCAGGTGTTCTGGTTCCCCATCCTTACAGAGTGTATGAGGATGGGGCAAAGCTCTCACGGATGTGAGCTGGCACCCTGAGGACACCTCCCTGAAGAGAAAGGGTTAAGGGAGTGAGGGGTGAGAAAGTAAACTGGAGAGAATATTGTCATGACCTGGCAAGCCTATAGTGTCTTAGATAGCACCCGGGGAGCAGGGGAGGACCTGGGTTAGGGGAGGGTAGGATGGGGACAAGTACAGCTCCGGGTGGTGGGAGACAGGCTAGATGAGAGATGGAGACGGGTGGTGGAGTAAGTTGGCTTCTCTTGGCACCATCTGTGGGTTTTCTGCACATTATCTACAGGTCTCTGGACAGTAACCAAGGGAAGCTGGCACACACTTGGGGAAGGCCAGGGCTCCCAAGATGGATGTAGAGCTTCTACACTGGGAAGAATACTCCCACCTTGGCAGAGGGATAAGCATGGCAGTAGGGGTCCTTGGGAGGCCAGGAAGCAGGAATATAAAAGAACACCCCATGGTGAGCCATCTTGAAGGAGCGGATTCCAAAAAAGTGGGGCACTCATAGTGTCAGCAACAAAAGCTTGTCTGTTTCTTACACGAGTCACTGAACAATGTTTCCCTATATTAGTTCAAATTAATTAAACTCCTAAACAGAACTCTCTGCCAAAAAGGCTTCCAAGATAGGTGCTTTGGGAAAGCTCAATGTAATGGTCATCCCCAGTGTGAGCACACAGAAACAACTGGAAGGACTCCCAAATTGCTCCACCTGGCCCCTTCATGGCTGAGCTAGCACAGAGGGCACACCATACTCTCCAGGGTTTTACTTTTCTTCTCTTAAAAAAAAAAAAAAAAGTTTCTCAGGAAGTAGATGTTTTTTAATTAGAAGAACTAAGTACAAAGAAGAAATCACTAACCACCCATAAAGGTTATATGTATCTTAATCCTCTCATCCTTCTAGTATGGGACAGGTATAATTTTTAAGAACTAACTTTAGGGGCGCCTGGGTTAAGCCTCTGCCTTTGGCTCAGGTCATGATCTCAGGGTCCTGGGATCAAGCCCTGCATGGGCTCTCTGCTCAGCGGGGATCCTGCTTCCCCCTCTCGTTGCTCCCCTACTTGTGCTTTCGCTCTTTCTCTTTCTCTCTCTCTCTCCCCCCGCTCTCTATCAAATAAATAAATAAATCTTAAAAACAACAACAACAACAACAACAACAACTAACTTAAGACAAAATCTAGAACCATTTTGTCAATCCCAAAAAATAAAGGACAACTCAATACCTTAGTAAGGTATATTGATCCTTGTTTTTTATTTAGAGACCCTGCTCCTGAAACCACCTTTTTAAAAATGATTTTTTTTTTGGGGGGGTGCACAGGTCTACAAATTTTAACAAGGATCTGGAACCACTATAATTAAGGTACAGAACAGTTTCATTACCTAAAAAACTAATTTATAGTCAGTCACACCCTCTGCAACGCCCCAAACCCCCATATCCACTGATTTGTTCTCCATCCCTATAGTTCTTTTATTTTTTTTTTTTTAAAGTTTTGTTTATTTGATAGTGAAAGAGTGTGAGCAGGTGAGGGGTAAAGGGGGAGGGACAAACAAGCAGATTCCTCATGGAGCATGGAGCCCGATAAGGGGCTCGATCTCAGGACCCTGAGATCAGGACCTGAGCTGAAATCAAGAATTGAATGCTTAACCGACTGAGCCACCCAGGTGCAGAAATGTCATACAGGGGGGTGCCTGGGTGGCTCAATTGGTTAAGCACCCAACTCTTGATTTCAGCTCTGGTAGCGATCTCAGGGTCATGAGTTCAAGCCCCGCATTGGGCTCCACACCGGACGTGGAGCCTACTTAAAATAAAAAAAAAAGGTCATACAGAGGCACCTGGGTGGCTCAGTGTGTTAAAGCCTCTGCTTTCAGCTCAGGTCATGATCCCAGGGTCCTGGGATCGAGTCCCACATCAGGCTCTCTGCTCAGCAGGGAGCCTGCTTCCCTCCCTCTCTCTCTGCCTGCCTCTGTGCCTACTTGTGATCTCTGTCTGTCAAATAAACAAATAAAATCTTTTTTTTTTTTTAAGATTTCATTTATTTATTTGTCAGAGAGAGCGAGGGAGAGAGAGCGAGCACAGGCAGACAGAATGGCAGGCAGAGGCAGAGGGAGAAGCAGGTTTCCTGACGAGCAAGGAGCCCGATGCGGGACTCGATCCCAGGACACTGGGATCATGACCTGAGCCGAAGGCAGCTGCTTAACCAACTGAGCCACCCAGGCGTCCCAACAAATAAAATCTTAAAAAAAAAAAAAAAAAAAAAAAGTTCATACAAATGGAATCATAGAGATTTTAGCCCACTGAGACTGGCTCCTGTCCTGCACAGAATGCCTTTGAGATTCACCCTGTTGTTGTGTAAATCAAGGATTCACGCCTTCCTTTTTCTTGCTAAATCCTATTCCATAGTGTGGATGCACCCTAATCTGTTCATCCATTCCCCTGTTTCTAGTGTGGAGCCATGACGAACTGAGCTGCTAAAAGCACTTCTGGACAGGCTTTTGTAAGAAGACAAGTTTTCCATTCCCTGGGGTACATACCCACAAGTGGGCCTGCAGGGAGGTAAGATGGATATTGATTCTTCTTTATAAGCAGAAGGAGCAATACTCCCGTAGTGGATTGGATAATGTCTCCCCTCAATTCATACCCACAAGGAACCTCAGAATGTGACCTTATTTGGAAACAGAGTCTGTGCCAATCTAATTCGTTAAGGATTGCTATGGACTGATATTTGTGACGCCCCCAAATTCCTACAATGAAACCCAGTGCCCAATGGGATGGTGTTAGGAGATGGTGGGCTTTGGGGAGATTAGGTCATGAGCCCTCATGAATGGCATTAGCGCTTTGCAGAAAAGACCCCACAGAGATCCCGTGAGGATACTGGAAGAAGTTGGCAAATTGCAACTCAGAACCCAACAATGCTACCACCTTGATCTCGGACCTCCTGCCTCCAGACTGTGAAATCAACTTCTGTTGTTTATAGACCTCCTACTCTGTGGAACCCAAATCATCCTGGATTTAGTGTGGCCCCTAAGTCTCATGACTTAGTGAGGGACCTCACTAAGGAGGTCATTAGGACAGGACCAGTGACTGTCCTCTTGAGGAGACAGAGAGACACACACAAGGAGATCAAACAATGTCAGGCAGAGATTGGAGTGACATTGTCACAAGCCAAGTGATGTCTGGAGCCACTAGAAGCTGGAAGAAGCAAGGAGAGGTTCTTTCCCAGAACCTCTGCAAGGAGCACAGCCCTGGCCATTACCTTGATTTGGGACTTGTGGCCTCCAACTCTGAGGGATTACATTTCTGCTGTTTGAAGCCACACCATTTGTGGTAACTGGTTATGTCCACCCGAGGACACTAATACAAGCCCCCCCCCCTTTTTTTGGCAGGGGAGACCCCCTTCCTTTCTCAAACTCAAGATGAAACTCCTTGGAGTCAACAAAGCTGGCTTTCCAAGAGGCCACACTGCTCTGAATTTCCATGAATGTAGGCAACCAGGCCTTCTTTGTTCGTTATTAAATGTGCGCAGTCGGAAGAAAGAGGTTAGAAGATGAAAAGCAAACTTGACCACATGAAGTGTGGACTTCAGGCTGGTGATGAAGATTCTCCCCTAGATAAAACTTTCACCTGTGGGTCCTCTTTTTGACTAGGCCTCCCCCTTGGGCTCCGTCCTTGGCTGGCTTCATCCATTTTTAGCAAGAATCCTGTCAAGGTACATGTAGGGAGAAATCTCCCACTCTTGGTATCACCCTGGCTCGCCTTCAGCAAGAAACCTGTCAGGTCAGGGGTGTCTGGGTCTGGCTCAGTCGGTTAAGTGACCAGCTCTTGATTTAGGTTTAGGTCATGATCTCAGGGTCAAGGGACAGAGCCTGTGTAGGGCTCCATGCTCAGCGGGAAGTCTGGTTTTCCCTCTCCGTTTGTCCCTCCCCCTGATTGGACGCTCTTTCTCTCTTAAAAAAAAAAAAAAAAAAAAAAAAAAAAGTCCTGTCAGGTCAAGTCAGTCCCCCTCTATCCATTGACCTTCATCCTGTGCCTTGGCTATCTATCTCCGCTAGTCAGTCCTTCTTGTGCTCAGAGTTGAGCCCATCCCTCTCTCCAATGAGAGATGTTGTGTTAGTCCCCCTGAGTGAGGCAGGCCTTACCACCTTTAACAAGTGCCACAGATAATTTTTCCTTCAACATTGGCCCATGGAAGAGATTTGTCCTTCTCCTTCCTCCACCAACTCAAAGGTTACAGACAACTCAACAGCGACAGAAACCCAAAAACCTTATGGGAGAGACAAGGGCATTGCTCACCAGTGAAGGTGAAAATAAAAAGCTGCTGGTAAGCGCACTTGGGGACTGAGGGCGACAGAGGAAAGGGTCCCTGGGCGCGGGGCAGGGTGGAGATCTAAGGGGCAAAGAGCTTAACGCAGTGGAAATGACTCCATAGCGTGACCCCTCTGAGGGTCTTTCTAGTCCAGGGTGTGTCTAGAAAGAGCTTTGGCACAACCTCTGGTGGAGGATTGGGAAACACTTTGAGCTGTGACCCGAAGGCCAACGCAGGGAGCAGTGCTGAACCCCAGCTCATCTGGGTGAGACGACAAGGTAGGGAAGAAGGTTCAAGAGACAGTCATCAAAGTGACACAGGGACCGATGAGCAAAAAGATTCGGACTGGAAAAACAATGTTCTGATAAGGTACTCCAGGTCATGGCAACTAATTAAGAAAAGGACAGGGAAGAACATTCAAGCAATGCAGAAAAAAAGGTCACAAATGCTCCTACACAATTCATTTGCTAAAAAAGCTTCAGTAGCACAAAAAAACCCGCTTCTAAGTTGCGGTTCCCAGGGCAGCTAGAACAAGGCTCTTTTCATAAACTTGGGCTAATTTCGGCACAGAGCGGCCTCATCTGAATTCTTCCTCTGGGCCACGGCCCCCTTCGGACACCCAGGCTGCCATGAGCTCAGGCCCACGCCGTGCACACGGGCACGCGGGGACACGGGCCCCCGAGGCGCTGGATGGTGTCCCCGCGGGATGATCAATAATGCTTCCTAAAATAAGTCTCAGAAGCGGAGCTTAAAATAGTTGCAATTTCTCCCAGTTCCTTCCTATTTCAGTTCACAGGGTGGTCTCCGGGAGCGAGAGCCCATGGTTTTCTCTGAAGCTGACGAGCGGACATCCGGCCTGGAAGCCGTCGGGGGCTGGCTTCGGAGCCTGGCCCTCTGGGACTTGGCACATCAAGGTGACTCTGATCTCCCGCAGCCCCCATCCTTCGCTAAACCTTTTCTGAGCCTCAGCCATGAATCCTCTGCACAAACCGGCAGAGCTCCTGGCAGAGAAAAATGACTAGTACCTGCTTCTCCCTGAGAAGCTACTGGCGGGGCCTTGAGGGAAGGCAGTGAGTGGCGGGGACAGATGGCTCGCTGTGGCCCACGCGCTGGGGCAGCCACACCGGGGAGGCAGGAGGCTGAGGGGGACCTGCGAGAAGGCTGCTGGCAGCTTCCCTCCAGAGGCCGGAGACTCTCCGCCTCTTGTTCGCCACACAAGCGTCCTGAGGTACATCGGGCCCTTGTGCCTCCTTCCAGCTCATTCCTGGCGTGCCTCTCTGGGCCAACAATGTCATGGGAACCAGCCCAAAACCACTTCAGAATGATGACAGATTGCATCTACCGTCAGAAAAAACAAAATCAAGGAGCAAATGGTTACATTTGCCTGGTAGGTTGTGTTTTGTTTGGTTTTCCCTTCTGTGGGATTGGTTCTTAACACCTCTCAAGGCAAAGCTGGGGAACGCGCCGAGGCCTCCTGGAGGAACTCTGCTGACCCGCCCCAGGCAGCTGACAGGAAGGCTCCAGAAGGATGGCTCCAGGCATGCATAAGACAGAGGTGGCCCAGCAGATGGGAGTGGATTCACTTCCCAAGCTCTTCCTTAGGTGCTGTGTGATGAGGCTTGAACCCCCACAGGGGCCTGTCACTTCTGTGTTCCCCCTGCTGTGGCTTTCCTGCTTTTGACAGGCCAGCTTGGGGGTCAACTTGGGACTGTCCCACTCGTAACATAAATGCACCCATCTTCCCAAAGTCAACTGTCTAAAATCATTCTGCTCCCCCCTCCTTTTTGCCCCCCTTTCCACACTGTTTATAATACTACAGTGAACACCTGTAATGAAGTGCTAGTCTTTTTTTTTTTTTCCCAACAATTTTAAGATTTTACTTTTTAGTAATCTCTACACCCAACCAGAGGCTCAAACCCACAACCCTGAGATCAAGAGTTACGTGCTCTACAGACTGAGCCAGCCAGGCGCCCCCAAATGTTAATCTTTGATTGCTAATGACCTAACAAATCTTCTCTATCTCTCAGACACTCCTCCTGAATTCCAGACCTTTGGAGACCAACTGATTATTGGACACTGGTCTCTGGCTTTACTCAAAATTAACATACGAAAAACTACATTCGTCATCCCCGACCCTACTTCTTGGTTCTAGGGTTTGAGCCTACTCCTCCTCTTGATGTCTTTCAATCATCCAGAGTAGAAACCCGGGTGTCGTTCTAAGTTCTTATTTCTTTCTCATTCTCGCATCTGCTCAGGCACTAAGTTTTATTAATTCTACTGCTTCTGTATTTCACGAATCCATCTCCTTGACAGACCTTCTATTCTCTATTCAGTTGGATGAAGGCAGGACCTCTAACTTCCTTCCTGTCTTTTCCTTTCTTTAAAAAAAAAAAAAATTATTTGACAGACAGAGATCACAAGTGGGCAGAGGGGCAAGTGTGGGGTGGGGAAGAAGGCTCCCTGC
The DNA here is from genome assembly GCF_902655055.1 of Lutra lutra. Classification (NCBI taxonomy): domain Eukaryota; kingdom Metazoa; phylum Chordata; class Mammalia; order Carnivora; family Mustelidae; genus Lutra; species Lutra lutra. Next base: position 13,791,081 of record NC_062293.1, on the reverse strand, counting down.
TGAGCAGAGAACCCGATGCGGGGCTCGATCCCAAGACCCTGAGCCGAAGGCAAAGGTTCAACCCACTGTGCCACCCAGGCGCCCCTCCTTTTCTTTTTTTAAAAATAAGCTCTATGCTCAATGTGGGGCTCAAATTCACAACTCTGAGATCAAGTCACATGCTCTACCAACTGAGCCAGCCAAGAGCCCCCAAATTCCCTTTGAGATTCTGGTTTCCACAATCCATTCAACCATTTGTCTGTCCGTCCATCCATCCATCCATCCATCCATCCATCCATCCATCCATCCATCGTCCTATCTATGTGAAGGGGAGCAGAATATTCCTACTAATTATTTTGAATTAAAGTTACTTGAGAGACAGCTGGTTCAAGGACATTGTGACCCTTCTTTAACCCCTAAAAGCAGGAGATAAATCTATCATGTGAAGGGTACCTTCCTTGTGAGGAGGGTAGATGGTATCCTTACCACCGGAAATAGGGAATTTAGAGCCGAGAGGCTGTATAAACAAACCTTGTTACTTCTTCACTAATTAACTGCTCCAAGCCTAAACCACTTTATTTTGTCACTTCTTCACAAATTTACTGTCTCGTTGTCTAAAAGGTATACAAGCTTCCTGTGCTGGTCACTTCTTTGCGTCCCATATTTTTAGTGTTCCTATACATACAAAATTAATTTCTTTTCTATTAATCTGTGTTCTGTCAATTAATTATCAGGTCAGTCAAAGAACTGAGAACTCACAAGAAGGGAAATATTTTCTGCCCCTACATATCTATCCATCCAACCACACATTCACCGTGTTTTCTTCCCAATAGGCTAGAATGGTTTCTTCATCATGGTTCAGGGGTCAAAACATGTGGTTCTAATGCTGGCTCCATGGCTTAGGAACTTATCTGAGGAATTCCTCAAGGCCTCCATTCCGTCATCTGGAGATGAGCACCTGGGTGTCCTGTCCCCTGACTGAGCCATCAGAACCAGGTGAGAGAATGGATATGAAGGTGTTTCTCAAGCTCCAAAACGTTGCACAGAATGTATGGAATTAGTACACCTGTGTCCACCTATCAACTCCCACCCTGTGGACTGTCCTTCATCTCATCATGGCTGTGCAATGCCTTACTCCCCACAAAGAGCATCGGGCTTTTCTAATTCACCGTTTCAACCTTCCACGCCCTGGTTCTTCCTCCTTATTGTGTCATGAAGGCTCTTCCCTGTCCTTCCTACCTGGCTCACACCAACTCATCTTTCAAGGTCATGGTCTCTGCCCAGCCTTTCTGTTACTAAAGCAATGATACATATAGTGAGCAATGAATTCATTTTGGTGGGGGGATGGCGGAGGGGACACACTTGGTTATGGTTCAATTCTTGGGCTCCCAGAGAACCCAACACCATAGGTCCTTGATGGAATTCCCAGGGGAACACGACCTGGACCGAGGTAGTGTGTCTCAGCTGTTGCTATTTTATTAAATTAGAACTCATAAATCATTAACACTCAAGGAAGCGTTGAACAACCATCTTTCATCTCCAGGCCTTTGAAGTCTCTTCAACTGAAGTCGAATCTAAGAAGTGGCAACAGGCACACTGTGATTTTTGTTTTAAAAGCTCCTTATCTATCAAACTGGAGGACCCAGAGCAAATGTCCTGGTTTTGTTAGTCTGGAGAGCTGTCTGGCCATGGAAGATGAAATCAACTTGACAGGTGACAGCAAAAGTTTTTCAATTCACTGAACTCTGCAAATCGGGACTTGCAGCATCTCAATGGCTCCAGTAAAAAGATGGTCACTGCCTAGTTCCCACAGCGTGCGCCCGTGCCAGGAGCACGTGGGGCTCCAGGGTGGGGGGGGCCCGTGCCACACAATGGATGTTTCTCCTTCACCTCTGCATCCCTCTGTCTTTTCATGTCCCACCCAGAATCCAACCTAATGTTGCGCTGAACCGTTGGGCTATAACAACCATCAACTCTGAGTTTTAACACTAGCATTTGTTAGCTGCTGGTTCACTGGGTTTGTTGTCCGCCAGCAGAGGACATTTTGTTAGCCAACAAGTAGTAGTGGATGTCAAAGGTTTGCAGAAAAATGGTGAGAGAAAAAAAGGAAAAACTGAGATAAAGCCCATCTGTGAAATGTCCTTCTTTTGGCAAATTAGAAAAAAAAAAATAACTGCACCATTTAACTTGCGGGGCTGCCTCCCTTGATCCTGATGGTACTGATGTCTCAGTACCAAGGACAGCAAGAGCCTGAGGGGCAACTTAAGATCTCACACAGAGCAGGGGCCCCTTTCAGCATTTTCCAGATAACCCTTCCTACTCTTTCATTGGCACAAAATCTGGAGTATCTTGCTAAAATGCAGGTTCTGGTTCAGTGGGCCTGGGGTAGGACTTGACATGCTAATAAGCTCCCAGGTGATGATGATGCTGAAGTTCCTGTAGACATCTGAGATCTAGGGGATTTACGTCGAGGCAGGGAGTACGGAATAAAGAAAACTGAGGAAAGTTGTGGTCGGAAGGAATCCCATTCTGGCAATGGAAGCCACTGTGAAATGTTCTGATGTGGGGTCTGCAGGGATCCCCTCAGGTAGCTCTACGGGAGGTGGGCTTAGGGAGAGATTGTTCTAGAAAAGAGATACGGACTTCCACTAGAGTGACAGTCGTTGGAATGGAGAAAATCAAGATGGATGTAACAGTTAGAAGGTAAAACCATCCAAATGGAGTTTCCAAGCTCGGTAACTCACTTTGCCCTCTTTACCCTAATTCAGTCCGGCCTGCTTCTGCTCTGAATGGGCCTGTTAGGGATTCATCACTCGTGTGCACCAGCCAGAGGCCAGGTCAGGAGTCCACTGTTGCCCCTGCCTTCAGGTCCTTCCTGCTCTCTCTCAGGGTGACTTTCCAAAGTGGGCGGCCCTCAGGTCTTCCCCAGCGCCAGAAGCACACGGCAGCCTGTGCCTCGGCCGATACCCACCCCTCACACACACAGCACCAGCTCTGTGACGAACCCAGCTTGGAAAATGGAAGGAGGCGAAAGTCTTCTCAAAGGCCAGAAAACAAAACACGGGGAAGCCATACACGTTGGGGAAAGGAGATTCTGATAGTCCACAAAGACCCAGCACAGCTACCACAGAACTCCTGCCAGAGACGCACGGTCTGAATCCCATCAGGAGGGCACAGTCAGGAAAACCCGAGAACAAGGAACATCTGCAAAACACGGTCTACGCTTCTTTCCAAAACGTCAGTGTAACGAAAGACAAAGGAAGCTGAGAAAAGTCCTCCGGACTCCAGGAGACCAAAGAAAGTAGCAAATCTAGGTAACATGTGTGCCTGTGTTGAACCATGAACCACGAAGGTTTTTTTTTTTTTTTTTATTGTTGTTCACTATATAAGTTATTATTGGGACAACTGGCAAAATGGAAATAGGACTCTACATCAGAAAAGAACATTGCATCAGTGTTAAGTTTCCAGAATTCAATCATAGCATTATGGTTACGTATGGGAAAAGTCCTTGTCTTTTTTCTTTTTCTTTTTAAGATTTTATTTCTAAGTAATTTCTACACCTAAGGTGGGGCTTGAACTCACAACCCTGAGATCAAGAGTCACGTGCTCCATTGACTGAGCCAGTCAGGCTCCCCAGGGAGAGTCCCTGTTCTTGAGACACACACCCTTCCCTATTTAAGGGTGAGGGTCATGAGATCTGCAACTTACTTTCAAAGGGTTCTGGAAAAAACATAAAGTGTTAATATTTATGGAGAAAGAGAGAGAGAGAGAGACAAAGCACATGTGGAAAAATGTTAACAATTGGTGAATCTAGAATCACTGTATTCCCGCCACTGCTCTGTAGGTTTGGAAAAGTTTTATTTATTTATTTATTTTTTAATTTTTTATTTATTTTTTAAAGATTTTATTTATTTATTTGTGAGAGAGAGAGGGAGTGAGAGCAAGCACAGGCAGACAGAATGGCAGGCAGAGGCAGAGGGAGAAGCAGGTTCCCTGACGGGCAAGGAGCCCGATGTGGGACTCGATCCCAGGACGCTGGGATCTTGACCTGAGCCGAAGGCAGCTGCTTAACAACTGAGCCACCCAGGCGTCCCTAGGTTTGGAAAAGTTTTAAATAGAAAGTTGAAAAGAAGGTCACAAGAAATGGTTTGCTGATCAGGAAAACCGGGCACGTCGTCGAGTCTTGAGAGTTATTGGCAACAGGGGACCTCCTGCCCATCCGGGCCGGTCAGGCTCTGGGCAGTCAGGATCACGTGTCCTGAGATAGTGGGCGGGTGGCCCTCAGGTTCTCTGGGACATGCTGTCGAGGCCACCGCTGCACCCTGGGGCTGACTACCTCTTTCGAAATCTCAGAAGGCTGCACCCTAAAGGGAGCTTGTTAGAAAAGGGCCGCCTTGCAAGCGGTCTCACTGACCTTGTAACGATGAGCCCCCATTCCAGGCAGGGGTACCCCAGGCTTCTGACCACCGCGCCCTTCTTCCCCAGAGCTCTGCAAGGAGGCAGCAACCTGAATTTTTGCTCAAACATATTTCCTCCAACTCCACGTGGAAAAACGGGCCTTGCTGACCCTTCTTGTTCCTCTGCACCTGGGCCAACCAAGGACAGCAGAGTAGGGCCAGCTGGAAAGGCTTCTTGGAAGACCATTTCCATTTGCCAGAGGTTTGTTTCTCTGCTTATCTGGATACCCGAGGAGAACATCTGAAGCGGGGGGGGGGGGGGGGGGGAGCTAAACGAGAATTCTCTTGCACCTTTCCTTCTCCGCTCCCCTTCTTTCTCTCTTCCTTTTTATTATTATTTTTTTAATGAAAAGAAAGAGGGGGAAAAAAAAAAAAGCCCACTCTCCTGGCCTCGAGCCTAAAATCTCTTACTTGTGATGTTAATCTCTCCTCCCTGGCTCCCAGCCATCGCTGTTGGCTCTGTGCCTGTTTAATAACGTGGCTGCTGATAGCAGGTTGTGTCAGCGTTTCCATTATGAGGCTCAGCTTTAAATCTGTTTCTGAGAGGGACACACAGTCTTCCAGGCAGAGGGCCCTCGTTCCATGCCTGGTCATCCATGTGTGGTCCTTGGGGCCCCAGCCTGCATTTATAGACTCTCTGGTGGATGGGAGCTCCTGGAGGGCTTTTTTGGAAAAGCTGATTTTCCGTGAGAAGCTTTCTTCTTGAAACAGCTCTTGGAAGACATCTGAATTTGGGTTTGGGGTAAAAAAAAAAAAAAATGGGTCTCTGGTCTTAATTTTTTTTTTTTTTAAGATTTTTGTATTTATTTGACACACACAGAGAGAAATCACAAGTAGGCAGGGAGGCAGGCAGGGAGAGAGGAGGTAGCAGGCTCCCCACTGAGCAGAGAGCCTGATGGGAGACTCGATCCCAGGACCCCAAGATCATGACCCAAGCCTAAGGCAGAGGCTTAACACACTGAGCCACCCAGGCGCCCACCCCCTGCCTTTTTTTTTTTTTTTTTTTTAAGGAGAAATGCCACATTGGGTATTTGAAAAGAGTGTTTTCCCTCAAGGCTTGATACAGAAAATATTTTTGTCTCTTTACTCTCCTGTCTCATTTCTCTCAACCTCATTTCTCACGACTTACGTAAGACTTGTTTACATACTGAAGACTTTTTCAACCAAACTACTGAATAATTCTTCCATTTATCACCCCTGGCCCATTGTTCCAAGAATTCACAGATAGCTGGTTTAGGGCAGAAAATCTTCCCCCTCTTGACGCTTCCCACTGAGTGCACTCTGACCACGGGATCTGTTTCTTGGCAGCTGAGGTGGAATGTGGAAAGATCAAAGGACACAGAATCACAACACTGGGGCCCTCAGTTTTGTCCGTTATTAATCATGCAGACTCGGGCAATTTATTTAAATATCTTTCAAGAGTAGTGCCCTTGTCTACCAACTGAGCACAAACAGTACCCACCTGGAGATGCCATGAATGTTAACTGAGGTAATATGTAACACGATGCTCTCCTAACTTTCAGTGTTTGGCAATACCCCCTTTGGTGCTCCATGAGTGCCTCCTGAATTCATCTGATTTTGGGATAACTGCAGGTGGCCTTTCTCTGTCTGGCACTGTTGGAGTTTTCCCACATTGATTTCCAGAGCTGTCTTCCTGCCCATTCCTTATTTTACTCTCCATTCTGGCTCCCAGGCACAGCCCACCACAAATACAAGGACTTACTAGGTGGCCTTTACATACCACTGACATCATTTGGGTCACCTCTGCACCCAACGTGGAACTCGAACTCATGACCCCGCTAGCAAGAGCCGGGTGCTCTACTGACTGAACCAGCCAGGTGCCCCGTCCACAGCGCTCACCTCACTTAGAAGGATGACAGAAATACACGAGCCATTAATGCAATTTCTCCCAGCTAAAATCTTCGTTGAGAAAAGGTCACGAGGCTTCCGGGGTGAATATACAATTCTGGGGAAAGTCACGCTAAATCCGGGGAGGACTCTTCCTGCATCAGGGGCAAGGTCAACCCCAGGCTGGGTGGCAGCTGCCAGCTGGCAGGCAGCATGTGTCCACAGTCTTGCACAGACTATGGAAAATCCAAAAACAGTTCAGGACAAAGACTTTTGCAGAGCTGTCCTTCCCTCCACATGGGGAGATGTGCTGAGTGGTTTTGGCTGTGGATATTTTGAGATGTCCTTTGGCACTGGATCTCAGCTGAGGGAGGCGCACGGGGACTCAAAGGTAGGAAAAATAAGTGGCTCAGACACTGGGCTCTAGGAAGAGAGTCATTTCAACTTTGCTCCTGTCAAGGAGCCCTTAGGTTTACCATTAGCCCTGTTTTATTTTTAACTTATTTCCTTTGCCTTTGGGTCTCTGGGGCCAGTCTCTCTTTCCTATCATGGTGTTTCCACCTAGATCCTTGTTTTCTCAGAATCCGATCATTTTCACCCCCCTTGGCATGTGCCACCAGCTTACCTAACTCCCTCTATCTCTGGGTATCTGATTTGCTGCGGACTCAAGATGACCCAGCCGTCCTTCACCTGGACGTGAATCTGTATAAAAACCGCAGACACGTTTGGAATGCTATTTTCCCAACTCTGCCAGCTGATCAACATGCTTTATAAGGCACTAAATCTCTGAGAAAATGCCTACTAATAAAAAGTTTTTGAAAAAACAAGATCATAAAGGATATCATTATGACCACAATTCCTTTCAGGAATATTTGCTGCCCTCTAAAACTTGGGAGGAGGAAAAAGTGCTGTTTTTTGGTGTGTGTGGGGGGGAGGTTTTTTTGGGGGGGAACATGGCTTCTGAAACATGGGAGGGACTACTTCCCTTGCCTTACTATGCAAATTTAAACCCTCAATCTGGCTTTAAAAACCTCAGGTAGGAGATTACACAAACGGACTTAGAATTCAATTTTTAGAGCCCAATATAGCGTATTAGTTATCTGAGGGCTTATGCTCCAAGGCCAGAGTGACCTAGAATCAAGTCCCAGGACTGACACTAGCTGGGATCATGTGCCGACCGCTCGGTCTCATTCAGACTCAGTTCTTAGCTGTAGAATGGGGATAATAATAGTTGTGAGCATTTAGTAAGATCATGGCTATAGATAGGCTGGCAGGATGCTGGGCTCGGGCTCAGTGACGGTTGCTGCCAATATCCATGTGACTGTCTCCACTATTACTTCCCCACTCTTGAAGAAGTTACTTCCCAGCAGGGGCCAGCTGGTTTACCCTCTCTACCCTTGCACCTCCCTTTCCGGGACAAGAAGGGTACAGGAGAGCCTGCCTTCATGGCCCAAGTCAGCAAGGGGCTCAGATTCTGGACTTTGGAACCTGGGGAAAAGGTGTGAGAGAACTATTGAATTCTGTGATTCCTGCTCAGATTGAACAAAAGATCCCACTGGCTCCAGTTAAGAGGTGGCTCAAGGTCTGCCATGCAGCAAAGCCCACAGCACCCCTCCCCTTGCCCCCACCGCTGCCCAGAGTCTGGCACCGAGTGGCAGAAGTGGGATGGCTGGTGTAAAGGAGCGGATGTGGGCTCCTTTGGAACAGAGAGCATGTACGGCATCATTAATCAATCCATTTCCAGAGAAGGATTATAAAGACTCGTTGGGAGTCAATTCCTAGAGGTTAGTGGTCACAGAGTGACGGGCGTTCCTCCTGCCAGGCTCATGCTGTCTCGCCACAATGCCTCACTGCCAACGGGTGTTACTTACAGACCACAGACCTGGAAAACCGTGGCCCCTCAATTCACTGAACAAAGTCCAAGGACCCACGCTCAAGGTTCTGCTTTACTCCAACTCATGCCCACAACTTGGGATTTCAGTATCCAGGTGGGCAACCCACCCGATTCCAGAGCCTAATTCCCTTTCTGCCCCTCCTCTCGTGACCTTCACTTCCAGTCTCCTTCCTACCCACTTGCTTCCAAGACCCCACCCTGGTCTTGCATCTCCTGGAAATTATTCCACTTCTGAAATCTGAGAACTCTAGTTGCTTTGTCTTCCAACTCAACCTCCATTCCCCCACTCTCATTCCCAGACACCTTCCCCTTGACCTTGTCTAGTCCTCCAATCCCCAAGAGCTTCCAGTGGAATCAAGGCTCATTACGGCCTTCACTCGATTTTTCCATACCGGGCTGAACCCCACCCCGAAAGCAAATCCTGAATCAATTCAACCATTTCCTCTGCTCCTGGATGCAGGCTGCAAAGCACAGCTGGGAAAATGACTCAATTACTTGGGCTGGTGGCACTAAGTCATTCAAAATTTCTCAAATCACCAGACTGCCAAACCTTTCCAGACATCCTCTTACTCTTCTGGAGTTGGTTCCCTCATTATTTCCTCATTATTTCCCATATAGGTTATCGTGAACTTTCATCCTTAAGCCCTTTTTTCTATGTCCTTCCTTTTCAGTAGATGACCTTTCTTCTCACATTCCTGGAAAGAAAGAGGCCAGCAGGCATGAGGCCACTGACTCTCTGGCCCTCTTTCCTCCCCCAGTAGATGGAACCTTGCCCTCTGCCCTTTCCCCTCTCTCATAGGTTCAAGACAACCATTCCCTCTGACTTCTGGGAGCATGCTCTTTTCTCCTACTTAAAAAATCTCACCCACTGGCTGACTCCTTCTACTTATACAGTAGTAGGCCATAGTACTACACAGGCCAGGGTGAATTTACAACATTTTATTAGCTGATGGGCCCACATTTGTTTGGTATGCCATGCCTTTCCCTGAGTCCACTTTTTAAATATACCCCCCCCCCTTTCATGAACTTGTTCATCAGCACTTGCTAATTAGAAGTCCCCAGTCAGGGCTATTGTTGTCCCTTCATGTGTTGATCTGTCTTCCCTCTGAGGCAGCTTTTAATGGCTTAAAAACAAAACAAAACCAAACAAAACCTTTGATACCCTGGAGTTTCATTACAATGGGACTAGGTCTGGACTTACTTTCCACCTATCCAAGGCAAAAACCTGAATTATATCAGACCCCTGAGCCAGTCTTCCCATCCCATTCTCAAATTTAATTCAGGGCACCCATCTCTCCCTCTTCCTCTTCCTAATTCCCCAGTTTCCTATTTCTGCTGTCACTGCTTTCCTTAAGATTTGGCCTGCATTCCTTCACATCTGATCTACTGCAAATCTCCTGTTGTGTCAACTAGCTTCTCCCAGCATTACAATCCCGCCTTCCTTTCCAGTCCCATCCTCCCTCCTGTATGCTTTACAGCCCCTACCACATTATGCTGACATGATAGCACTTGCCTCCCCACACTGACAATTCCTGGTACCAAATAGTTGCTCAAGACAAGTTTCTCATGCAGTGAACTAATCTCCTTTCAGTTCAAAATAAAAAACTCCCCAGATTCCCATTGAGAAGTTAAGACAAAGGGATTGAGGAAGACCGTTGGTATTTACTAAACATCCATCAACTGTAGGAAATGTGATCTACGTGGCTTTATCAGTTATTTGGTTCAGAACATTTACTATCATTTAAAAAACCGATCCAAGGGGTGCCTGGTTGACTCAGTGGGTTAAACCTCTGCCTTCTGCTCAGGTCATGATCTCAGGGTCCTGGGATTGAGCCCCGCATCAGGCTCTCTGCTCAGCAGGGAGTCTGCTCCCCCCCACCCCGCCCCCCTGCCTGCCTCTCTGCCTATTTGTGATCTCTCTGTCAAATAAATTAAAAACAAAACAAAACAAAACAAACAAACAAACAAAATGATCCAAGGCAGTAAGGAAAATCCAGGGGGAAGAATCTTCATAATACATGAGAATTTACTACACTCCTAGGGAAGACAGAATAAACAGTCCTTCAACCAGAAGACTTTACATTCTTGTCAGTTTATTTAGGGTAATAACGGTTGGGAATGACCCAACTTTACTTATTAAAGCAAATCAAGGTCTGTTGAAACAGCTCTGGCTCCTCCAGCTTTCAAGACTGGTGCTGACTGCCCTTGAGACAAGGCAGGACTCTTCAAGTACATGACCCCAACGTTGCAGCAGGAGAAACTTGTTCAAGTCCCTGAAGGTTCTGCCCGACAGAACCACTTCTTGACTTTGTCCAATGTAACCAAACACCTCTTATCTGAGGGGCCCTGGCTTGGTACAAGAGAAAAAATATAGAGTTTCAAAAGTCCTCTATACTGGACGTCCCTATCTGTACAAGTACATAATGATCATTTTGACCCACTGTACATTCTGTTCCCCAACACCCCAAGGTACATACAGACTTACAAAGCGGGCACCAGAAGACTCAACCTTCAGGGCAGCGGGAGAACCAACCTCACAAAAAAACACAACTTCCAAAAATCCATGCCCAGAGGAAGTCACTAAATAATTTTTATCCTGAACTGCACGAGAGGATATTTTCCCACAATAGTAAGATTTTTCAAATAGTAAGAGCAAATCTTAGGAAGAGGAAGCAATACGCAGTTACATGAACTCTTAACCAAAACAGAGTATCAGGCCACTGCTAGGTATCCCATGACTACTTTTTTTTTTTAAGATTGTATTTATTTATTTGATAGAGATCACAAGTAGGCAGAGAGGCAGACAGAGAGAGAGAGGAAAGCAGGCTCCCCACAGAGCAGAGAGCCCGATGCGGGGCTCGATCCCAGAACCCTGGGACCATGACCTGAGCCGAAGGCAGAGGCTTTAACCCACTGAGCCACCCAGGCACCCCTACTTTTTTTTGTTTTTTTTTTTTTTTAAAGCAAAATTGTTTTCTATTTCTAACAGTTACAAAACCTCTCAACAAAGGCATATCATGTGTGCAACTAGTGGATCTGGTTTAACATCAGCTATTTCCAGAGACCCAGATGGTTCTAAGCAAATTTAGCTGGGTGTTGAAAACAAGGCTTCATACATAAATCAAAATTAAGTTATGAGAAAAATCAATCTTTCCAGCGTCCTTCATTCCTGAGGACCTTCCTTGGTTATGTTTCATGTTTCACTTCAATATTTCACCGCAGCTTTGACGTGCCAGCCAAGGTGAATTTGAGTTTAATAACAAACTCACACTCATGACAGATTTCTGATTTCCTCCGAACCTAAGTATGAGTGATAATAAAACATTTCAGCACCAAATGGTCAATTATCTGGTTTCACCCCTGAGTCTCTGCTCCGTGACGGCATTTCGTTCACGCTTTTCAACATCTATTTATTAATCATCTAATTGGCAGAGCTAAAGAGAATTGAAATTACTCTTCATCATGGCTGGCATATTCTGCAAGGATTTGTGACTGTCTCTTTAAAGGGCTGGAAACAAGACGGAAGAGTTTCCGATGCAGCTCCATGAAGTTTATATTTAATAAGTTCATGTGCCAAATGGCTGTAAAGTCTGATGGGGCTATAAACAGGACTTCAGTAAGAATTAGTGCAGAAATATGATTTAAATATGATTTAACAGCTTAGTATTAGTCAGAATCGCTATTAGTCTCAGAAGATCAAGTACAGAGTTTGGTATGCAACAGCTGACCTGCTGCTGGGCTAAAACACAATCTGTGGGGGTGCCTGGGTGGCTCAGTGGGTTAAAGCCTTTGTCTTTGGCTCAGGTCATGATCCCAGGGTCCTGGGATGGAGCCCTGCATCAGGCTCTCTGCTCAGTGGGGAGCCTGTTTCCCCCTCTCTCTCTGCCTACTTGTGATCTCTGTCTGTCAAATAAATAAATAAAATCTTAAAACAAAAACAAAAACAAAAAAACCCACAATCTGTGTGCAAGGAGAGGAACCTGTGGAGACGGCACTCCCAATGCATCAAAGGGAACAAACAGCTTTTAAATCGCGTGCACTGGAAATCATTAATTTCTTTTCCCGTAAGGTCAGCCCCTGTCATCCCCTTGCCCCATTTTTTTTTTAAAGACTAAAATACTAGCAGAGACTTTGTCCTTGCCGGTATCTACCAGCGAGAGGACATCCAGGGATGTTAGAGAGACTTCCATTTCACAAGGATGATGGCTCTGAACCTGTGAGTGGAGAAGATTCACCTGTTCCCTTTGCAGAACTCTAGCAAGTCATTCGCTGGGTGCGGGAGCTGGGCAGTGCCCTGGGAACCGTTAACACACCACCTTCCAGGCTGAACCACCAAAGAGCTTGTGAATCAATGATGGCTCTTTGGCAAAAGCCAGTTCAGTGTTCACACTGGACATGCAGACACTATTCGGAGCTTAAATTCACTATTCCGACACCTCGACATCCTGTTCAGGGGGACACGTGCTGAATCCACAGTGAGTCTAAGACATTACTAGTCACAGACACACACACACACACACACACACACACACACACACACACACACACACTACCCCGTGCCAAAAAGCTACCAGTTAGAATTGCACGATGCCATCAACTCCAACACACACTTCATTTTTAGGGTTGATAAAAAGTAAAAATCAATGGCCACCTTAGACTTGATGAGATACGGAAATGCCAGTTGCAGCGAACATGTTGAGAACCTACTATATGGACCAAGCACTCCTCTTAGCCCTTTTCGTGATTAACACACTGAATCTTCACAAGTAACCCAATTAGGAGGAACTATTGTTAAACCCATTTGTGGGTCACAAAGAGGTGAAGTAGCATGCTTTAACCAGCAAAAAGGCTGACCCAGGAATCAAACCCAACTGGTCTGACTCCAGTGTGTGAAGTCTGTAACTCTCCACCATTTTGCCGCCGTCCTGCTGATGACAATTTTGGAACAACAGGACAGGTATCTGTCACCTCTTGGAGCCGCCAAGATGTGCCAGTCAAGATCCCCTAGGGGCGCCTGGGTGGCTCAGGTCATGATCCCAGGGTCCTGGGATGGAGCCCCAAACATCGGGCTCCCTGCTTGGTGGGAAGCCGGCTTCTCCCTCTCCCACTCCCCCTGCTTGTATACCCTCTCTCTCTCTGTCAAATAAATAAATAAAATCTTTAAAAAAAAAAAAAAAAAAAAGAATCCCCTATAGGTGAGTGACAGCCAAGGTTAGGACTGGTTCTGAGACCAGAATTCCCAAACTCCAGCCAGGCGGCCACCAGACAGAGGGTCCAGAGCACCAGCCTGGACCACCATCTTGGAAAAGTGAACTTAAAATCTTCCAGGGTGGAGCGCCTGGGTGGCTCAGTGGGTTAAAGCCTCTGCCTTGGCTCAGGTCATGATCCCAGGGTCCTGGGATCGAGCCCCGCATTGGGCTCTCTGCTCAGCGGGGAGCCTGCCTCCCCCCCCCCCCGCCTGCCTCTCTGCCTACTTGTGATGTCTGTCCGTCAAATAAGTAAATAAAATCTAAAATAAAAAAAAAGAAAATATGAAAACAAGCACCTTTCCTCTGAAAAAAACTCAACTAACTTCTCTGCCGGCAGATCTCCGAGAGTCTCACTCTGATGTGGTCTTGGTTAAGCATAGCTGAAGTGAAAGAGGAGAAAAGAACCTCTGTTTATGGAGCATCTGACACGCAGTCTCTCACCAAATCCTCCCAATAACCTCAAGTGGGTGTCGTGTCCCCCTTTTCACAGGTGGGGAAGAACAACGGAGCCCCATCACCACTGAGTGACCTGAGCCCTGCTTTGGACCCTGCTTGGTTCAAGGCTGCGGAGTTCTCTGAATCTAGTACGTCATCCTGCTAAACGCGCCAGGCCAGGGCTAGCTTTGGGTAGATTTCTAAAGTGTCCTCATCTAAGATGTTCCAAGACCCAAAGGGTGCTGGCCACCATCAGTTGTAAACAACCCATTCACCGAGGTACCTCAGCGAATATTTGGGAAACAACTGCAAAGTTACAGGAACTTAGATCACAGGAAATAGGAGAAAAGGAAGAAGAGTTTCATGGAACACAAGAGTCGGATGAATATTTTTTTTCAAAACTCAAGATACCAACATCCAGATGGATCTGAGGAGCATAGGACAAACGGCTACTACCCGCCACTCGAAATGAACATGTGTAAACATTTTGTCACATTTGATGCTGATTCTGCCCCTCCATTAAAGAAATCTTCCCATTTAAAGTTGAAATCCCTTCCCCCCTCTACTCCTGGCTGGCAGCTATTACAAATTTGTTGTGAACCTGGTCCGTATTTTTTTTTTTAAGATTATTTATTTATTTATTTGACAGACAGAGATCACAAGGAGGCAGAGAGGCAGGCAGAGAGAGGGGGGGAAGCAGGCCTTCCGCTGAGCAAAGAGCCAGATGAGGGGCTCGATCCCAGGACCCTGGGATCATGACCTGAGCCGAAGGCAGAGGCTTTCTTTAACCCACTGAGCCACTCAGGCACCCCGAACCTGGTCCATATCCTGATAAACTTCATATCTCACACCATATGTAAAGGTATCCATAAACAAAATACATTTAAATGATTTTTTAAAAAAATATTTTATTTTTTTATTTTATTAATTAATTAATTTATTTGTTTTTAAAGATTTTATTTGTTTATTTGGCAGACAGAGATCACAAGTAGGCAGAGAGGCAGGTGGAGAGGGGAGGAAGCAGGCTCCCTGCTGAGCAGAGAGCCGGATTCGGGGCTCGATCCCAGGACCCTGGGATCATGACCTGAGCTGAAGGCAGAGGCTTGCTTAACCCACTGAACCACCCAGGCGCCCCACGTTTAAATGATTTTAATGGTTACCCACATTTAGGTTTCTAAACTCCTTCTGGAGCTTATTTTTTAATATGAAGTGAGGTAGGGATCTAACATTTTATTTTTCCATTTGAAATGTCAATTGACTCAAACGGTATTTTCTGAGAAAATCACCCAATATCCTTTCTCCCTATTAACTTGAGATGCTTTATCTACTTTGTATCAAACTCCCATTATCAGCTTAGATCTACTCTGTCTTTATGTCAACACCACACTCTTTTTATATGGTTTTATTTATTTATTTATTTATTTTTAAGATTTTATTTATTTATTTGACAGAGAGAGATCACAAGTCGACAGAGAGGCAGGCAGAGAGAGAGAGAGAGAGAGAGAGAGAGGGAAGCAGGCTCCCTGCTGAGCAGAGAGCCCGATGCGGGCCTCGATCCCAGGACCCTGAGCCCATGACCCGAGCCGAAGGCAGTGGCTTAACCCACTGAGCCACCCAGGCGCCCTTTATATGGTTTTATTATCTGGTGAGAAGAATTTCCTGTCCTTGCTTTTATTTTTTTTAATAGAGAGAGAGAGAGAGAGCGTGCTCTAGTGTGTTGTGGGCAGCAGAGTGGGGGGAGATGGTGCAGAGAGGAGAGGGAGAGAGAGCATCTTAAGCAGGCTCCATGCCCAGTGTGGAGCCGGACACGGGGCTCGATCTCAGAACCCGGAAATCACAATCTGAGCCAAAATTAAGACTCAGATGCTTTACTGACTAAACCACCCAGGTACCCCTCCTCCTCTCCTTGTTCTTTGTTCGAAATCCATTCTGGCCATTTTTAGACTTTTATTCTTCATTTTAATTTTACAGTCAATTTATGACAATCTAGTTGGGATTTTGAATGGAATTACATCTAATTTGGAAATTAATTTAGAAAATGGCTAATTCCTCATTGTAGTTTTCCCATCCAGGAACATGGAGTATTTATTACATATTCAGGTCTTTATTATGCTCCTCTTAGTCTATAAAAGTTAAATTGTTCCTAGGTACCTTAAAGGTGTCTTGGGATTAATCATGCTATCTGACCTCATATGAGCTTTAAATGCATTTGGCGAGACAGAGGATCAAAAGAGTAATTACTATATAGCCTGACAAGGGCTGTAGGGAAGGAGGCACAAGTATGGTAGTATACAAACATCTAGAAAGGCACACAGCCTGGGCTCTAACCCTTAGCAGAAGGGCACACTTACAAGGCTGGTCTCAGACATCTCCATCTTCCTCTTCAAAAGTTCAGGAGACATCCTCTTGCATGAAATTGCTCAGAAAAATACCTAGGGTTTCTACAGTTCAAAGGGATCTCCAATTCATAAACACATTTTGGGTGAACAGAATCAATGTTGATGTTTATAATAGTTATAAGTAGGCTAATTTTTTCCCTGTTTCATTAATGAAATCAGGATGTCACTGGAAAATGGGGTGACTGGGTGATTCAGTCGGTTAAGCATTTGCCTTTAGCCTAGGTCATGATCCCAAGGTCCCCGTGTCAGGCTCTCTGCCCCTCCCCCTGCTCACACTTGCACTCTCTCTCAAATGATAAAATAAAAACTTAAAAAATCTTAAAAAAAAAAAAAAAAGGATATCACTGGAAAGAAAGAGGATTAAAAACTTCTGCTTCCTGGCTCCAAAAAAAGAAAAAAGACTCATTGTGTAACCTTGAGTAGGTTATTTGACATCTCATTGCAACCTATACACAGTTCCTCAATTTTAATAAGATTTTTTTCAAGAAGAAAAGGCATATATAAATAAAAATTTGGTTTTAGCTATGAGCTATGCCATGTGAGAGTAAGATACATTGCACAAGTCTTCATTCTTGAATATGTCAGCACATATCTACCAGGGTCAAAGACATTCTACATACACACAATGTTAAGACCACAGGCAAGAAATTTAATATTGCCTCAATACTGTACCAGGTGACCTAATATATGTCTAGACTTCAGTTTCCCCAAAGGTCCTAAGAATATCTTCTCTTATCTTGTGCACTGGCCCATCCCCACTTAATTCACAATCTAATCATGGCTTTGGGCCTTAAATTTAGTAGTTGAATTACTTTAGTCTTTAATCTAGGGCAGTTTCCTAGGTTCATGACATGTTCTTTTAAAAAGTTTTGGCCAGTTGCTTTGCAGGATGTCTTTCAATTTGGATTTGTCTGATTGTTTCCTCCTGATTGATTCATTCAGGTTAAACATTTTTGGCAAGGATATTCCACCGGGATGCTGTGCTCTCAGTGTGTCACAATGGGGGGTACGTTATGTCAGTGTGGCCTATTACTGGTGATGCAAAACTGATGGTATCCACTAGACTCCTCGATTGTTTGTAATTAATACATAATCTCTGGGGTGATACTTTGAGACAGTGTGAATTCCTGCTCCTCAACACTGTTTCATTCAATGGTTTTGGCATCCATTAGTGACTCCTGCTTGAGCCAATTATTACTGTAATAGCTATAAAATGGTCACCTAGACCTTGATAGTTGGCCTTGCTTTCCTAGCCCTGATTTCTGGTTTCCCGAACCATGATTCAGCCTTGTCCCTTCGATTATGCTGCTTCTGCACTGTTTGGGAAACTGTCTTCCTAACCCTTAGCACTAAGAGACAAGCCTTTCTGCATTTACCAGAGCATCAGTGAACCAAGCGTAGACAGAAAGCAAATAATGCCTTAAGCTATATCTATTAATATAGCCTGACTATTCTGACTTTAACTTTGAGAATCAGAAAGCTGGTTGCATAGATCCTGCCCTTGCTCACATGTCTTTTACCTACAGCCTCTCAGATCACAAATTGTGCCACAAATAGCAAAGGCACCGTCTTAAGAAATCAAACATGATCTGTTTCCCATTGTCCTCAAAATGATACTATTAGACACCAAGTGAGCAAGGACATGGACTTTCCACTTCATGGACCAAAGTGGATAATAATCCTTCGAAACTGCAAATGGGGGTGTTTTGTGCAACCTTCTTTTTAGCACGTACTGATTTATTAGAGAAAATTGCAGACTTTGTAGGTGGCTGGTTATAATAATAAAAGGTTAAAAACAGAACCATAAAAGTTGAAGACATCAGACATCACATCTAAAAATAAAGCAAATGCTTTTTTTCTTTCCGTAAGCTTCAACGAGAAGCCATTTGAGGAAAAGCTAATCAGCTTCAGAGACCTGTAAAAACAGATTCTAGAGTTCTCACCACCATCCTACTGTACAAATTAACCTGAGCAAATTCTGAAATCTGTAAATAAATTATTTTACCTTACATCCATCCACGTTTCCCTCTTGATGTTAAAAATACAAAATACTGATAATGAAATAAACTTCATGATGACTGCTACAATTACAGCCTCAATAACCAGAGTTTTTACAATAAAATTCTCTCTTTGTCAGTTGGTAACTACCGGTGGAAGCTATTTGTGGTCAAGAGGAGAACTTTTCTGGCCAATTCCCCAAGGCAACGCAAGTCAGGAGAAGTCAAAGAATCGGAATGCTTACTCAATTCATCCAAAGAAGGCACCCACCCAAGAGAAGAAACTAGAAGTTGACTCAATGAGATAATCTAACTCCCTAGAACTGAACCCAATTTAGTGACTGAAAATAAGTCTTTTTTTTTTTTTTAAGATTTTTAAAAGTAATCTCTGCATGCAACATGGGGATCGAACTCACAACCCGAGACCAAGAGTTGCTTGTTCCACCGACCAAGCCAGCCAACTGCCTGGAAAATGAGTCTTTGAAAAGATAATAACCAGAAGCTGGACTTCAAGGCCATGGGAAGGGAAGGGTCCTTTCTCAGGGCTAGGGTGCTCTCCACCCTGGAGCACCAGAGCTTTCTTTTTTGCTGTCACTTCTCTCCCTAGATAACCTGTCTCAATTTCATTCTCTGAATCATGGCCTACACCTCTCTCTGAACCCTAGATTCATACATCCAACTCCTTACCTGCTGTTTTTACTTGTAAGTCTCAATGGCACCTCAAATTGATTGTGTCTCAAGGGGAACTCTTGATTTGCTACAGTGTTCCCCACTATGCCAATCAGGGTCAGTAGACAAAGCTGGATATCCTGAGGTCATACCTATTTTGCCCCCTCTCTAGGGCATCAAGTCCAACAGAAAGTCAGTCTGTTTCCAAAATACATCTATCCTAGCTCTCTTTGTCCACTGTCAGTCTAAAGCCCAAGCCACATTATCTTTGGTCTGAATGATTGCAATCACTTGCCAACTAGACTCCCTGCTTCCTGTCTTGCTCTCTTAACCTCCATTCCCCATAGAACGTCCAGAGCAAACATTTAAACACATAAATGATGTAAAGTAACGTGGTCTCTTGAACTGGATTCTAGAACAGTGGGAAAATCTGGTGAAATGTGAACCAGGTCTGCGGTTTTGAGAAATGTAACAGGGTCACATATGATGTCAACGCTAGGGGAAGCTGGGCAAAGGGCATATGCGAACTCTGTGTACCACCTTTGCAACTTTAGTGTATATTTAAGATTATTCTAAACCAAAAAGTTTATTTCAAAACCCCATAAATATCGTGGTTTGCCTTTGTTTAAAATCCTTGCATAACTTCCCACTGCATTAAAATCCAAACTCCTTGCCATGGGCTCATAGGTCTTACATCATCTGGCTCCCAATACTTTTTTTTTTTTTTCCTTTTTTTAAAGTTTGTTTACTTAAGTAATCCCAGTGTAGGGCTCGAACTCACGAC
Source organism: Lutra lutra (assembly GCF_902655055.1). NCBI lineage: Eukaryota > Metazoa > Chordata > Mammalia > Carnivora > Mustelidae > Lutra > Lutra lutra. The sequence goes on along the minus strand of NC_062293.1, from coordinate 13,771,370 downwards.
CCTGAGATCAAGAGTCACAAGGTCTTCCTACTGAGCCAGCCAGGCGCCCCTGATACTTAAAAGAAAAAAAAAAAAAGAAAAAGAAAAAGAAAAACCCACAAAACTCATTTCCTACCAGCTAATGGCCTGGCCACCTGTTTTTTGGAATGTGCCAGGCCATGTCAGAGGCTGAGGCCTTGGCCTTTATTGTGCCTATATAAGCTTGCTAGGGCCACCATAACAAAATACCAGAGATTGAGTGGCTTAAACAACCTAATCCTATTTTCTCACAGTTCTGGAGGCTAAAAGTCCACAATCAAAGTGTTGGTTTAGTTTCTTCAGAGACATCTTCCTTCAGACTGTAGGTGGCCATCTTTTTGCTGTGCTTCTCACACAGTCCTCTCACTCTGGGCTCATGAGCCCTGAGTTTTGTGTGTCCAAGCTTCCTCTTCTTTAAGGCCAACAGGTTGGATTAGGGCCCACTCCAGTGGCCTCATTTAACTTAATCACCTCCTCAAAGCCTGATCTCTAAACACAGTAACATTCTGAGGTACGTCAACGTAGGGATTCTGAGAGGACACAACTCAGTCCCTAACACTCTCCTTTCCTGGACAACCCTGAAGATGGTTGGCTTCTTTCCAGCTCACGTCTCACCTGGACCTGTCACCTCCTCTGAGAGGCAGTTCCTGACCACTTGGCTCCAAGCCAAGTGCCCCTTCACCCTATTTCTTGCCTTCTTTGCATTTACAGCTGGAATTGTTGACTTGCTTACTATCCGCTTTCCCCCACTCCAGGGGTAGTGGAGGCCTTCTCAGACTGTCTTATTGCCGTATCCTCACTGCTTCTCGTAATGCCTGGCCCATCAGCACTCAACATGTGTGGAACAAGAAATGGCTTACTGGCAATTCAGACAAAAGGAGAGTCTCGTCCGGAAATCACCAGTACAGTAAATTCCCGGTATGACCGTAAAAGCAGTAGCACCTAATATTTTCATGGTACTTTACAGTTCATGAAGGGTTTCCAGGTAAATGAACCTGTCTGAATCCTCCAAACCATGATTGCAAACATTATTTACTCTCTTTTCTTGATAAAGAAACCATTGCCTAAGGTCACACAGCTGGGACCTCAATACTGATCTTTCTGTCTCACAGAGAACGACTTTGTGTTCTTTGATTACAATTAGAAACTGAACAGATCCGCATATCACTTTCAGGGAGCCTCCAAGGAGAGCTTTGTGAAGGACACAGACTCACACTTCCAGGAACTAAGCCGGACATTCTTTCCATCTGCTCTGAGGAATTTTGTTGCTGAGGAATAATGTCCAAACAAGAATAAATACGGTGCCCTAAGGCCCTTCTACTGTGTGTGTGTGTGGTGCTGGTGGTTATATAAACATGCTTTCTGTAAACTAGTCTGTTTCCAGGGGTATGAAGAAGTGAAGAAATTGGGAGACCCTGATTTCCTAAGTCTTCACAGTTGGTTTAAGTAGCACTTAATTTCCTTTTAAATCTATACTTGTCTGCCTTGACATCTCTAAGATTCACCTGGGGGAGCCTTACAAATCCCACTGCCTGGACCCCCACCCCCGACCGATGAAATCAGGACCCCAGGGATCGGGACAGTGGCATCAGTGAGTGCCAAAGCTTCCCAGGTGACTTTACTATGTGGCCGCCATCGAGAATCATCAGTCTAGATCCCTGAATGGGAGTAATCGGGGTGGTGGCTTCCGTCTCCGCTCCTTTAACTGGAGGATGGGCTCTGTAAAGCTACAGACACTTCCAACTGGAGAATTCGGCATTCCTAGAGGCATGATGTTCTATCCTTCCTGTGTGCTGGCTGGTTGAGACCAGTGCAACCAGGACCAATTAAATCAGAATCCCAGTGGAATGGAACTCAGCCAGGAGCTGTTGTTAAAATTTCTCAGGTAACTCCAATGTGCAGCCAAGGTTGAGAGCCACTGCTTTAAACGGTGCTGACGTTGTTTGGAAGAGGAAATAAAGGCGAGTCTGCTCCCCATTAACCCCACGGAGCCACAGTAACCCAGCAGCAGCTGTCACACGTGTGCAAAGCACCTTCTCTCTCAGATCTAGATTTATGGCCTCGGACAAACAACAGAACCCCACCTTGGCACGGTGCCGTCCTCCCCAGTGCTAATTAAAACCTAAATAATTCTTATTATTACGTGCACAAAATAAATGGGCTTCAATTTAAGACAACTTTCCCACTGTGTCCTGGTTAATGTAATCACAACTTATAGGTTTTCACAATCATAAATATGAGTTTTATTTTAACGAGGAGGAGATATTTATAGCTAGTCATCCCACTACTATTTTTTTTTTAAACTAGATATGGGGTCATGTAAAAAAATTACTTGTACAGTGATTGATAATGGGATAACAACATGTACTCTCTTCAATCACTAATCAATATGATTATCACTAGCGTCTTTCAATTTAATTGTTGCTTCTTATCATCCGTCATCAGTTTCATTAAGTTTTTGGCAGGTAGGGGAGGAAACAGGATGCAGATAACAGTATGAAGGATGCTAGCCGAATGATAAGACTATACTCCCAGAAAATGCAAAGAAATAAACTGAATTTATTAAATAATTTGGCAAAGCGATGAGACCAGAGAAATACCCACTACTGCACAACATTCTCTAGCAGTTCTGCTTCTCACCAACAACTCCACACTCCTCCCTGGATAGAAAACGAGTATACCAGCACACACCATCTGCTTGAGGCTCTAGCTTTGAACCCCTGGACAAAGTTGGCTTTTAACAATGAAAGCATTATTACATAAATATATATTTGCCGTGTTCTGATTTTGAAACAGTAACAAGCGTGAACGAAAACCAGTGAAGTCTTCCTTTTCCGCCTTCCTGGGACCAACCTCGAAGCAGGTGGGTGACCCAACAGCTGCTCTTGGATACGGTAATTGGAGGAAGGAGAATTGGCCAAGAACTCTGATCAAGCCAGGGCTGGTCTGTCTGACCCTGTGGCCTCTGAAGCAAGACCTGGGGTTCTATGGAGTGGAGCCAGGCAGAGGTTGGGATGGGAATTTGGACAAACTGGGCGCCACGTAGCGTGGGGCCCATGAGTGGTCTCAGAGTCAGTAAATGGGGAGAAGGAGGCAACACAGGGGACAGGGGCTGGAATTTCTCCCAGAGGAAGCAAACTGTCTTGACAAGGACCGCCTACAAGCACCCAGGGGCTCCGCGCTTCTCTTATGGGCCAGACTAAATCTCCGAGAGCACGGACAGAGGATGTGGATGGAGGATGTTAACACCAACCACGGATCCTGGCTTTCAGGTGGCTAACCTGGGATTTTAAGGTCCTACCAGAGTAGCGAAAAGAACTTAGCACCCACCACAAAGGGATACAGGATAATGAAATGACAACCATGTCCATTTTTCTGGACCAGCTGAACTGAGCAGAGAATACACCAGATCACGCTGGTCCTATCCACCTTTAATAAGGATCTCGGTGAGCCTGCACATGTCCTCACACCTCTGCAAATGGGTAGGTTTTACCTACTCGTGAGGTCAGAACCTCAGGGGAAAAAAAGCAAGGGAACGTATTTATAAAGACTAAAGGACATTCGAAAACGTTCCCCATGCTGTGTTTTCAGACTGCGCCGGTTAACATAGTTCAGGGACGTCTGCTCTGTATCAGCCTTTCCTCGATGGTCCTCAGCCACATCGAAACGTCAAAAGGGTCAAGCCCATTTCACTATCCAGTGTCTGGCGAGTACACTTAAGTATGGAATACAGTGCAGCCATTTAAAATCATACAGGGAGGGGCGCCTGGGTGGCTCAGTGGGTTAAAGCCTCTGCCTTCGGCTCAGGTCATGATCCCAGGGTCCTGGGATTGAGCCCCGAATCCAGCTCTTTGCTCAGCAGGGAGCCTGCTTCTCCCCTCTCTCTCTGCCTGCCTCTCTGCTTACTTGTGATCTCTCTGTCAAATAAATAAGTAAAATCTTAAAAAAATAATAAAATAAAATCATACAGGGAAGGATACTTCAGGATATGTTAAAAATGGCATTCTGTGTAATTCGGTTTTGGGGCAATTATCTAAAAAAACTTACAGTGATCTGTACCATGAAGCACCATCAGCAGTAATCTCTGAATTACAGAAAAACTATTGGATTTTTTTTTCTTTTGGGGGGGGTGGTGCTCTTTTGCATTTCCCAAGTTTTAATAACCGTGTGTTAATCTTCCAATCAGGAAAGTCATTATTTTACAAGGGCTCAAGTTTAAGGGTGATGAAACATTCCTTTATACATTGAAGTTTTGATGTGGTTGGCCACCAAAGCACCTCTTATTTTAGGCTGCTGACGAGGAGGTAGTCCTAAAATTTTCCCTTGAGGTTATCAACCACTAAGGGACGCTAACGGTTGGGGATCCTGAACTGACCGAGGCCAGTACCCCAGCCAGTTGCATTCTTCTCTCCCCTGGAAAGTTCGGGAATTCTGGAGAAGGCATTCGGCTGGGACAGCGGGTGACAGCTATCGATTGGGTCAAATTCTGAGACCTGCTGGGTGCTGTTCTGATTTGAGTCTCTCCAACCCGGGGTCAGCAAACTTTTCTCAGGCAGTAAACAGTTTAGGGTTAAGGGGCCATATGAGCTCAGTTGCAAGAATGCATCTCTGCTGTTGCAGCAGGAAAGCACCTTCGATCACACACAAATGAGTGTGGCTGTGTTCCATCAAAACTTGATTTACAAAAAAAGTAGTTTGCGGACCCCGGAAAACCTCCAGGTTTCTTAACTTAGTTCAAGAAGATGAAGCGACCAGGTACCAGCCAAGTCAGTCCCTGCAAATACAGTCAAAACCCCCTTATCCGCATTTTGCTTTCCATGGATTCAGTTACGTGTGGTCAACTGTGGTCTGGAAGCAAACGAACCTCCTTCTGACCTATCATCAGAAGGTCAACAGCAGCCCTGACACTCTGCCTACCTCATTTGCCGTCATCTCATCACCTCACATCGTCATAAGAAGGGTGAGTATCTTACAGTGAGATACTCTGAGAGAGTGAGAGAGATCCTATTCCTATATATTTTACCACAGAATTTTGTTCTAATTCCTCTATCTGATTGCTGTTGCTGTTAATCTCTTATCTGTGCCCAACTTATAAATTAAACTTTATAACAGGTATGGATATGTAAGCAGAAACAGGTGTATGTGTGGTTTGGTATTATCTGTGGTTTTCGGCACCCACTGGGGGTCTTGGAATGTGTCCCCCACAAGGAAGGGGGGACTACAAAACTGAACCCCGCTTTTTAAGCTTTTTCCATCTCTGAGGGATTAGCAGTGGCGACTCTATGCTGAGGGAGGAAAGCCCACTATCATGCTTATGTCTGTCTTTCTTTCTTTCTTTCTTTCTTTCTTTCTTTCTTTCTTTCTTTTTAAAAGATTTTATTTATTCATTTGACATAGAGAGACACAGCGAGAGAGGGAGCACAAGCAGGCAATGTGGGAGAGAGAGAAGCAGGCTTCCCGCTGAGCAGGGAGCCCAACGCGGAACTCGATCCCAGGACCCTGGGATCAGGACCTGAGCCGAAGGCAGACGCTTAATGACTGAGTCTTTATTTATTATGTTGGTTTTTCCTCTAGCTAAGTTATGAGTACCTGAAGTTTGAGGAATGAGTCTACATTTTTAATACCATGTATGGGACGTGATACACACTCAAAACTCAACAGAGAAGGTGCTCGACATGCCCTTGCTGAGAACGGCGTGAAGGAATGAGTGTCCTCCCACACCAAGCTGGTGTGAAACTGAGTTCTTGGGTGACGCCCCCTGGGAGCCACTCCAGCTCTGTCGAGGTAGACTCCACTTTGAAAAGGACAACCTATGTTCCCCCACAAATATGCCTGTACCTTCCAGAAGGATTTCTTTTTTTCTTTCTTTAACATTTTATTTCTTTATTTATTTATCAGAGAGAGAGAGAGAGAGAGAGAGAGAGAGAAAGAGCAGGGGTGAAGCAGAGGGAGAGGGAGAACCAGGCTCCCCACCAAGCAAGGAGCCTGATGCTGGACTGGATCTCAGGACCCTGGAATCACGACCTGAGCCAAAGGCAGATGATTAACCGACTGAGCTACCCAGGCATCCCAGGCAGGAACTTTCTAGAAGAGATTTCTAGAAGACGTTGACACAAAGAACCATAATGTAGGCCTGGCCAAAAATGGTTCTTTCTAAAGGGTTTCTTAGTTCTTTTCAGGGACTGTTTTCACCTGGAAAAACGAGTTCAAGTTGATGATGTTTGTGAGTCCTTGCCTCATGGCACTTAGGTGCTCCCACGACCTCTTGCATCCTGGTCTGCATTCCCTGGGCTCTGGGAAGGCTCCAAAGAGGTCACCTTGTCAGGAAAGGCTCTCTTGACCATTATGACAGAGTCTCCATCTTCATCATTCTCCACAAACGCAGAACACGTAAATGGAGGAGAGGTTAATGGGTAAAGCTCTGTAGCTTCTAGAGCCAGGCTCTTCCCTCAGTAGGTCCTGATGGAACCCAGAGCCCAATCTTGGGGTGAGGCTCTTTTTTTTTTTTTTTTAAAGATTTTATTTATTTATTTGACAGACAGAGATCACAAGTAGGCAGAGAGACAGGCAGAGAGAGAGAGGAGGAAGCAGGCTCCCTGCTGAGCAGAGAGCCCGATGCGGGGCTCGATCCCAAGACCCTGAGATCATGACCTGAGCCGAAGGCAGAGGCTTAACCCTCTGAGCCACCCAGGCGCCCATTGGGGTGAGGCTCTTGAATCATCAAAACATCCACTCCCTAAGAGAAGGCAACTCCCAATGACATGGCCCCAACCGAAAGAGGCTAGGGTAAAAGCCAGGTCAGAAGATGGATTCTTACCAATACTAACAAAGTATGGGGCTGAAATCTAGAAAGAATTGGCTTGTCCCCTAAGGTAAGTAATTTGCAGGACAGGTACACTGATTTTAATGTGGGATATGTATTAGTGTACTTATATGAACATAAGCATAGTCCAGAAAATCCATACAGGATGTACACAGATATTTGATAGTGTTCATTTTTCTTTTCTTTTCTTTTTTTTAAGGTTTCATTTATTTGAGAGAGCATGAGCAAGGGGAGGGGCAGAGGGAGAAGGAGACTCCCCGCTGAGCGGGGAGCCCAACATGGAGCTCGATCCCAGGACCCTGGGATCACGACTTGAGGCAAAGGCAGACACTCAACTGACTGAGCCACCCAGGCGCCCCATAATCATTTTTCCAAGTAAATATTAATAGTCACTGAGAAGATGTACGCTCAATCCAGTGATCAGAAAACAAATCCTGGAGTTCGAGGTCCCCACCTCCCCCTCAAACACCAATGACAACCATTTTGGGTGACCAAGATTTCTGCACAGAGGCCTGCAGAAAGGACACAAAGCTGGAAAGAAAGCTAGGCCACAAAGAAATTCCAGGGAGAAATAATAGGGAAATTGCCCCAGAAAGCAAATGCCAGAGCTTCTCCAAGGTCCCAGGCACAGATCCTGCCGTTGGCCCTCAGCACCATGGGGCTGGGAAACTGTCATAACTCTCGGAGCCCAGAGGGTGAGGGCACAGTACGGAATCAGGGTGGGGGCTGGGGGGGGTGGGCGCACTACTCACGCGGTCGTTGCTTCCTTTGTTGTCCTCGTACTTGGTTTCTATATGAATGGAGAATTTCGGCAGAAAGGAACACTACGGGGTAAAAAAGTAAAGTTCCATTAGCATACCATTTTTCCTCTCTTCACATTCACTGTACAGTCTCTGGACCCTCTCCTGACCATCATGCTGGGCACACTACTCCCGATCAGTAATGTAAAGATACTAGATCAATATCCAAATTCGGAAAGAAAGCCGCCTTTGGCAACTTGAACACACTTGTACCCAGAAGTCAGGCCAGAGTTGTCCATTTCCAAAAGGAGTACATTCTCTGAGTCCTATGACAGGCTTTCGAAAAGCAAAACCCCTGAAATAGGCAGTTCCAATTCTGGGGTGCTTACTGCCCACTGCTGGATACCTGGGGACCCAGCCTTAACCTTTATATCAATGTGCATAGACAGCTAGGGCCATGGTATATGGTAGGAGAACTTTTAAGATAACACATTATTGACGTTGGACACACCCGGATTTTGGTTTTGAGTTTATCACTTGGTAGCTCTGTGACCTGGGTCACATCATTTAACTTTTCTGAACCCCGGCAGCATGGAAATGGGGGAAATAATTATTGTGTATAGTAACGTTTTAAGGGTTAAATAAAATCATATGTGTAAAACACGTAAGTGCTAGGCACGGGAGAAGTGTTCAACAAATGAGAGCCATCAGAATGAGGCTGTAGCTGAGCTTGACATAAAGGGAAGCCCCTCTTTTTGGCAGCACAGGGGAGAGAAACCCCAAAAGCACACTGCCCTACCGTCCAGGCTCCATGAGTCACCGTCTGTGTATTAAGTAGATGTTAAGGGTTAAGGTAGCCTGAGAAGAGGATTTTGATGGCTGTTGATGTAACCTCCCTCCTGCTGGGCATTCACTTTCCTGGCCACAAGAGATGGGATTGAAGACTAATGGGGAAAATGACCCAGCAACTCCACTGGGAGCTGCAGGTGTCAGAGAAATGAGACTCTGGCTGATACGCTCACAATCCTGAGCCTGGCTCCTTTACTGATTTATCCAACACACATGGAACACGTATTCCATATACCAGGCGCTGGTCTAAGCGCATTCAAGTTCTCGTTCATTTATTCCTCGTAAACATGCCATGAAGTAGGTATACCGTGATGATCCCTGCTTTCAAGATGAGGGAACGGGGACACAGAGAGGTTGAGTAAATGGCCCATGGTCACACAGCTCGAAAACAGTCATGTCCAGATTATAAGGCTGGTGGCCTAGTCCCAGTGTCCATTCTGTTCATCACTATCCCACTGGTTCTCAAAGTGGTGTGTCCAAAACTGCTGCAGCAGCGGTGTTCTAGAACCAGCGAGAAATGCAAATTCTTGGGCCCAACCCTGTACTCACTGGGTCAGAAGCTCTAGGGAAGGGGCTCAGGCATCTATGTGTGTGTGTGTGTTTAAAGATTTATTTATTTATTAGAAAGGGGGGGGAGGGCAGAAAGAGAATCCTCGAGCAGACTCCCTGCTGAGCACAGAGCCTGACATGGGGCTCGATCTCACGACCCTAAGATCATGACCTAAGCCAATCATGACATTAGCCGAAGTCAAGAGGTTGACGCTTAACTAACTGAGCCACCAGGCGCCCCCCACCCCACCCCAGGTATCTGTGTTTAGCAAGCCTTCCAGGGGGATGTAGGTGCCAGCTTTCACTGGAAAACCACCCCATTACCCCGCACGTGGGAAGAAAACAGTGTGCATTAGCTAAAATTCAGAAGTCTACGATACTTCGCCCCATGTGCTTCCTCGCCCCCTAGTCCAGGATCCCCTTTCAGCGCAGCTGAGAACCCTAGTAGTATGTGTAGGAGGAAGCAGAGGCCTTGGACGTGCCATTGATAATTCTGACATCACGTGACTGTGTGCACTCGGCGTTCATCTGTCTTAATCCAAGTCAAACAAGCAAGCTGAACCGTGACTAAGGAAACACAGAAACAATCAATCCCAGTAATTGTCTTTAAGGAGAACGAAGCTCTGTGATTATTAACACCTTCTCTGCTGTGTCCTCTCAAAACTCTCACTTCACAGCTGCTGCCCTCACACATGCGGTCCCAGGAACATCCAAGGCGGGGCTGCTCATCACAAATCAAGACATTAGAGGAATCGGAGGGGCTCAGAGGCCCATGGCAGAAGCTCTTGACATGGGAACTTGGGCAGGTGCACCTGCTGAGACCCTTTTAAAAATATCAAGCCTGGGGCACCTGAGTGGCTCAGTGGGTTAAAGCCTCTGCCTTTGGCTCAGGTCATGATCCCAGGGTCCTGGTATCAGCCCCGCATTGCGCTCTCTGCTCGGCGGGGAGCCTGCTTCCTCCTCTCTCTCTCTGCCTGCCTCTCTGCCTACTTGTGATCTCTGAGTGTCAAATAAATAAATAAAATCTTTAAAAAAAAATATCAAGCCTTCTGGCAAACTGATTGGTCCTTTTTAACCCGTAATTCATAGTAGGGCGGGCACAGTGCCAGATGGCAGGAAGACAGTCGTCCTAGGAGGGGAGCTGAGTCTGACTGCATCAGAATGGAGCATTCCACGAGGAGTTTTTATCGGTTGAACCCTAAACCACTTAACTAAGGTTGAACAAAATGAATTTTTGCATTTGGATATTAAGCCCAAATATGAAATGCAAAACTCGTATGCAAATTAGCAGATGCTGTTATTTTTTGAGTCAAGGACTTAGGTTATTTTCATATCAGAAATGGTAACCCTGCCAGAGGCTGGGAGTGCACCTGGTTTGGCCAGGCAGCTCAGGGGCGGGGCTGGGGCGCTGTAAGGGGATACACGGATGGGACAGGTCCATTCTAGGCTGGTCAGGGTCTTTTCGTGGAGCAGGGTTTTGGGACTGATAATCGCCTTGGGATATCCAGTAGCTGGTTCTCCAAGCCGTGGAGGTGTGGTGTTAAAATCAGGACGACATCTGGCCTGGAGCATTTTCAGAGCTGTCACTAAAATCTTTCTGGCTAGAAGTCCATCTTGAGATCCGGTTCTGCTCACCCGACACACGTTAGCTGCCCTAAAAACCAGGCCACTAATCCTAGTAGAGTCTTAGCGATTAACCAAGGTTTTTCATTCCTCCTGGCTGGCTTCTGAGGTTATCCTGAATCTCTTCCCTTCTCTAGACCCCCTGGGCTTCCCTCTTCTTCTCTTACAGCGGATAATTTTAACTCATAGTTTGGTAAGACCATGTGACAGAAACACCCAGAACTTCCCTCTCTTCCACTGCAGATCTGCTCATTTCTTTATGCTGCTGCTGCTTCTTTGTGAATCAGAGAAAGCCGCTGCTTTCCGCATTCCAGTGGAAAATCATGTAACGAGAACTGAGACAGAGAGCAACAGACCAGGGCTCAAATCTGGACTTGAGCAAATTATTGTGGCATTCCCAGCCTCAGTTTCCCCGCGACAGAATGGGGACCACCCTTCTCTACTCCGTAGGAGTATTGAGAAGATCAGTAAGATCATTCTGGCAAACCCTAGCACAGTGCCTGGCATATAACAGATGCACAACAAAAAAATATTTGTAAGTCTCTTCTCTGGAAACATGTTTCATCGATTATTTGCCATTTCTCCTGGCTTCCTTCCTGCAGCCTAAAAAATATCATGAAAAGTGTCATATTCCTAAAAAACTGGTATCAAGTTCCTTCACTGATGTTCCTTCCTTCATCTACAATTAATGGCATGTCTCCTTGTGTTCACAGTCTAACTCTATTAAAAGAGTAGCACATGGGGCACCTGGGTGGCTCAGCAGGTTAAGCATCTGCCTTAGGCTCAGGTCATGATCCCAGGGTCCTGGGATATAGTCCTGCATTGGGCTCCTTGCTCAGCGGGGAGTCTGCCTCTCCCTCTGCCTGCTACTCCCCTTGCTTGTGCATGATTTCTCTCGCTATCTCTGTCAAGTAAATAAATGCAATCTTTAAAAGACGAAACAAAAAAAGAGTAGCCCATGCTTCCTGTCTGCTCTTTTTCACCTCCCACTCTTCTCAACCAGAGCAGCAGGGTATGGAAATGACCGAATGTCAAAGAATTTTCAAACCAGCATTGCTTCCCTGTCCACACTCTGAGGAACTCTCTACACTGTTCAACATGAGCCAAGAATGCCACCTTCAATGGAGGGGTCTCCTAGGGTCTGCCCTCTGCCCTATTTTCTTACTCTGAACCCCCTGCCTTGGTGATCTCACCTGCCCCTCACTTTCCTGCGACCACGTTCAGGCTGATCTCTCTAATCCCACCTGCTCTTCTCACATGTCCAGCTACCCACCGGCCATCCCCAACAAGGGTCCTGCAGCATCCAAACTGGAAGGTCCATACTGAGTTCAAATGTTCTCCTGCCCCATACGATCATCCGAGGGCTGCCATAACAAATGGCTATGAGCGGTGTGGCTTATCACCCTTAGTTCTGGAAGCCAGAAGTCTAAAATCAAGGTGTTGACAACATACTGCTCCTTTTGAAGGGTCCAGGGAGAACCCTTCCCTGTCTCTTCCAGCTTCTGGTGGCCCCAGGAGTCCCTTGGTTTGTGGCTGAGTCCCTCCAACCTCCTCCTGCGTCTTCATATCACCTTCTTTTCCCTGGGTGTCCTCTTTTTATAAGCTACCAGTTACTGGATTTAGGCCCATCCTATTCCTAGTGTGATTTCATCTTGAATCTCAAGGTCTGAAGCTAATTACATCTGCAAAGACCCTATTTACAAAAAGGTCACACTCAGAAGTTCCAGTAGGTATGAATTTTGAGGGGACACCATTGAACCTCACCCATCACATCCAATGAAAGCCCAAATCCTGCTGGGTCAGCTTCCCTCCTTAAAAGTAAGACCTAGAGGGCGCCTGGGTGGCTCAGTTGGTTGAGCGACTGCCTTCGGCTCAGGTCATGATCCCGGACTTCCAGGATTGAGTCCCGCATCGGGCTCCCAGCTCCTTGGGGAGTCTGCTTCTCCCTCTGACCTTCTCCTCTCTCATGCTCTCTCTCACTCATTCTTTCTCAAATAAATAAATAGATAAATAAAAAGTAAGACCTAGAATCCTCTGTTGATACCCTAACTTTCTTTATGGCTCTGCCCTATATTCCTCCCAGTCAGTCCCTGAAGACCACTCGCGAGTCCCTGGAAAACGTCTGACCGCCATGTTTTTTTTTTTCTGCCCACAGCATTCTCAGCCTGAAGCCTCCTTCCTAAATCTCACCCACAGGCCATCTCACATCCCACGTCAGAATGATGATCCCCTGTGCACAGGGAGCATTCCGTTTGTACCTTTGTCACACACTTATCTCCTTTTCTATCTCCACAGTTGGCTCTATGTCTGGCTCACCCATCAGAAGATAAGCTGCAACCTTTCCCTCAGGGGGATTCTTCCCCACTCCCTGCCGTCACTGCCACAAGTCCCCCAGACATTCCAGTCTGAAAGCTTCTGTTTCAGTTCTGCTTTCTGTGACTAAGGGCTTTGTTCTAGCCAGGAATATACATACCATCTCACCTGGGCACCCTCAGCTATCTCAAAGGAAGCCCACCTTCCAACCCTGGACTTCCTCCAAACAAACATGGCCTATCCCCTGAAGATTCGGACACATTTACACCAATGAGGGGGATTCCATGCCACTGAAGGAACCGTCAGGAGTGTGGGAGCAGAAAACAGAATTGGCAACCTTGACACAACCAACTGGAATGTGTCTCTCCTGAAGGGAGACACCAGGAGTGTCACCCACTGGTACAACTGGAAGGCGTCAAGGGATTCAGAAGATTCCCATGCTCTCTACGGCACAGTCACTTGGGAGCACTGAACGCTTGAAGTCCTGTTTGGCTCATGGAAAGACTAAAATACTCATGGCAGGTAGAATTCTCAGGTGGCCTCCCAAGACTCTCAGCCCTTGGGATATACACCTTGCCCAATCCCCCCACCAAAGTGTGGGTAAGACCTTTGAGAATAATGGGATAGTGCCCTTTGATTAGATTACCAAGGCAATCAGATGATACTACATTATATGAATTCTTTTTTTTTAAACTTTATTTATTTATTTCACAGGCAGAGATCACAAGTAGGCAAAGAGACAGGCAGAGAGAGAGAGAGGGAAGCAGGCTCCCCGCTGAGCAAAGAGCCCGATGTGGGGCTCGATCCCAGGACCGTGAGATCATGACCTGAGCTGAAGGCAGAGGTTTAACCCACTGAGCCACCCGGGGGGCCCCAACATTATATGAATTCTTTTTTGAAGAAGCTGAGACTCTGGCTGCTCTGGAAGAAGTAAGTGGCCATGTGGGGAGGTGGCCATGGGGCTAGTGCCAGGGAAGTTTCCAGAAGCTGCGAAAGACCCCTGGAGGCCAGCCAACTAGAAAACCGGACTTCAGTCCTATGACAGCAACAAACTGAAACCCGCCAACCAGGGAGCCTAGAAAAGGACCCTGGGCCTCAGATGAGACTGGGGCCCAGCCTAGTGAGACTCTGAGCCATGACCTAGCTAACCTGGGCCCGGCAGACACTCTGAGATGATACATTTGTGTCTGAAGTGGCTAAGTTTGTGGGAAATTTGTTGTGCAGCGACAGGAAAACCAATAAGAACACCTAACCTCAAGAATCACCAGTTTGGCTTTCATCTGCGTAAAAACATCACTCCATGGCAGTCTGCAAAGATCTCAGGAAAACGGGGGATTTGTGCTTGTCTAACTTAGTAGTTCTGGCTGCGGAAGTCAGCGGGTTTGTCTATGACACTGCTTACGGCCCAGGGTGATGTCTGCCAGTAACCGATGGCACTGAGCTTGCCATGGGCAGGTGTCCCGACGGGGCAGGACCCACCTTGCCCACAGAAAGCAAGAATCCGGTAGAAAGAGCACAGGCTTTGGAGTGAAACAGACGTTAGTTCAAAGCCCAGCTGCTTTTCTCACAGACTCCGTGACTCCGAGGAAATTCCTTGATCCCTCCGAGCCTCAGTCTTCTCCTCCACAAAATGGATACGGTACCAACCGCATCACTGTGGGATGAAGATGGAATGATCTAGCAAAGGGCCAGGCAGTGGCTGGTGGGATGGGTACCCAGCCCACTGCACCCCTGCCTGTGGAATCCCACGGGCTCTGTGGGAAGGAAAAGGCTGGGGTGGGGAGATCCTCCCTGCACACATGCACGGTCACGCGGGGAGACTGTGGACTTGTAGGGGTGGTGGCAACAAGAGGACACCTGACGGCGGGTCCTTCCCAAGATGTGGCGGCCACACCACAGAGCAGATTTACGCTGTCCTGGCCTCACTCTGCCTCCTGCCCCGCTGTGCTGTTGAGGACGTGTGGGATCGTCCTCTCCCTGTCTTTGTCCTTCCTAACGGCCTGAAGCAGCTCCCGCTTCTGTGGGGAGGGCTTGCTCCCCCGACCTCTTCTCTGCTTTCTTTGACCCCCTGCTGCAGGCAGGGCAAGAAGAACACGACCAGGATCCCTGTGGACTCCCTTCTTTCCTAGACGTAAAAGGCTTTATGCCTTCTCGTTCGTTCTCTCAGCCTTATTACAAAAACCGAGGCTCAGACAAGTTGAAAATAGCATCCAAAACCAAAAAACAACAACAAAAGAAAACAAAAAACCCCCCACCAGCATCTGGGAGCCCCAGGGGTCCCCTGAGATGACCCTGCTTCAGGCGGAAGACCAGGGCAGTGACTCTAGAGCAGGAAGATGAAGCACGGAGAGAGGCAATAACGTGCCCGAATCCCCTGGAGCCCGGGGGGGGGGGGGGGGGGGCCCTCATGAGTCACGTCAGCCCCTCCCTGCTTGCCTTCCTCCCCTGGGCCCATTCAAGATCTGGAATCTTCTTTCTCATGAAAAATCTTTTTTTTTTTTCCCCCACCCCCCTCTCTCTTCTTGACTAGAAAAGCAGCTCGGCCAGGAGACTCGTCGCTGATATACTCACTTGATTCCATGCAGGGTTTGTTTTGCCCCCTAAGCGCCTAAAAATAGTAGCAGTGTCCCGGGGACATGAGAGAGCTTTGATTTTCTAGCTTAGGTCCTCCAGAGCCAGAGAGGTCTCACGAGGGCGGCTAGCATCTGCTCCTGCTACAAGCAGCTTCGTCTGGACCCAGCAGCCACGCTCGCCGCTTCCCTCCGCCTCCACCGGCAATGGCGGCCGCGGCCATTCCCGCGCACCTGGGAAGCTCCCAGCGGCCCAAGCCCAGCGCGCGGGAAAGCGAGCGCTGCCTGCGGGGCGCGGGAGCGCGCGGGCTTGTGTCTCTGGGAAGGGATGAGAGACTCCGCGGCGGCCGGGAAGGAGAACGCCAGGAAGAACCGGTGGAGTACCTGGCCCGCTGCAACAGTCATTTCCAGACCCAGCCCTCCCCGGGGCCGGTGTCGGCAAAGGGGAGCGCCCGGGGCAACGTGCACGGCAACATGCACGGCGCGGCTGGATTTTCAATTCACTACAGACATGCTTCGGAAACATGAAAGAGCTATTTTTAGTCCGGTGATTGATTAGTGTTGCTATGGCAATAAGAAACACTTACGAGAAGAAAACTAGATGTAAGCAAGTCTTAAAGAGAAAGGGGCAAGCCCGTGGGCATTTCATAGTTTCTGGCGGGGGAGGGGGGCGGTGCCGAAGCCCGTTCTGCAGGCCCCGCACGTGCACGGGGAGAGGGGATGGCGGCCCGGCCGCAGAGACCGGACCTGGGGAGTCTAGTCTGAGGCTCTCCAGGGGGTGGCCTGCACCTCCGAGGCGTGGCAGCAGCCAGACTTCTGGAAGAAATGAGCACCGTTCAGGACAAGGAACACCACTAGGGTCATGCCATCCTCCCTCAGCTCCCGGAGCTTGATGAAAACCGTGAGCTAAAAGCGTATTGATCCTGCCCTACATCAGTTAAAGTAAAAATCCCCTTTGCTTCCTCACAGTAGACTTCTAAAACTTTCTGAATGATGCCTCATGGTGGGCCTGTTAAAAATGGACTCCAGGCCCCTGGACTGATGATGTGCTCTCGGAAAGTCAGTGGAGCCCCCACAGCCCACCCCTGAAGCCAGGACTTGATTTTCCCTTTTTTTTTTTTTTAAGATTTTACTTTTTATTAGAGAGAGAGCAAGAAAGAGCATGAGCAGGGGGAGAGGCAGAGGGAGAGGGGAAAGCAGGCTCCCCGATGACTAGGCAGGACCCTGGGATCATGACCTGAGCCAGAGGCAGATGCTTAACTGACTGAGCCACCCAGGCCCCCCTGTTTTTTTCTTTTTTAAATAGCTTTATTCAAATCGCATATTATTGACCATTTCAAGTCTACAGGCAGTGGTTCTTAATATTCACGGAGCTGTGTAACCATTAACACAATCTGATTTTAGAATATTTTCTTTACCCCCAAGAAAAAGCCTCGTACTCTGAGCAGTCACTCCCCATTCTCACCTCCCCATCCCCCCCCCCGCCCTAAGCAACCGTTAATCTAACTTTCTAGCCCTCTGATCTGTCTCCTCTGAACATTTCATACAAACGAAATCACATCATGTGTGGCATTTTGGGTCTGGATTCTCTGATTTAGCATCCTTTTCATGGCAGAGCAGTACTCCATTGCATGGACATACCATCTTAAACTTTATCCACTCATGAGCTGATGGACATTTGTTTCTACTTTCTGGCTGTTACTAAGAATGTGCCATGGACGCTCTTGCCAAGTTTTTCTAGTGACACACATTTCCATTTCTGTGGGGTATATACCCAGAGTAAGACTGCTAGGCCATATGGTAACTTTATGTTTAACCTTTTGAGGAAGAGTGAGGTGGTTTTCCAAACTGACAACAGCATTTCACATTCTCACCAGCGGGGTAGGCAGGTTCTAGGTTTTGCACAGGTTTGTCAACACCCATCACGGAGCCTAAGGCGGGGCTTGAACCCACGACCCTAAGTCAAGACCTGGGCAGAGTTCAAGAGCTGGATGCTTAATTGACAGACCCACCCAGGTGTTTCTTAACCCAGGGAAGTTTTGGTATTACCTTTGGGTCAAAAATGATGATGCAAGGTAACCACAGGGAAGTCTTGGTATGTCTTTGGGTCAAAATGATGATGTTTCTTAACCCAGGGAAGTTTTGGTATTATCTTTGGGTCAAAATGATGTTGCAAGGTAACCAAAGTCAACATTCCTCATGTCCAGTCTGAGACAGACATGACATAACACTGAGATAACGATGACAACAGTATGGCACCATTCCAAGTATTGGATAAACAGTAATTCTTTCTCAACTCTTAACCCTCACACAGCTCTAGGAGGGATGTACGATTATCACCCTTGTCTCACAGGTAAGACGTCATCAGCCCAAATCACATCCCATTTACGTGATGGAGCTGAGATGCAGCCCAAGCTGTCTGGCTTGAAAGTTCAAGCTCATGACCCTACGACTTGCTGCCTCTTGAGCGTTAGGAAATCACATGAGTGTTTCTAGTGGAGCTGAGGGCTCAGTCAGGGGTGATGGTGACAAAGGCATAGGGTTTGCTTCTCAGTGTGTCCCGTGGCCACTGAGAGCAAAGCAAATATGGCTGTGTGCACCTGCCAAATGACAGATGTGCCCTGCTTCAAACGAGCCTGAGGAAGAAAAAGAACCATTTACTCAAAAGACACACTGGGGAAATAATTATTCATTTAAGAAATTCACAGTGGTATTCCTTTAAATGCCAAAATATCCTAGTACCCTTCAAATATAATCATTTTCAAAAATTGATTTTAAATATGATGGCTTAAGTTAATTCCTGCTGTGAAGTGCATTCAAAATCCTGCTCAGGATTCAAGGAAGGGCATAAATTCTCAGGTGTAAAAAATACTACGAATGAAAAAATATTCATCACTGTACTGTTGGTCCTATGAA
Organism: Lutra lutra; assembly: GCF_902655055.1. Lineage (NCBI taxonomy): Eukaryota > Metazoa > Chordata > Mammalia > Carnivora > Mustelidae > Lutra > Lutra lutra. The sequence goes on along the minus strand of NC_062293.1, from coordinate 13,752,969 downwards.
AGACACAGAAGCAACCCAAGTCTGCCAGTAGAGGGCTGGTTAAGGACATTGTGGAGAACTCCAAAGCCATTAAAAACCAAAGTATGGGGCACCTGGTTGGCTCAGTCAGTGGAGCACGTGACTCTTGATTTCCTGATTGTGAGTTTGAGGCCCACACTGGGTATAGAGATTACTAAAAATAAAATCTTAAAGGGGCACCAGGGTGGCTCAGTTGGTTGAGCGTCAGGACTCTTGGTTTTGGCTCAGGTCATCATCTCAGGGTCATGAGATCAAGTCCCAAATCAGGTTCCTCGTGCAGTGGGGAGTCTGCTGAAGATTCTCTCTCCCTGTGGCCCCCACCCCAGGTTGGGGTCTCTCTCTCTCCAAATAAATAAATTAAAGCTTAAATAATAATAATAAAATAAAATCTTTTTTTTTTTTTAAAAGCAAAGAGTAAAATAGGAGGATCCAGCTTTATAAAAAGGAAAGAAAAGCATGATTTAAAAAAAAGCACATTCGTATATGCGCAGAAAACATGGAGAAAGACACCAAAATATTCTCATGGAGGAGAGCAGTAGAAATCATGAGATCCTTTCATTTCCCATGATACACATTTTTATAATGCTTGTATTTTATAATAAACATTTACTTTTTCAGTAAGCAGGGAAAAAATTCAAATCCAATAAAAAAGTAAATGAACACATCCGTGAGTTCCCCAAGTAACTGTATGGGATGTAATGGAAGTCATGGGCATTCTAAAAAATTCTCTTGAGTCCACTTTAACTGAAAGGGGAGCATATTATAAAGAGCATGGATGAGAAAATGGAGGAGGTGCAAGTGTGGGAAGTTTGGGAAATAGCTTTTTCAAGAGGTTCCCGTCTCATCCATCACACTTGTTCAGAGAGTTCCAGGATGAGGAAGGATCTGAGAGGGGATGTGGTTCTGTAGTGCAAACTGCTTTTTAAATAGCACTGGAGGTCCTTCTATAAATAAAGTGTTATATAGGGACATGATGGCTGGTGAGGCATATCCATGGAACCTCCCGGATTGAGACAAGCAATGTTTGAAAAAACCAATGATTGACTTCAATAACTTAACATTTTATTCCTGGTCATCGGGCAGAATCCTTCCATGTCTGAGGACGAACTTTCCAAGGAGGCTTGGAAACAAGAATGTTAAATGGAACAGTTGAGAAGCTGGCTTGGGGTACATGAAGTGTTTATAGACTTTCCAAAGATCATTTTCTTTTAGCTTTTATCTGGAACTCAGTGCATTCCCCTCTGGCCATCTTGTTCTGTCTCCATGTACACGTGTCCTCTGCTATCAATGAACATTAAACCCGATATAGACTTGACCTTCTCTCTAATGGAATTCCCCTGAAGACATTGATTCTCTGGTACTATAGTCTACATTATCATATTAAAGTACTCCAAGGCCATACAGGGTATTTCAGCTTGAGCTGGGATCATTAATAAAAAAGAACTTGCAAATGTTTCCAACTTTCACCAGCAGGAGACTTACATCCAGAATGTTCCACAAGGCTAGTGCGATCAAGTCTAGGATTTGGGATTTACTATCTTTTTGGACTCTGGGGCTACAAACTGTGCTATTTGTAAAAGAGTAGACTATGGGGGTGGGGGTCAACCTTTATGTAAAGGCAGTTAGGAGACACCTAGATCTTAAAGTACCTTCCAACTTCCTTTATTCTTCATCAGGACGTTTCATCCTCCCAATCTGACAGACATTTATTGTGGGGGGGTTGGCGAGGGAGAAGCAGACTCCCCATCGAGTGAGGAGCTCAATACGGGCTTGATCCTGGGACTCAGGGATCATGACCTGAGCGGAAGGGAGATGCTTAACCAACTGGGCTACCCAAGCGCCCCCACCCCAACACACACACACACCAATTTGAAGAAGGTGTATGTCTAGCTGTCCTTTCTACCTACTCAGAATCTTAGTCATCATGCAGGGAAAGCTACATAGGAAATAAGGGGAGATTTTAGGTTCCATTGGGTTCTTGGGTTCCAAGGTGGCGGGGGGGGGGGTGGAGAAGGATGAGAAGGGGGGGACAAGCAAGAGGAGGAGGAGAAGAGGAGGAATAATAATAATAATAATGACTATTATTATTATTATTATTATTTTAAAGCAAAGAGAACGAGAAAGGGATTTCACGTAAATAATAGGAATGAGGATGAATCAGAATGACTTCCCTGATATATGCTGCATAGGAAGAAAAAGGTGGCCAAAAAGAGCAGTGCGACCTGAAAGAGAGAAGTGTGGGGGGAAGAAAGGAAGGGAGCCTGGAGACATAGCAGGAAAACATGTGCCTGCGTCCCAGCCCACACCAAGGAAATGAATGTCAGCCTCTCCCAGGCTCCCCGGCAGCCCGCACCCTACACTGAGGCTCTGTTCATTCATTAGTTCATTCATCGCTGGAGCCTCTTCCGTCCTCTGACAAGCTGAGTAACAGCGTCTCACAGGAGAAGCAAGGCCAGGAAGGAGAGGCAACAAAGACATGAATGAAAATATGTTTTCTCAATGGGGCATGGTTTGCGGCTGGTGCCTCTCTGAACTACATTCGGGCTCCTGCAATCTAAAGCCGGACCTTTCAAGGATAAACAAGCAAAGGGTGCCTGTGAATACTGATAGCCACGCACAATGAAGGCAGGGCAGGGATTTAAAGAGACAGGCAGAGCGCATCAAATGAAAAAGAATCACATGTAAATAACAGAGGGGAATGCATCAGAAGGACGCCCCAAATATACAGGCTGGCAAAAACAGGGTAGGATACTGTCAGATTACAAGCCTTCTCTGTTAAAAACTGCCAGCAGCACCCCTCTGAACCAAACTGGGCAAATTCCTTATCTAAAAATACATTTACTTTCTATTTTTTTTAAAAAAGATTGTATTTATGTCTTTGACAGAGAGAAAGAGAGAGAGACAGAAAGAGAGGGAACACAAGCAGGGGGATGGGACAGGGAGAAGCAGGCTTCCCGCTGAGCAGGGACCCTGATGTGGGGCTTGATCCCAGGACCCTGGGATCATGACCTGAGCCCAAGGTAGACGCTAAACAACTGAGCCACCCAGGTTCCCCTAAAAATGTATTAAGAAACAAACAAACAACAACCCACCCTTAAAGATAAGAGCAATGTTAAAATTCTGAGCTGGAAAGACCGTTACATCCTGGTAGTTAACACATAGTTCAGACCATCTCAGAGATGACAAGGTCAAACACATTGGGGCAATTTTGCATCCATTTTACTTAATCACTGAAATTTACTATTTCATTACACCCATAGTTATAGGCAATTTCTGGTATTTTTACGGAGTGGAATCTGCCCCACAAAATCTGTCTGGTTGTATTATTCTTATCTGCCCAACATAAACTGAACACGATTTCAAAGGTATTAATGAACTGGAGGAGAGAAAACCAATGTTCAGTGCCGTAAATGCTAAACAGAAAACAAAGAGAGGAAGGTTCCATTAAACAAGTATTTTTTTTCCCCCTCTGACGGCTGCCCTCTGTAAAGTCATTCAGGGTGGTGTTTAAAAAAAATAAAGACAATTTCCAAATGCTAATGTTATGGTAGTGAAACCCATTCCATCTCCTGTCCTCTCCCCCCAAGATGGCTGAATTAATTTTCTTTGAAGTACAAAGACAAGCTTGGGAATAGCTAGAGGAAATGTAAAAGCAACACAGCAGACGGAGAACCCTGCTCCTTCCAGGCCTCTCGCTTCATAGGCACCTACAGACGGGGGTTGCTGGGATGGAAAGATAAGTTCTAGTCCTGCACAAGAACTATGGCAAGTTTGTGAATAAGCTGCTTTGCAACTGGTCCCCCCAGCCGACCAGTTCATTTCCTAAATGGAAACAAATCTGATGCATGATTTCACTGTCATCTTGGTCGATGGCTGCCTTTGCCGTGTGGGCTCACAGCACTGACTTTGAAAAGACATTTACAGGTTATTACTGATGGGAGCCCTTCAAACCACTGGAATTTAAGTAAGGGTAATCATTATGCAATGTATTAACTCACTGAAATTTTACAGCAAATGACATTTCCTGAAATAGAACTGACCCACTGACCTATTTTGTGGGTGCATAATGGCTCTAACCCGGAGAGAAGCTTCTGGCATTCCCCTAAGTTTTAGAAGGCTGTCCTTGCAAAAGCCAGGGTCCCAAGGACAAATAAGTGTAGGAAATGCTGCAGCTCCCTTTTTGAATGTTCACGGTGTATGGCAAAATCATAAAGGCTCTGAGAAGTCCTGCAATAACAAAAATCTGTATAGCTCTGCATAACCCAGTGCTTCCTGTTTAACTGGCTATGTACCATTTAATGGTAGGTATAAATGATTTTAGACTGTCTCCATCTAAAGTCGCTTGACCCCTGAAGATTTTCTAAACTTGGCCATCCTGACTCTATTTATGACGCCAGCCTTTCTCTGGGAGGGCCTGTGGCCTGTGGCTAATTGCTGCCTTGCTCCTTAGCACACCCCCAACAAGAAGACTGTTTCTTTGACCTGGTCCCTACCAGGTCCCGTTCACATGGCCTCATTTCTAAAGGGCACTGCCCTGCCCACCACCTACCACCCACAATTATGTTCTGCCCTGGATATTCAGGGCTGATTGTGATGCAGAGATAGAAGTCATTTCCTACCTAACTCAGATCCCTACCCCTGTCTCCAGGACTCCAAAGAAGGAATACTTACAGACCATCCTTCTCTTAGCTTGCGTAAGTAGTTGAGATGCCTCCATTGCCCTCTCTCTCATTTCCATCGAAACAAGACTGATCCTAGAGTTTGGGTATGAGTGTATTTTCTCTGTACTTGCACCTTTTCCTTGTTATGTAATTCAGTGGATTCTACTAACCTTGGCTAGGACTCAGTGGAAGGTGGGGAAGGGGATCCCAAGAAAGCTGGACAGGCATGGAGGTCAATGTCTGCCCACACGGCACCCAGCTCTTTCAATTATCGGGGACCTGATGAGGCCCCAATTTCAAGTGATATTCCTATCCAGAACCATCAGTTGCTTTCAGAAATATACCTCGATGTCCCTGTTGCCACTCCTGGGAAGATGACCTGAGTTCACCCTGGGGGGCTGATGAGACATTCTCAATGGTGAGCAGGCTTGATTCTTTTTCCTGGCCAGGCTGAACCGACCCTGAACAACCCCATCTCTCACTGTGGCTCAGCCCCATTCGAGGTACTCAGGCAAGAGTCCTCTCCCTCTCCCTGCTCTGTTACCATCGTCTTCTCTGCCTCTTTCAACAAAATAATTATACTGTTGGGGAACACGGGACAGCCCATGACTACCTCTGCTCCCTGGGTAACCGCAGCCCTTCTCACGAACACAAAGGTGCTTCCCCTTTGTTACTATTCCTTCTGCGGACTCTTATTAAAAGATATTTTGGTGGAGGGGCAGCTGGCTGGCTCAGTCAGTAGCGCATGTGACTCTGGATCTCGGCGCTGTGAGTTCGAGCCCCACACTGGGTGTAGAGATGACTTAAAAAAAAAAAGTAAAAAAAAAGATATTTTGGTGGAGTGGGATGGTCACGGCCCCCAAATATAACAGAGGAACCGTATATCTAGGTCACTGCCATCAACTTCTGATAACTTGTTTCCAAACTCTTACAAATAAGAAAAAAACTTTTTTTCCCCTTTATCACTCCCAAGGCTGAGCTGATGTTCTTCAGCTGTGTCCCTAATCTGGGGTTGCCTTTTTTTAGCTCCAGAAAAACAAAATTAGTGACTCTGGAAGGTAGCCAGCCTCTTCGGGCACCTTCCTTTGTGACTTTACAAACAGAAGAACCGGCAGGTTTTGAAGAACTGGCGAGGTAGTCTGTCCTCTGGAAAACTGTCATTGTGTGATTCTTTGTTGACTGTGTAATTAAGATTTTTTTTTTCCTACAGCCAAGCTAAAGATATTTTTTCCACTTCCTGGGCAAATGGCATCTCCACATAATTCTAACCACACAGTCATACACAGTGATGAAAAAGCTTTTACGTTCTGGTAACTGTGATCATGTTAAAGCCCTCGATGACCGTAAATAGAAAGTTCTCTTGTCTGGGTTTTGTCACAAATGAGGGCAGCATGAGTTCTCAGTAATAGGCTGGACAGTCACATTCAAAACCAAGGGGATCCTAGGAATAGACAAACATTGCTCTGGGCTAATCCTGTGACAAGAGACAGCTGTCTAGAGTCTTGAGAAGCCCTCTGCCTCCCTGAAGGGTAGGGAGGCCAGGGTGTGGTGACCCCAGTGGAGAGTTAGGGGCTGGAGAAGTTTTGCTTTGGGCAAAACTTTGGGCACAGACAGGAAATACAGGCTTGAAATGACATCAAGAAGAGGTATTTAGTATTAAAGGATTGGGGGGAGACAGAGGGCAACGGAAAAGCATTTCAAACAGGGGGGAAAAAAGATGAAGACCATTGAAAGCATCTGTCATAAATCCAGGGAGCCGACCCTGTAGTCAGAGGGAAGAGTGGGCTCTTCCACCCAAGCTGTCGTGGGCAGAGAGGGTGAGAACCTGGCCGAGTCCAATGCAAGGGGCCGGGGGTGGGGGGGGGTGAGGGGGGTGGGGAGGTGGTGGCTTCAGAGTTACCCCTGCAGGCCTGATGGAGCGCACCTGTAGCCTGAGGGACCAACCCAGACTCCCAGGCACTGCGAAGGCAGAAAGAAAAACTGTGCTATGTTTAGGATGGAAAATCAAAATGAACTCGCCGGGAACAATGTTGCTTCCCTATGGAGAATGAAACACACACCTTACTTGCTTGACATTCAAAGCCACCAGGACCTGACCTTGCAGTGTCCAGGACCCACGGCCTGGAGAGAGCACGCTCTGGATGAACCTGTGTCCTCGCCCCATATAGAGCCCTTGAAGCCCCAACCTGCAATGGGATGGTCTTGGGAGGTGGGGCCTGGGGGGGGGGGTGGTTTAGAGTGGGTTTAGATGCCGGCATGAGGGTGGAGCCCTCAGAATGGGATGAGTGCCTTCAGGAGAACACATCAGAGAGTTTCTGTTTCTCCTAGTTCTATAAGGACACAGAAGGAGGAAGGCTTTCTCCAGGAACCGAATCAGAGGATATCCTTGAACTTGGACTTCCCCACCTCCAGAGCTGTGAGAAGTCAATGTCTGTTGTTTAAGCCAACCCCTGCATAGTCTTTTATGTTACAGCCCAAATGAAGACACAGCAGGTGTCTGCAGCTCTAACCCTCAGGTCCCGCTCAAATCCCACCTTCTCCAGGAAATCTTCCCTAGTTCTTCCAGGGAGAATTTAAATCTCTTCTCTACAACACCCTGGGCTTCCTCCACAGCACTTAGCACAGATCTTCCCAGAAATACTGACAGTTAGGAATTCATACTGACAGTTAGGAATTCATACTGACAGTTAGGAATTCATCTGCTCTCAGGGAATCTTCCCCAGCTCCGCCCTCTTCAGTCCACTTCACTCCCTGAGCCAAACCCATCTGAGGCAGGAAGTACTCGTGCTGTCCTGACAGGTCATTTGATTCGCCTCAGTGTGAACACAGCACGTTCACGTCAAGACAAGTTCCCGGTTATACAACTCCCTCTCTTCCCTTCCCTTTGGCCCAGCAATGTGCCCCGGTTCTTAAACTCTGCTTGTTGGGGCTCCTGGGTGGCTCAGTGGGTTAAAGCCTCTGCCTTCGGCTCAGGTCATGATCCCAGGGTCCTGGGATCGAGCCCCACATCAGGCTCTCTGCTCAGCGGGGAGCCTGCTTCCCCTCTCTCTCTCTGCCTACCTCTCTGCCTACTTGTGATCTGTCAAATAAATAAATAAATAAACATCTGATCGTTGCACTTGACTCTCTGAGACCAGTTCTGCACCCCCCGCACTACTCCTCCTCCCCGAGAGCTGCCAGGAAAAAAACCAGAAAATTTATAATCTTTCAACAGAAGTACATTCTGTGCAATACTTGGGAAATCCAAAAAACTATCTGCTATCAGTCTGAAAATTCAAATTTAACAGGATGTTCGGTATTTTTACTAGCTAAAGCAGGCAACTTTATTACTCTCGAATCTCATCACCAAGCTACCTGTGAAAGACGCCTGTGTCCCATTCTTACGTGGACACCTTCCTGAGACCTAGAAGCTCAGGGCCGCGGTCCAGACACCAGGGCCCTTCATGTCACATTGCAATTGCTTGTGTGGCTGGAGTGCCCAGGGTCATGCATTCTGCCCACTGCTACGGATATCTGCTGTCAACCCCACTCCGAGCTCATCCAGCTCTGTGGGCAGGTCTGGAGCCAGCCCGCCCTCTGGGCTGAATGATGATGGCCTGTCCCGTCTTGCTTCCAGAAAACCTTATGCCTCACTGGTAGCTGCCACTGGAGTGTCTACCTGTGTCCCACAAGACTGGGACTCCCCAAAGGGCAGGGGTTGTTACTCAAGGCAACCTACTCCCAGGATGCGTTACACGGTCTGTGCTTAAGAAATGGCTGTTAACCTAAAACTTAAGGACGATGTTACGGGTTGGATTAGGTGTGTGCCCGTCCCCCAATGTCCAGATATACATTGAAGTCCTAACCCCAGTTCCTCAGAATGTGATGTGATTCGGAACTAAGGTTGCTGCAGGTGGAATTATTTACATTAAGATGAGGTCATACTGGAGTCGGGAGCGTCCTTAATCCAATAGGACTGATGTCCCTATAAGAAAGGAGACACGGCAAGGAGGACGCCATGTGAGGACAGACAGAGATTACAGTGACGCAGTGACTAGCCAACGAACACCTGGGGCCACCAGAAGCCTGGAGGAGGCAAAGCTTTCAGCCCCTACAGGCTCCAGAGGGAGCACGGCCCCCCGCCAATGACAGACTCAGACTTCCAAGCTTCCAGAACTGTGAGACAATGGGCTCCTGTCATCTGGAGGAACTTTGTTTCCTCAGCCCTAAAATGCGACCCCGGGACTGCATTAGGGAGGAACTGACAAAACACAAAAACAGGAAGAATAAGGACCTAGAAGAGATAGAGGAATCCTTGGGAGTCCAACGGAAGGGGTGAGCATGAGACAATACTACCATAGCTAACTTCTTTACATTCTGTCCCAACGTTTTCTCAAACAAAAATAAAACAAAACGTCCCTTTGAAAGTCCCAAGTGGTGTGATTAGAACTCCAGGAGTCCTGTGGGACAGAGGCTAGACAGGAGGAGAGGCCACGATCCCTGAGAAATCCCCCATCACCTGCACAGAGATGGGCATAGGAGACCAAGCTCAAGGTAACAGAGGCAGGCCAGAAAGCCTCCCGCAGGAGGGCTGCCTTGGGAGGGGTGTCCCGGTGGGGATGGCTTTGTCGGGAGCTAGGGCTTTCCTTCTGTTTTCAGAATGTCAGTACTGTAATACATATTCTTTTAAAAATGAACACAATGTCAAACATTGTTCAGACTTCATTTCTCTGTTAATCACCCCCCCGTTCCATGGTACCGTCACTGGCTTATGGGGAATAAGTGCCACCCGTTTTGGATCAAGTCAAGGTGACCTAATTCTGAGCCTATGTAAAGGTAGTTGTAGAGACATGAATTCTCTTGTCCCTGTAACTACTGATTACATTTCAAATGAAAACTCCATGTATAAGCTTTCAGAGAAGCAGGAACTGGGGATAACATCAGATATCAAATCAAATCAAATCATATCCTAGATAATTAGTGCCATCCACTCTAATAACTGGAGCCCAGTCTGCGTTGAAGGACACCAAGATATATTCCCATTTATCTGCCCACAGAACTCCCAATGTAATGACGGAAGCTTCCAGCATTGCGCAATAAATAATCACAATGAACGTTTACTGAGCATTTACCATGCACCAAGGACGAGGCTAAGATTTCACGTAGATTACTTAATATAATCTTCATATCACCCTTATGAGATAGTTACTACACTTCCCCACTTACAGATAATGAAGTAGAGGTTTACGGGGAGGTAATTTGCACAACTGTTAATAGAAGCGAGATTCAAAAGATACCGTGTTCATTGTAGACACTGTGCAATTACTAGAAGCTACAGAACTGGGGATGGTGTTGCCTGCCATGGATGGGCAACACGCTAGCAGTTGTGTACATCAGGGGCCATTTTGCCATAAAATTGCCTTTTTTTTTTTTTTTTTTCCAAAGTTATGGACATTGGGAAGGAAATGCTATATATATTCCTCTCATTTTATAAAAGAAAAGACGTTTTAATACCCACAAATGAGGGAGGTAATTTACTCTCCTTAAAGGAAACATTAAGTGAAATAAATTTAGTTTCATGCACAACTTGGGATATTATTCCTATTTTCCTCATTTTGCAAAGCACAGGTGAGAATGTGGTCACGCACTAGCATGAGTTCAAGAACTGGCAACGGGTGTGGGGGGAGGTGGTACTGCCCAAAGTTCTTGCTTAAGAACTTTGGACAGTAAGAGCCAGAGCCAGAGGACACTCAGTCCTATCTGACTCCAAAGCCAGTGACCCTTCTGTTGAGATGATCTGTCTTTGCCTCAGGCATTTCTTCTGCCATTCAAGAACTCTTTATTGAGCACCTACTTGGTGCAGGGCGCCAGATTCATGCCAAGGACACAATGCATCACTTTCCTACATTTCTCTCTCACCACCTCTCTTTCCTTTGGCTGGTCTGATTAATACCAAAAACTCACTCCCATTACAGCTCAGTTAACCATTGTCTTGTTATCACAACTTGACCTGGTCGCCGTTGAGGAAAACGATCCACATGGAAACACTACAACACGATGGTACTCTAGGATCCCTTTTTCTAGTGTTAAGTATTGACTCTAGAGGCCCTTAGGATAGGAAGAAATTAAATGATTTTTATAACATCACAAGACTTCCCAATCCAGAGCTCAGAGGAAAATAATCTCAATGAGGGGCGTCTGACTGGTTCAGTCAACACAGCATGCAACGCTTGATCCTGGGTTTGTGAGTTCGAGCCCCACACTGGGTGTAGAGATTATTTAAATAAAAAAATTTTTTTTCAAAAGATCTGAATGAACATCTTTCTAGTCACAAGGTCCTCTGATAAATGATCAGGTCACAGTCTATAGGCGTAAGCTCTGCCTTCCATCAGTAGCTACTATCATCACGTTAATAAAACCATGTTTCTAGAAACTGTTCTATTACAGTGAACCACCACAAGTAGAGCAGTCAAGCTATTTAAAAATACAAGCAAAAGTTAATTATGTAAAGTGACTATCAAGGCATTTTAAATTAACATTCATAGTCTTGAACAAATGCGAACATGCCAGTGAGTGCATTATATATAACTATGTTATGGCCTACATTTAAATATTTCTGATTCTGAGTTATTCCTCTATTTTTTTTTATTACATGGATAAAATGAGAAGTATCCGGGAAGTTCCAATTACTCCACTCATCTTTCGCGGAATATTTAAAAATGATTAAATGAGACTTACTGTGTATTCTGGTCCCAGATGTTCATTTGGACAGGAGAGAAAAGAAAAAAGAGACAAAATGATGATTTAGATCATGCTTATATGCAATATAAAACCGCAGAACTAACAAATACTGGTGAATTATGTTATAAATATGCGAAGGAAATATTCCAAAAACTGCACTTTCATAAATATCTGCTCTTGAAATCTTTTCAGCAGATACTTCTGTGGTTGGGCAGACATGGACTGTAGACAAGATTCAATTAGCCTATAGGTTTGTGGGTAATTAAAAACCAAAGAGTTGGCATTATAAAGGCAAAATTAAAGACTAATAATTCCAGTGGAGCATTTCATTAACCACAAAGGAAATCTTTTAAGTGGGAAAGCAGCTTTTACAACCAGTAAGAAGAGCTTGTTATGATGACATTCAAGTGGCAATCTTGAATTTTCATGTTTGAGGGCAAGAACAAAACCTTCTAGATTTGGGGGCCCAAGTTTCTAGATCAGTATCAACAAGGAGTTTATCACCATCCCATTACATGTGAGAGGGAAGGTGAACTAAAAATTATCAGATTATCCCACTGCAAAGGAAGGAGTTCGAGGCAGAGAGGCACAATAAAACATTTTACATAAATTATAAGTCAAGGTTTGGGGGTGTAGGGGTGGGGCTCTTGTGGAGGAGGGGCTGTAAAATCAAAATAAACCACTTGTTTCACATTATCACTAAGAGGAGTTTCACCTTCCTTCTTTGTAAGCTATTTACCACAATCACTTTAAAAAGGAAGGTGGAATGGTTTATCTTAATTCCTACCTGCTAGGAAGAGCATTGACATAAAAGGATGAAGGAAAAGGGTGATGGGCAGATACAACAGGGCTCTCCCAAGTCCCTACTTAGATAATAAATCCTAAATCAGTGAAATTTGGCTACCACTAGGTCCTATCGCTACATGTGACACACAAGTTATAAAAAGGACTTACCTGTAATTGTGTAGGGATAATAGTTCCAAGCCTTTTCTGTAACATAAAAGATTTTGGGAACAACAGCTCTAGCCCAGCTAGGCAGTTTGCTAAGAGGAAAGAAAGAGAGAGGGGGGGGGGGGAGACCATTAGAAAAAATTTGCCCAGAGCCTCATGGATCAACTGTTAAGAGAAAGCAGAGGTGCTCCTAGGTGCCTCTCTCTCCACAAGTCACCCCTTCCCGAAGCCCCTGGTCTTTGCCAGGGTTCACCATTCTCTGTGCATTTTTCATATGCTCATAAAATGTGGGAGGGCAGGTGACAATAGCCTGGGGTTGGGAGAGGGGGTTTCCATAGGACTGTTAGCTTTTCCTCTTTGATTTGATTTACAAGGACATGAGATTTCAGCGTGTGGCAGGTGCCCTGCTGGAAGGGTTTGGCCATCCTGGCCTTGGTCTCCTAGGAGTCATATGACAGAAGTGGTAGGACGGGATGTTTAAGCCCCAATACGGAGGGGGACAGAGGCAAATGGTAGAACCAGGCATCTGCTAACCATCCACAAGAGTGAGGTGTTAAAAATGAACTAAAGCAGAACTAGAGGGTATCATGCTTAGTAAAATAAGTCAATTGGAGAAAGACAACTATCATATGATCTCCCTGATATGAGGGAGAGGAGATGCAACATGGGGGGTTAAGGGGGTAGGAGAAGAGTAAATGAAACAAGATGGGATTGGGAGGGAGACAAACCATAAGTGACTCTTAATCTCATAAAACAAACTGAGGGTTGATGGGGGGAGGGGGGTTGGGAGAGGGGGGGTGGGGTTATGGACATTGGGGAGGGTATGTGCTATGGTGAGTGCTGTGAAGTGTGTAAACCTGGCGATTCACAGACCTGTACCCCTGGGGATAAAAATATATGTTTATAAAAAAAAATAAATTAAAAAAAATGAACTAAAGCAACAGACAGTAAGAACTGTAGAGATGTGAAGAATAACAAAATTTAGCCCCTTGATGACTGCAGCCCGTTGACTTGTGTCCCCCCTCAAAGATCTATCCAAGTCCTATCCCTCCCTCTACCGCACCTTCGAATTTACCCTTATTTGAGCAGCAGGACTCGTGAGGGTGTCATTAGGGACCTAAAGGGGGAATCCCCTTGGGTTTAGGGTGTAGGCCCTCACTCCAGGGACTGGTGTTCTCCCAGGAGAGAAAAGAGGGAGATCTGGAGACAGGGACACACAGAGGTGGTGGGGGAAGCCACGTGAAGACAGAGGCAGACACTGCTAAGAACACCAAGGATGCCGCAGACTCCCTAAGCCCAGAGGGAGGGAGGGCAGGCACGGCCGGCTTCTCCTTCTGAGTCCCTGTAAGGAGCCAACACCACCAACACCTTGATTTCAGATTTCTGGTGTCCAGGGCTAAGAGAGGACACACCTGTGTGGTCTAAGCCACTTCTCCACACTCTCCAATCCCACCCCACCCCCCATCCCACTTTGGGAGCATTTGCTGGGGCAGCTAAGCAGGAACCTGGGCAGCCAGTAGGAGAAAACCAATTCTTTTTTTTTTTTTAAAGATTTTATTTTTTTATTTGTCAGAGAGAGAGAGAGAGAGAGAGCGAGCGAGCACAGGCAGACAGAGTGGCAGGCAGAGGCAGAGGGAGAAGCAGGCTCCCCACAGAACAAGGAGCCCGATGTGGGACTCGATCCCAGGACGCTGGGATCATGACCTGAGCCGAAGGCAACTGTTTAACCAACTGAGCCACCCAGGCGTCCCGAGAAAACCAATTCTTAAAACCAAGAAAACCCCCAGGGGTGCAGGTCTCGAGCTTTTTGTAAACCAAAGATTAATGAAATCTTGTTCTCTTTTGTTCTGTTTTCCTTCAGAGACAAACCCTACAGCGTAGTACAGGCCCAGAGAATTCCCTAACACGTTTAAATACATAGGATCGAAGATTCTTTAAATATGCCTGTATGATTTTACGTCCCCCCAGCGCTATGCCTAGGGCGGGTTGTGTCTTTCTGGAGGCTACTAAGGTACTTCTTTCCTCTTCTAGTGCCTACAGCAGACTCTGGGCCTCCGAGGCCTAGCAGCGCTCCAGGCCCTCCGATGACGACACAGGCTCGGCTCCTGGAGGCGGCCGGTCCACAATGAATCACATCACAGAACACTTCTGAGTTCCCAGCCGAAAGCACTAGGAACCGGGGACATCGCGCTACTAGAACCCCAAATTCCCCAACCCCTCTCGCACAGAGAACTTCAATGAGAACCAGAGCCAGAAAAATACTGTGTATCTTGTACGTCTTCTCGGATTATTTCTATTACTTCTGACAGTGTCCAGGACCTGCTTTTAAAAAGACAAATCTGTGCTTCCAACGGCTGGCCGGACCTAACCCAAAGCTCTGGGCCGTTTAACAGGGTTAAATCAAATGGGGACTCGAAGCTCCCGGGAAGCAGGGTGAGTGTCAGACGAGGCCACGGCTCTTGGGCGGGCTGGGCAGCTGGAGCAGGGAGCAGGTTTATGATCTACAGAACAATCCTCGTGGCCCTAAGGCAGACCGTCTCACCCCTAGAAAATCACGGGGGGGGCGGGAACTGCTCATTTACCTGGTGCTCCCATGGCTTGAAAGGAAGGGGCTGCTTCCTGAAAGGGGTTTTTATCGCTTTTACCTTTGATTTATTCTTCCGGTCGCTAGAGCTGGACAGCAACCAGGGTTGACATCTGGAGCGGGAAGATCGCGTTGGGCTTGCTTTCGGGAAACGGGCATGAGAGCATCTTCTCCTGGGCTCCCTCCTTTCTGCCCCCCAGCCCAGGGCAATGTTGGGCAGTGGGAAGTGTAGGAAGACGTGGCTTCTGCTCACAGGCAAGTGGGCCCCTTGTGCTGTTAGTGGACTGAACCAGAATTGCAGCATCTCCCCCCAAAGAAAGCTCGGCATCCCTTAGCTTAGACTAAGTGTGATGTCTCCCTATATGCATCAGGGCCCATCCCCCACGGTCCACACTGGGGGACAGGTTCCACCTCCACTGCATCCCTCCGCAGATGTAGTAGGCTCCTCCTGCACAGAGCTCTGGGGGCCCAGGCCCCCTCCCTCAAGAAATCACTCCCTCTATCACTTAAAAAGCCTCCCAGCAGAACCACATTCCTAGGCAACAAGCATTTTCTGGAAGGAGGATGAGAAACAGTGGGAATTTTCCATTCATGTTGAGACTTTATTCCTGCTTGTCCGTGGTCAGGACCTCCATCTCCAGAATCTTCTGCGTGGCTCATCCCCCAAATCCTTGCAGGATATGCAGCCCCATAATCAATTACCTTTTCCAAAGAGACGCCCTAAAAAACCCACACCATTCAGTCAAGATGGCTGAGAACCATTTTATGTGACTCTTCTGGGGGTGTCCAGGAAGGGGACCCTCCCAGGATAAGCCATCCACCAGGCCAGGAGCAGGAGGCTTCGGCAACAAGTTCCAGGACACGATTTATTTTTTTTTATTTTTTTATTTTTTAAAGATTTTATTTATTTATTTGACAGAGAGAGATCACAAGCAGACGGAGAGGCAGGCAGAGAGAGAGAGAGAGGGAAGCAGGCTTCCTGCTGAGCAGAGAGCCCGACGCGGGACTCGATCCCAGGACCCTGAGATCATGACCTGAGCCGAAGGCAGCGGCCTAACCCACTGAGCCACCCAGGCGCCCCTCCAGGACACGATTTAAGCCCAAGAACAGACTTTCTCTCAGGCCCCACTCTGCCCAGAGCACACCATTATTCAAATCGTTTTTGTCTGAGGACGTAAAATTTATTTTTCCCTGTGGCAATGATTTATCAGGGCTGCAAAGGAAAATGGAATTAAATGAGTCCCCGCTGTTGCTGTCACTTTCATGATGTATATTGTCACACAGCCTACAGTTCTGAGGAGAAGTCTGTCACTCAAACTCACTACCAGGTGTCAGACAAGAGTCTCTCTTCCAGAATGGCGGCACAGTTTGAATCACGTCCTCTTGGTCCACTGCCCGGGACCAGACCTCCCGATGGCCCTCGTCACCACCACTCAGGCTTTACAGACACCGAGGAAAAAGGCGGACAGAACTCCGAAGGCTACAGAATTGGAAAACGTGCTGTTGTGGAATGATACTGTTTCCCAAAAGCTTTTGTCAATACCCCCGGAGACAGATGTTTCAAAACATCAGGTTTTTCCCTTTGAAACGTCAGTACGATAGAGAACACGTCAATGACACAGCCGGGTGGCCACCTTGTCCCCGTCTCTGTGAGACTGTCCTACTTGCAGCACTGAAAGTCCCTCCATGTTAAAGAAATTCCTCAGTCCTGGGCAAACCCGGATGCTGGTCAACCTAGAGCAGTGGTTCTCAACGGGGCAGAGGCTGAGTTCTGCCGCCCCCTTCCCCCAGGAGAGGACATGGGGCCAACCAAGTCTGGAAATATTTTTGTTTGCCACACTATGAGGTCGTGGAAGGGGGGCAGGGACACTGCTGGCATCCATCGGGTAGAGGCTGTTCAAGATCCTACAATGCTCAGGAAAGCCCCCCACAGCAAAGAATTATCTGGTTCCAAATACTAACAGTGCCAAGATTGGGAAACCCGGCCCCGGACGTAAGTGGATATAGTCACGGCAACCTCCTTACGTGTCCCGTAGGCCTCCCTCAATTACAACCGGTAAGGAGGCCCCATCAGGCAGAATCTGAACTGGTCTCAGGTTAAGAGTGTTTACTGACTCCCTAAAGAGCGTCCAGAACGGAAACCTAAATAAACCGTCCCTCCATTAGAAGCTTCTGGCACTTTACTATCCAGATTATCACCAGATTCGCCCTGATATCTAATCTCTCTCCGCAATTTATGCTCATTTGGGAATATTTTTTGGCCCTGGGAAGTACTGAACATCATTAGGCCAAATGTGGTCTAAATGGAGTCTAATTTCATTTTCTCAACAGGGATCAGAATTATGATGGTCTCCACGAGCATCTTGATCTTAGCTGTTCTATCCGCCAACTCATGCAGGATATGCAGCACTATAATCAATTATCTTTTGGACTTAAAACATTCACAGCAGAAAGACAGCCCCTCCGAGCCCCCGTCACTTGGGCTTTTCTCCTCCACGGGGTCCCTGAAAGCTGCCGCCGTCTGTGCTGTGATTTTGCTCAAATACCGTCAGTCCACTTAACGTGACTTTTAAAAAAGGACTAAGCTACCTCTTAGTAGACCTCATTTTCCACAGGTCCATGGGGGATATTCTGACCTTTGGTTTCACACCTGGCATTTGATGATTATTTGATAATAATCAATTGTATCTACCCAGTGACCTGTGAGGTTTTTACTTTTCTTCTCCAGTGGCTGTGATTTATTTGCTTACTATTCTTAATGGCTTTTCTGGCTGCTCTTCTAGTTCAACTCTTTTTTTTTTTTTTAATATATTATTTATTTATTTGACAGAGAGATCACAAGTAGGCAGAGAGGCAGGCAGAGAGAGAGGAGGAAGCAGGCTCCCTGCTGAGCAGAGAGCCCGATGCAGGGCTCGATCCCAGGATCCTGAGATCATGACCTGAGCTGAAGGCAGAGGCTTAACCCACTGAGCCACCCAGGCGCCCCTCTAGTTCAACTCTTGATGTCATTCCTTACATGGCAGAATTTCCAGACTAGAGGCATCACCAGTGAGAAGCAGGACCCCTGGGTCTTCGCCCGTGGGGAGTTCCTTGAACTTGGACCCCACCCTGCTCCCCCTACTTAGAAGAGTGGTCTGCGTTTGGCTTCCGGGAAAAGAGGGCCTCCTCCAGGCCGGTTCTTGGAAGGCTCTGCTTGGACAGCATGATGGTAACACGGCTCACATGCTGGGAAGCACCCAGGGAGGGGGCAGGCCACATGTGTCAACAGTGTTGGTCAGGAGTAAGGCGGGACCAAGGTGGCATGTGCCTGACTGAATGCTCTGGGCTCTGTAAGATCCAGCCAAGAGGCGTACATTCTGTTCCTGGGAGTTCCCATGGGAGAAGGTGAATGAGGGAGCAGAAAGGAGGGATCCTGGCAGCAGGAGAACTTCTGGCATGTTCTTAAGGATTGAGACGGGAACAGAACAGAATAGCACAGACTGAAAGGTACGCTGGGAAGAAGTCCCTTACTTGGTCTACTCCTCCAATACATAAAATACTGTAAATTAATCCATTTCATGTATTTAATATTATATTCAATATTTACATATTAAATACATATTTACATGGAATATGTAAGACTAAATATTCTTTTTTTTTTTTTTTTAAAGAGAGAAAGAGCACACATGACGGGGGACAGGGGAGAAAGGGAGGGAGGGGTAGAGGAAAAAGGGAGAAAGAGGATCCTAAGGAGGCCGCAAACTCCCCGCCCAGCAAGGAGCCAGACACGGGACTCGATCTCACAACCCTGAGATCATGACCTGAGTGGAAATCAAGAGTCGGACACTTAACCAGCTGAGCCACCCAGGTGCCCCTGGATGACTAGATATTCTAACCTATTTGATATTCGTATACATTACGAATTGTGCACGGTCCCTCCCCACTAGAAGGTAAGCTCCCCCAGGACGGGGATCTCTGTCCTGCTCACTGCTGCATGCCCCGCACCTACAACGGTGCCTGGCGCACAGCAGGAAACAATTGGTATTTCCCGAACGAACAACAGCCGGCACTGGATATTCAGTAATGACCGTAAGATCCTTTCAAAAGACCCAGGGAATAAGCTCTCGAGGTCAGAATCTTTGACAATTTCTCTGCGACCTGTGGCCTGGGCAGTGTGGGCTCTCCTGATGCCACACAAGCTCTGGGCACTGAGCTCTTTACTCTGGGCAAGATCTAAGAAATGAGATTAACTTCCTTGGCAGATCTGGGAGAAGAGAAAGAGGAAACTTGACAGAAGGACCCAAACTCGGGCACAGAGCTGGACCGATGAGCTGGGAGGTAGAGCAAACAGCCAGTGGCCTGGCTTGTCCAGCCAAACCCCATTCGGAGCTTAGGGAACCTGGACCCCCTCCTGCCCAGGGACCCAAAGGCCAGGAGAGGTGGTCTTGGAAGGCAGGAACCACGTGACAGGAGAAATGTTGTCTTTTTCACGGAAATCGATTCCGGCATTAGGCGGAATCACCGTTAGAAGTTGGCAACCCTCCCTGAGTGGCAGCTGCCAGCAGAGCCTAATTAATCCAGCAGCCGTGGTGGGGAAGAACATGACACTTCATGACTGAAAAACAAGCCTAAAAATAGGCTCCATCTTTTCTCCAATGCCCCTCCACCCTCACCCCTGCTTCCCTCCCGCTTCACGGGCTTCCTGGGAAGGCATGGGGAGAGATGCTGAGGATGAAGAGAAAACGCCAGGGGACAGAAGAACCCCATCCTCCCGCGATTCTGGGCAACGGGTTTTATTGAGAATCGCTATCTCAGAGATGGATGGGTACCTTGCCTCCTTTCCCTGGATGCCAGTTGGAACTGGGATTTTTGAAGACAAGCCAAGAAATACCAGTTATTTGGTTAACTGAGCTAGATCGAGGGCCCAAGGACAACGACCAAATGCACGAACGTCTTAGAACTGATGGGACGTTCCAAGCGTATCAGGTAGCCGCCAAGACGTCCTGCGCACCCAGCAGCATCTCAGATGCCGAAGGGAGGCCCCGAGCACGGAGCATCCCCACGGTCCCTGGGACGTGAGGGGCAGGCAACAAAAGGATGAGTGGTGTTTTAGAAAGGCATGATGCCACCTTCAAAAATGGGCAAATATCCCAGTAGACATGTCTCCAAAGAAGACACAGGAATGGGCAATACGCACAAGAATGCTCCACGCTCATTAGTCAAGAGGGAAATGCCAACCGAAAACAAGATACCACTTCACACCCACGAGGATGGCAAGAATCAAAAAGACAGACAATAGCAAGGGTCAGGAAGCATGTGGAGAGACTGGAATCTTCACACACTGCTGGAGGAAATGCAAAATGCATCCATTTTGGAAAACAGTCTGGAAGTCCCTCTCCCCGCTCATGGGAAGCCGGAGCCTAGACCGGAGCATCAGTGG
This sequence comes from Lutra lutra, assembly GCF_902655055.1. Taxonomy (NCBI): domain Eukaryota; kingdom Metazoa; phylum Chordata; class Mammalia; order Carnivora; family Mustelidae; genus Lutra; species Lutra lutra. The sequence continues at coordinate 13,732,616 of NC_062293.1, read as the reverse complement.
AATGCTTTATGGTTGGGATTTTGGAATAAGTGGTAGAAAGACAAAAAGGGACAATCTGGACCGATCTACGGCAGTTGTGGTGATGGTGGAGGGATGAAGCGGTCTGTTTGCTGCCCTTGGACCATCGGAGCTGCCCTGATGGCTGCCCCTTCTCCAGCCTGCACATAATTCTGTGGGCCACTCACACCCTTCCAAGAAATGTCCTTTCTGCTCAAGTCAGACTCAGAGAGAAGGTTCTGCCTACACAGGCTTTGAGTAACTCCAATCTCTAACAGATGCTTTGGGTAGTAGAGTGATAAACCAATCTCTAAATGTGATTTGGCTTCCCAAATAGATTGATGTGAGGAAGAAATTCCGCTCACTTTTTGCCAGCTCATGAATTCAGGTTCACAGGACAATGATATTTCTTGGTGTAAATTAGTACATGGGCACTAGGAGATCTTAGCTAATGACAGTTCAACTCTCAGAACCTACCTCCCGGTGGCCAGTAAAGAGGTGGACAAGATGTCACGCACAGGGGGAGAAGGATTCCCTGGAGCTGAAGACATTTGAGAATCAACAGTTGCAGGAAGATGATTTTACTGAACTCCGCTTATCTGCATAAAAGCAGAGCTTTCTGAAAGAATTCAACTGTCATAAATGCCCTCCCCAGGAGTTTCACAACCAAAGAAGACTGACTCCTCTCACTGGAGATGAGAAGGAAGCACCAAGAAATTGCCTAAACAGACACTGTCACAAAACTGTCTCCTCTCCATGCACCTAAAGCTCTTGTTTATTTTTCATAAAAGCCATTTGTTTTTCCAGAAGTGCCTTTTCTCCCCCGTCCCTATTAGAATGGTATATAAGCCCTAAATTCTATTTGCCTATTTGAGTCTCGTATTTCTGGGTGCTCCCATGTACATCGATGAATCAAACTTGGTCTTTTCTCCCGTTCATCTGTCGGCTTCAGTTTAATTTGCAGGCCCCACTGACAGAACATAAGTGGGCTGAGGGAAGGCTTTTCTTCCCTGACACCACACATGAGATAGACAGATGGATTCACAAATGCTAGAACCAGTCATCCCGGACCCTACTCTGATCAGAAGACAAGGACCATGTCTTATTTATTAAGGGAGTCTCCCTAATACCAGAACAATTTGTTATACACCGTAAGGTTCAATAAATACCCATTTCATGCATTTCAATTACGAAGCAGCCTTGCCAACACGGGAGTCCCAAGCCCTGTGCACGCAGGACGTGATTGATGCAAAGTGGCTCCAGTTTATGAGTTATCAAAGGAATGGATTTGGTTTTCTTTTATGATTATGGAAATCTGCCTTATTATTTTATAGTATGTCACATAAACATTTTTTTTTTCCTTTTCTCGTACGAAGCCATAATCTCCCTGGTTCTAAGATATGTGCCATACTCTTCCAAATATTCCAAGAGCCTTTTAAATTATAAAATGATGGTTCAGACTTGTGCAAAGGGAACAGAAGGTACTTTTCTCCTGGGCCTCATTGGGCATTCATTTCTGTATGCTGGAGGTAAGTCATGATCATGTCCTCAACTTCCTTTGAGCATAGACAATTAGGGTTGAAAAGGAACTGAAAGGATGCCCAGTTTAACCACCTATTTGCTGTTTGGATTTGCTTAAGGACAGACGGTAAGTGGGTGCCTCCACTCATGTCACTGACTGTAAGGCACCCCAGTGTGTTCGCACATGGCTCACATACATTTCTTCAGCTGAGCCTAGCTCTTTCTCCCGGCATTCTCACCCCTGGGTCTTGGTCCAAATGTTCCTTTTGGGGTCTCAGAATATGCAGATCTAATTCTTTTCCCACTTGCCCACACCATTACACGCCCTTGGTCCAGCTTTCCTAGGTTAAATGTCTTTGGTTTCTTCAGTCATTCTTCATATCACTTGGTGGCTTTCAAATCTTAAAATTTGTATTAACAATTTTGGAGGGGCGCCTGGGTGGCTCAGCTGTAAGAAGCGTCCGCCTTCGGATCAGGTCATGATCCCAGGGTCCTGGGATGGAGCCCTGAATCAGGCTCCCTGCTCTGCGGGGAGCATGCTTCTCCCTCTCCCACTCCCCCTGCTTATGTTCCCTCTCTCGCTGTTTCTCTCTGTCAAATCAATAAGTAAAGTTAAATTAAAAAAAATTTTTGGGGGCGCCTGGGTGGCTCAGTGGGTTAAAGCCTCTGCCTTCGGCTCGGGTCATGATCCCGGGGTCCTGGGATCGAGCCCCACATCGGGCTCTCTGCTCTGCGGGGAGCCTGCATCCTCCTCTCTCTCTCTCTGCCTGCCTCTCTGCCTACTTGTGATCTCTGTCTGTCAAATAAATAAATAAAATCTTTAAAAAAAAAAAAAAAAAAAAAAAAAATTTTTGGAAAAATTGAGTAAGTAGAAGGGACTTGCCCTTCCAGATTATCAAGGCTTTTTATAAAGCTATAATAATTGGGAATTTCAGGATTATATCCTCAAATTGTCTTTTTAAATTTTTTGCTCTTATTTTTTTCTTTTAAGATTTTATTTATTTATTGGACAGAGAGAGATCACAAGTAGGCAGACAGGCAGGCAGAGAGAGAGGAAGGGAAGCAGGCTCCCTGCTGAGCACAGAGCCCGATGCGGGGCTCGATCCCAGGACCCTGAGATCATGACCTAAGCTGAAGGCAGAGGCTTAAACTCACTGAGCCACCCAAGCGCCCTTTTATTTTGTTTTTAAAAGAGAGAGCGCATGAACACATGTACAGGTGAATTGTCCATTATTTAAATTCTACAAATAGGGGCACCTGGGTGGCTCAGTTAGTTAAGCATCTACCTTCAGCTCAAGTCATGATCTCAGGGTCCCAGGATGGAGCCCCGTGTCTGGCTTCTTGCTCAGCAGAGAGCCTGCTTCTCCCTCTGGCCCTCCCCCAGCTTGTGCTCTTTCACTCTCTCTCTCAAATAAATAAAATCTTTAAATAAACAGATTAACAAAATTCTACGAATATACCCCCACTTACCCATTATTAGTATTTTTAAAACATCCTATGCTCATTCATAGTTGCCCATATGTTTGTCAGTTTTTAAAAAAATATTTTATTTATTTGAGAAAGAAAGAGAGCAGGAGGGGAGGGGAGGGGTGAGGCAGCGGGAGAGGGAGAAGCAGGCTCCCTGCGGACAAGGCTGTATCCCAACCAAGTTCAAGATGCTTAAAGTACAGAGCCACCCACATGCCCCTCCCACTTCCTTGTTTCTCGTTACCTCTTGTGCCTTCCTTCCTTCTTGGGTTCAGTTTCCTTTTACTTCAAGTACAACCTTTAGGAGTTCTGTCAACACCTGCCTCTGAGTGGTATCCTCTCTCGGTACTCCATTGTCAAGAAAGATTTTGGTGCACGCTTCTCAGCTCCCCGCACCCCACTTTCATAGGGGCCCAAAGCCACACTTCCTGTCCCTCTGAGGCCATGACATCCCCCTACGTGTCAGCTCTGACATATCCCAGCTTCCTGAGCCTGAGCTCATCTGCTTTCCATTCTGGTTTGTGTTTCCTCTTTACTTCTCGTACCTAAGGATTTCCCTTTCTTTGTTTGGAGCTCAACTTTATATTGTTATATTTCATCCTGTATTTGTCATAGGAGGTAGGGGGGGAGAATCCACACTAATCTTTTTAGTTTCTATTACTGGAAGTCCAGATATTCTATTTATAACAAATTTCCCTCTTACCAATGTTTATTATTCTCCTTTAAAATAAACATCGTATATTTTGATAGAGAAAACAGACATGACAGAGACAGCTGGACACTTCTTGCTCTGTTTCAGGATAAAAATAAAAGATACCAAATTTCCAAAAAAAAAAAAAAAATTTTTTTTTTGAATCTGGTACATACGGAACATTCCCTCAGCCACAATTTGGGAAAAGGCAATCATCCGCCAAAAAAATGGAATTTCCCGTAGGTCTCTATTTCCTCACATCACCCTCACTCCTGTTTGCTCTATGGAGGTGATTCCGGCTCAGTATTTGATTTTCACCCTCCACACTAAGGATGCCAAAGCAGCATCTTGAGAAACGGGTCTCTCTGCAAGGAAGTCATCCTCAGGCCAGTCCCAGGGCTCATCTACTCTTGCAAATCAGCAGCTGGCTGGAGGCTGAACTGGTTCCAAATCCTGGGAATTCACAGCTCCTAATAGATGAACAAGATCAATCTCATTTGCATTTCATGGTGACTCAGGAATTCCCTGATATTGCATCCCTGGGTAGATTAAAACAAGTCAGTTTAATTAGCCCAAGGCCTTCACCGTCAGGGTATCTGCCTGAGAGATTTCCATACACCCAGTGACAAGACCCAAATGCTCCCATCAAGAAGGAATAGTCCAGGGGCGCCTGGGTGGCTCAGTGGGTTGAGCCTCTGCCTTCGGCTCAGGTCATGATCTCAGGGTCCTGGGATCGAGCCCCGCATTGGGCTCTCTGCTCAGCAGGGAGCCTGCTTCCCCTCCCCCCCTCTCTCTGTGTGCTGCTCTGCTTACTTGTGATTGCTCTCTCTCTCTCTCTCCCCGTGTGTCAAATAAAAAAAATAAAATCTTTAAAAAAAAAAAGAAGAAGAAGAGGGAATAGGGGAATAGTTCAGTTCAGCCTGCTGGCTGGTGAAGGCCGTGTGTGCACGGCAGAATCCCAGTACAGCTCCTCTCAGAAATGTCTCATGGTCGAGGCACAGAGAATGGATAAACCGCTACGAGTATCAGTGAGTAAACGGACGCACTGCCCAGTTATCATGTTGGAAATGTGTTCTAAAAAGATCACGTATGGGCCAAGAGGAAAAGCCATAGGTGAGGGTAAAGAGTATTCACAGAGATGATGGCAGAGACGGAACCAGTCACACACTAGCTCACTGGGGCAGACAGTTCATTTCAATAAAATGTATTTCATGTGACTATACAAATGTCCTGATCTAGGAGAGAGGAACTGAAAAAGATGGGCTGGAAGAGGGTAGAGGGTGGGGAGAAGATCAGACAAGCTCCAGTAACCAACTCTGTTACTAATGATAAGGAAACAACAAGAGAGTAAAAGATATACTTTGCAAAGCCAATGGCAGTCCTGACAAGTGCTGGGTTTATGTCCCTTGGTTCCTTACCTTTCCAAAGGAGCAATGACAACCTCTACCTTGGGAAGGCTGGGTCCCCTTGAGCACTGCATATCACTTTGGTCACGGGAGGCCCTGCATTGTGTCGGTTCCCGTTGTGAACACCTGAGTGTGTGTTCGGTGGTCAGTGGAACGGCTACCGAGTTAAGACCCCGATGGCACACCGCCATCGTTGTCGCTTTTCTACAACAAACAGGCGAAGCCATCCCTTTCCCACTGTGAGCACTGAACCAAAGGGAGAAGACAAAGAGCTGTATTCCTTAAGACCAGATTTCATCTTCACATGTCATCCAAGGGGTAGAGAAGGTAAGAGGAAAGGTCCGCCTACTGCAAATGCAATTGAAGACGCTATTGCAGAAGGCGGGAGTTCTGGTTTTAGAAGCAGCTAGATGGGTGGATGGAGAGGGGCAGCTGTACTGACTTCCAAGTCACCTTTTTATCCCAAACACGGCCTCCACCACAGCCAAAGGGGTGGGCCAGAAGGCTCCAGTGAGGTCGGACAGCCCAAAGGCGGATGGCCAGCTGCCACGACTCACCTGTTGAGATACACCCGCTTCTCGGTGAACTGCCCGTTGCCATGGTGAGGATCCTCAAAGGGTTCATTCTGGACGACCTCCACCCCTTCTCCGCGGTCGCTCTGTTCATGGCTGTGCTTGCTGATCATGTACAGCTGTCCAATTTTGTACTACAAAACACACAGTGACAGAGAGGTCAGTCAGCCCCATGGCCTGCCTTCGGAAACACCCCCCCCCCCCCCCCGCAACAGTCGGCACTTTCTGCCAGAGAAAGAAGGCAGACACATGGGCCTGGTGTTATTTTTCCTCCAGAGCGAGGAGGAGAATCAGTTGTGAGTCGAGTGGAGATACGGTGTGTTCCCGTGAACAGTTTCCACCTCCTGGGTGATGCCTGCTGGGGTGGCTGGCAGACTCAGGGCTGGCAGCCCCCCAACCCATGGGCAGCAGCAGGAAGAACGCAACCCTGGAGCCCCCCATTCCACTCTGGCCCTACGGTGTTAAATGGTGCAAACATCCTATTTTGTGTGGCAACGAACAGGCCAGGATATGTTACTTCTACCCCTTTTCTGTCTCATTAACTACATGGGTGGGCACATGGAGACTAGAAGTCACCTAACTCTTCCGGCACCCCTCTCCGACTCTGTAAGTGTCCTCAAGTTCTCTGTCCCCTAGAACAACCATTCTCAAGGGTGGCTGGACGTGAGAATCACCTGGAAGCTTTAACAGACTCCAGCTGGCCAGGGCCCACCATGAACGGAACCTGTATTCACAGACTGATCCGCAATGACGGAAGTCTAAGGCATCTTTAACTCCTTCCTGTCCAATTCCACCCACAGTGTAGAGCCTTCCAGCTCGAGGTCCCAGACCTCGAGCCACATGTACTTACATGTACTTACAGGAAAATGGTAACAGGGAGCAACAGAGACTGTGAACATTCTCTGCCTTGTCTGCGTTTTTGAGCTGTTCTACTCTCCCTCCTGCCTCTCTGAAAACCCCAGGGCCCACTGGCGTGCCATGCCTTCCCCCAGTGAACTCTCAAGGCGGCAAAACTAATTGGTTGGAGAAAAGAGAGAGGCAGAGAGAGAGGACGGAGCGAGTAAAATGACTTTTGCAAGAGGGATGTCTGCTCAGAGTCAGGAGGCACGAAGATGCCCCCCAGCTGTGGTCCTTCCCGCAGGTTCGGTGTGAAGGAACACACACACACTGCATCACGTCGTTAAGGCCTCTGGGAAGGGGATAAGGGGCCTGAATCTGCAACAAAATAATGGTGGGCTGTTCTGGATTGTTCCCCAGAGAGCCCAGGCCAGCTGGGATGTAGGTCTCCTGTCTGTGCATCAGAGACAGAAATTGATTTTATATTATTTTATTTTATTTTTGAGAGAGAGAAAGAAGGTGAGAAAGAGATTTTAAGGTAAGGGGGCAGTGAAATGGACAAATCGACAGCACAGAGCGCCCTAAGACTGAGAGGACACACACCTCGAAAGGGCCCTGTTTCATTGGGAGGCGGGTGCAAGGAGGGGACTGTAAAGAAAATCTGGGGGCCTCCGGTCTGAGGGCAGCCCTAGGGCCCAGGCCCAGTAACCATGACATAACCAACATAACCAAGAGCAACAGGCTGGGTCTTCTCCCCGGGCAGCGCTGCCTGTCCCACACCTGTTCCCAGAATGATCTACACTTTAAAATGCTTCTAACGTGAGTGTGTACGTGTGTGCACATGTGTGTACTTGCTGCACACACTCTGGGGAAGAGGGAGTGCTGAAGATAAGAGCAAGAAAGGGAGAGAAATCAAAGATAAAAATCTGTCTTTGAATTTATTTTCAATCAGAAGCTTGACCTGCTTCCCCTTGAGTAAGTCTGGCTCCTACTTCTGCCTATAAAGACTAACTAGGACTCCTTTCAGGAAGAAAGACGGCAGGCCACGTGGGTGGCTCGGTCGGTTAAGTAACTGACTCTTGGTTTTGGCTCAGGTGATGATCCCGGGGTCCTGAAATCGAGCCCCACGTTGGGATCTGCACCAAGCATGGAGCCTGCTTGAGATTCTCCCTCGCCCTCTGCCCCTCCCTAACTCACACTCTCTCTCAAATATAGTAATAATAATAATAAAGAAGGAAGACAGTAAGAAAAAGTTTACAGATTGGGGATTCTTGAGATACACCTGTGATGTCACACTCCCCCTTACACAGACGGGCACACGAGCCTCACACAGGAAGGGTGCCCCGGCTGCCCAGGGGCTGGCGACCACACTGACAGCTGCTTTGTACTTGGTGTTCAAAAAACAAGGGTTTGCCTACCATGGAATGTTATTTAGCCATCAAAAGGAATGAACTACCCATACTGATACAGCTTAATGGGTATAATGGCTTGAACTCTGTTTCCCCAAAATCTTATGTCGAAGTCCCAGTACCTCAAAGGGTGACCTTGTTTGGAGACGGAGTCTTTACAAAGGTCATCAAGTTAAAATGAAGTCATTAGGGAGGGCACTAATCAACAGGACTGGTGTCATTTTTTTTTTTTTTAAAGATTTTACTTATTTATTCGACAAACAGAGATCACAAGTAGGCAGAGAGGCAGGGCAGGGGGGTTGGGGGAAGTAGGCTCCCTGCTGAGCAGAGAGCTCGATGTGGGTCTCGATCCCAGGATCCTGAGATCAGGACCTGAGCTGAAGGCAGAGGCTAAACCCACTGAGCCACCCAGGTGTCCCAGGACTGGTGTCCTTACCCATAGGGCAAGTTGGACACAGAGACAGAGGGAAGGAAGACAGCACGATGTGACGCAGGAAGAAGACATCATCTCTAAGCCAAGAACTGATGGACTAGCTCCGTCCCTTATGGCCTTCAGAAGGAACCAACCCTGCCTTCCGGCATCCTGATCCCGGCCTTCCAGCATCCACAACCATGAAGCTATCAAATTCGGGTGGTTCAATCACTCAGCCTGTGGTGTGCTGTTATGGTGGTCTTATTGGCAAACCAATACAACGGGCACAGGGTTTCCTCTGGAAGGGATCAAAGTGTTCTGGTTCTGGACAGAGTGGTAGTTGTACAACACTGGGAATGTACCAGGTGCCACCGACCTGACCTCAACATGATGAATTTTATGGGATGTGATTTTTCAGCTCAATTTTTTTTTTTTTTAAAGTGTTGACTCTATTTCTGACGCAGGTCCGCCTAAAACCAAAACCCATCAAGGGCTTTGGGGGCGGGGGGGGCAGGGGCTGGCAGAAGGGAGAGGCCTACCACCGCCACACCATCTTTCAGAGCCGCAGCCCACTCACGTATGAAAGATATATGGCATCAAGGACAACACACAACCCAGAAAGGCCATTAGCCAGACGCGAGTCAGCGCTGGCTCAGGTGCTTCCTGCTCTGTGGAGAAGGGATCGGGCCGAGGCGGCTGGGAGCTGATTCACCAGCGGCCAGGGAAGGGCCCGGCCACTCAGCCTCATTGATCATTCCAGAGGCTCCCGAATGAGCCAGTGCCGGGCAGACGCCAGCCTTAGCTCACTGAGATCACGTCAGTCTGGGGGCGACCGACAGACACTGGATGCGGTAACGCAGGTGACACGAGTGGGGGTGGCGGGACACTCAAGGCCAGACACGGTGACGGTCAAGGGCTCGGCAACCGTCACTTCCTTCCTTCCCCAGCACGTCAGGCCTGCTCTGCTGGGATCGGGGCCATCCAGAAGCAGAGGTTTTGGTCTTGCTTTTAAACCACAAATTAACTCACGACAGACACATGTAGTAAACAGTTTCTCGGTGACACAGGGTAGAGGGCAGGACGGAGATAGTCCTTGAACCATCTATCTCCAAATCACCAGGAAGACTCCTTCAAATGTTGGATCCCAGGCCATCCCAGCGCTTTTACATGCAGACGCTTGGGAGGGAGAGGGACGTTGGGGGTCTGGCTGGCACACACGCTAGGTGCCGAAAAGCCACCGGGGCCAAGGCGGCAAAGGCAGTCATCAGCAACTACTAAGCCAAAATGTTCCATCTTTAGGGCGCCTGCCTTTTCTTTCCTCTTTAATTCTCATTTTTTTGCAAAGCTCTATCTCTAGTTTAGTGAAAATACCACATTCCTCATCACTGTCTCCAAGCAAACCCATATGGCAAAGGAAGGCTGCCGAATGCAAAGGTCCCGCAGGGCTCTTCAGACTTTGAAGCCAGAGGGGCGCTTGGGGGGCTCAGTCGGTTAAGCATCTTCCTTTGGCACAGGTCACGTTCCCGGGGTCTTGGGATCGAGCACCGTGTCAGGCTCCCTGCTCAGCGGGGAGTCTGTTTCTTCCTCTGCCGCTTGCCCTACTCGTGCATGAACTCTCTCTCAAATAAATAAATAAAATCTTAAAAAAAAAAAAAAAGGAAAGACTTCGAAGCGAGAGAATGGATAACAATCTGGTGACCAGGAGACTTGAGTCTCATGCGGAGGTGACTTTCTCCAGGCCACATGGCAGAGCTGGTATTTGAACATCAGGGGTCAGTCCTGTTTCTTCTCTACCCAAGTTCAGCCCTTATTTCTCTGACAGGTGAATGGCTTTCACAAGTCTAGGCCTCAAACCATGATTTTGAAAAAGGGGATAGCTGGGAGCCACTGCCTCTGAACTTGGCTATTTCAGAAGCTGAATGACCTGAGCCTGAGATCGTGTGAAAGATCAAAGTTGTTTAAACTGTGCCCACATGTGGAAGAACGGAGCAATTATGCTCTAACTTTGTAAAATCAATTGTTATAATTCCAGAGTTTGGGTAATCATCATTACAGGCAATCATGATTAGCGACAGCTCCGTGCTGCAGGGCTGAACCCCGCATGAGCCGTCATCAGAACAGCTACCCCGAATAATGATCTCCACAGTCAAAAAACATCATGGGGGTTCAGATCCTTCCCACTTGCACACAGTGCTGCGTGTTTCATAGAGCCACAAAACTGGAAGGAAGGCACAGTCGCATAAATGTGCCTGGGGAAGCCGAGCATTTTCATCAGTCGATAACGACTGCAAACTCTATGACTGGACGCAATCAAATTACTCAGTACAGTTCAACCCGACGGGCACCTGGGGGGCTCCGATGGTTAAGCATCCGACTCTTGATTCCAGCTCAGGTGGTGATCTCGGAGTCATGAGGTCCAAGCCCTGCACTGGGCTCCACGCTCAGTGGGCAGTCCGTTTGAGATTCTCTCTCTCCCTCTGGCCCTCCACCCACCCCCACTCTCTCTCTCTTTCTCTCTCAAATCAATCAATAATCTTAAAAAAAAAATACAGTTCAACCTCAAACCTTGATTTTATTATTTTTTTAAAGATTTTATTTATTTACTTGACAGAGATCACAAGTAGTCAGAGAGGCAGGTAGGGGTGGGGTGGAGCAGGCTCCCCGCCGAGCAGAGAGCCCGATGCGGGGCTTGATTCCAGGACCCTGAGACCACGACCTGAGCCAGTGGCAGAGGCCCAACCCACTGAGCCACCCAGGCGCCCTCCAACATTGATTTTATTTATTTTTTTTTTAAGATTTTATTTATTTATTTGACAGAGAGAGATCACAAGTAGACGGAGAGGCAGGCAGAGAGAGAGAGGGAAGCAGGCTTCCTGCTGAGCAGAGAGCCCGATGTGGGACTCGATCCCAGGACCCTGAGATCATGACCTGAGCCGAAGGCAGCGGCTTAACCCACTGAGCCACCCAGGCGCCCCTCCAACCTTGATTTTAGAAAAGGTGGCTCTAAGCCAGAACTCCTGAGTATATAGATGATTGATCGAGTGTCACCAAAAACTTGCCACAAGTATTGGACCCAAAGTTTTAGGCTCAACAGAACCCCAAGCTATGACTGGTTTCCACTTCACTGCCCCTTCCCAAGTGTTGAGCCTCGGAGATCTCTGTTAGGTCCGACTCTCATACTTCCCCATCCTAAAGAACCAAGGTGGTCGGGGAGGGAGCTATCATCTTCCCTCCAATCAATCCCCGTGTCCTCCCTTCCTGTCCCCTTTCTCTGTCTCCATTGGTCCTGATACCATTTCTAAACATCAGGATGTCAAAAGTGGAGGCAATGGCTGTAATAAATGTTACCAACTCTGGACGGAGTTATTCCCCAAAGACAAGACTCAGGACATCCAAAGCCCTGTCCCAGGAATTAAAATGTACGTCTACTTTTGCTTTTGTCCTCAAAATGGATGGATGCCACACGACCTGGTAATCACGGAGTGACATCTGGCCCTCTGACTTAACACAACACCATGTATTTTTCCATCTGTGAAATGGGCGTGATTCCTGCCTCTCTCTCTCCGGCTTTGTGGGAGGAAAAGGCAGGAGGTGACACAATTTGGCGTTCTTTGAAGTTTGTCACATTATTCACGCCGCTAGTCATACTTTTGTCGAAGCTCTCCCAGCTTTCTCCACTCTCAGTATGCGGATGGGCCTCAAAGCACACTTAAACAATTGCTTCACGATGTGCAAAATGCACGCTGCAAAGAGAGCCCGAAACGTTTTATCTTCAGGTGCACTGCCGTCTTCATTCCAAGTGGGGCCAAAATTGTAACTACACACAGGGAAGGAGATACAATGAGTCTAGCCTTTAACAACTTCCTCTCAGAATGCTAGGGGCTAGAGCGGGCTGTTTTCTGTAACCCACAGCCCAGCCAAGGTACCAGGACAAATGTTCTGGTCCAGTGGCTGGCCAGCTACATGGGTTGATGCTTGTTTTTTAAAGAGTGGAGACTATATGGCCTGAAAAGTTAAAAACGTTTACTAGCTGACCCTTCTTCACAGGGAAAGTCTGCTGCCTCCTGTTCTAGTTACCTGGTACTTACTCTGGTCTGGGCCAGCCTCAGCCGTTCACCGAGACCTGTGCTGTCTGGCGTGGTAGCCACAAGGCTAGTGGGCATTTGAAACATGGCCTGTGCTGTGGAGGGGCTGAAATTTTAAATTTTCTTTCATTTTAATTAATTTAAATTTTAAAACTGACCCTTGATGCGGCGGCTGCTTAGAAAACTTTTACACAGAGTTGAAACATCTTAGGTATGTGAATCTACCTATTCAGCTAGAAATTCTCATCAAGTGTAAACTCAGATCAGATGCCTCCGATGAAAATTTAGGACCTGACTTGGGATTGCCCTACGTGTAAAATGCACACTGGATTTTGAAGGCTTAGTAACAACCACAACAAAACATGTTTTTACACATAATCCATATGTTGATTACATATTGAAGTCATAGTTTTTAGACATAATGGGTAACTGAAATCTATTCTTAAAACGAACCTCACCTGTGGGGTGCCCTGGTACCTCAGTTAAACATCTGCCTCCAGCTCCCCACTCAGAGGTGGTTCTGCTTGGCAGGGAGCCTGCCTCTCCCTCTGCCCCTTCCCCTGCTTGTGCGCTCTCACTCTCAAATGAATAAATAAAATCTTTTAAAAAATTAACTTCAGGGGCGCCTGGGTGGCTCAGTGGGTTAAAGCCTCTGCCTTCGGCTCAGGTCATGATCTCGGGGTCCTGGGATCGAGCCCCACATCGGGCTCTCTGCTCAGCAGGGAGCCTGCTTCCTCCTCTATCTCTGCCTGCCTCTCTGCCTACTTGTGATCTCTGTCTCTGTCAAATAAATAAATAATATCTTTTTAAAAAAATTAACTTCAGGGAGATTGAGTGTCTCAGTTGGTTAAGCGTCTGCCTTTGGCTCAGGTCATGATCTTGGAGTGCTGGGATTGAGTCCCACATCAGGCTCCCTGCTTGGCAGGGAGTCTGCTTCTCCCTCTGACCCTCCCCCACTCATGCTCTCTTTCTCACTCAAATAAATCAACAAATAAAATCTTTTAAAAATTAACCACACCTGTTTCTTCTTACTTTAATGGGGCTACTAGAAAATTCTGAATTACCTATGTGGCTTGCATTTGTTGCCTCCCATATTTCTGCTGGACAGTGCTGGTCCAGACCCTCATCTGGGCCAAGGGGGACTGAGAGGCCACCTTGCCACAGCAAGACTTCAGAGGCTGGCTGGTCAGGCAAGGGTTTCCACGTGTGTCCAGGCTAACGAGGTGGGGCACTGACAATTAGGAATGCATTTGGAGAAGCTTTTCCTCTTCTGAGGACTGGCGATTACCAGGGCTCTGGAGAGGTGATAATTGCTCCCAGCGTGCTGTGGTGGAAAGCACCGGAGTTTTAAAAATCGAAATCTAGAGCCAAAGTCCTGATGTGGCCTTTGATTAGTTCTATAACCTTAGACAATTTATTTATCCAAGCCACAGTTTCTGATAATTAAAATGGGACTAACAAAATACCTCACAGGACAGGTGAGAATCAAGTGGGAAACAACTTACAAATTAAAATGCTTTGTAAAATGTAAAATTGTACACAAGCCGTCACGGCCATTGCTCCTTCTGTGGGTCGACGAGCGGCCTGGGTCTTAAGCTCTGTTTCGCTCATCTCCCTGTAATGCCACAGTTCCACAAGGGACGCCAGAACAAGGCATTGCCACACACCTGTGCGACGCAAACACCAAAGAACATTGGACCATGCGCCCAAGAACTTTTCCTTCTGTGAGAATCTGAATAGATGGTCGTCAGACTGAACACTTCCCAAATGTAAAAAAGCCTGGGAACCCCAACTTACATGAGGTACTTAGAGTAGTCAAGTTCAAGGGTATAGAAAGAAGAATGGTGGTTGCCAGGGGGGGGCGGGCGGTTAGTGTGTAATAGGATGATGAAAATGTTCTGGAGACAGATGGTGGTGACAGCTGCCCAACACCGTGAATGCACTCAAAGCCACCGAACTGTACCCTTAAAAATGGTTAAGATGATCAATTTTATGTGACGTCTGTTTCAGCTCCATTATTATTTTTTATTTTCCATTATGCTTCTATTTAAAATCCAGTAGAGTTAACATCCAGTGTACTGTTTCAGGTGTACAGTATAGTGACTCAAAACTTCCTAACGACACCGGGCGTGCTCACCACGACAGGTGCACGCCTTCGTCCCCATCACCAATTTACCCAGTCCCTCACCCTCATCACAATTCTTTTTTTTTTTTTTAAGATTTTATTTATTTACTTGACAGAGATCACAAGTATGCAGAGAGGCAGGCAGAGAGAGAGGAGGAAGCAGGCTCCCCACAGAGCAGAGAGCCAGATGTGAGGCTCTATCCCAAGACCCTGGGATCATAACCTGAGTTGAAGGCAGAGGCTTTAACCCACTGAGCCACCCAGGTGCCCCACCCTCATCACAATTCTTAAAAAAGCCTGCGAACTGGTCATCCTCCCAGGAGCGTGGCTCACCTGCGTTGTACCTTAAGCTAGCCATCTATCAGTAGTTCTCTTTTTATCATGTGAAAAAAAATTTTTTTTTCCGTTATGAAAAAATTTTTTAAAGAACAGGGACGTTTGGGCGCCTGGGTGGCTCAGTTGGTTAAGCAACTGTCTTCAGCTCAGCTCATGATCCCGGGGTTCCAGGATCAAGTCCTGCATCGGGCTCTCTGCTCAGTGGGGAGCCTGCTTCTCCCTCTGACCCTCCCATGTCTGGTGCTCGCTCTCTCTCTCTCTCATATCCTCTTTCTCTCTCTCTCTCTCTCTCAAATAAATAAATAAATCTTAAAAAAAAAAAGAACAGGGACAGTTACATTTAATGGATCTTTGGTTTAGAAGTTAACTTGATGGTGTAGAGCTGAGCCTACAGGAGAACAACACGGGAACTTCCCTCAAAGACAATGTTGCAAGAGTGCCGTGATTCCTGCCACCAGCCAGTTAGTTGTCTGGCTCGTGGTGCCCTAAAGTGAGATGTCTTTAATTAGTATCAGCGTTCTGGAACATTCACAGTGCTGCTGCTCCCAAGTAACTTTTTTTTTTTTTTTGAAGATTTTATTTATTTACTTGAGAGGGTGCACAAGGGGGGCGGGGCACAGACAGAGAAGGAGAAGCAGACTCCCCACTGAGAAAGGAGCCTGATGCAGGACTCAAGCCCTTGAGCCCTCGATTCCAAGATCCCATGAACCCAAGCTTATGACCTGAGACGAAGGCAGTTGCTTAACCAACCACCCAGGTGCCCAGTAATGTGGTTTTGACTATGTCCCCTTGCAAAGACCCTAGCAGAAGGGAAAGAATGATTAACTGAATACAAATGCACACTGACCGCTGATTCCGCCATCCTCAACACAAGACAACAAAAACACCAGCTCCTTACTGAACGTGACCATCACATTTCACAACCCCACCCCTCCATTCGCTCGTCAGCCTGGCGTTCTGCAGCGCTATGGGAAGACCAATTGCAATTTCTTTGGGGAAGGCAATGTGTGTTTTTACTTCCAAGGGCTGGATCGGATTTGGGTTCTGCAAGGACAAGACTGCTAACCCCTTAGCCTTTCTGGCTCTCTGATTCGATGTCCAGATTTCTTCATGTAGACAAGAAGGTTTAAAAAAAAAAAAAAAGGTGTAAAGTTCTCGGGTATTTCGTCAGATCTCTCCCTGCCAGGTCAATAAACCACGAAAACCAATATCCGATCCCACAAAGAAGATACAAACCTGCAGCTCATATTTTCAAGATATCACTGTATCATCACATATTTATCTTTTCTCCTGGATTTTTATAAGCAGCCCTCTGAGGTGTCTTGTTTACGTAATACCCGTGTCATTTTGCCCGGGTACAGGAATGAAAGAGCTGATAAAAAAAAGATTTAGGAAGGAGCTGGGTTATGGACATTTAATTCAAAAAAAAAAAATCCCCCTTTTGTGAAAAACTCATATAAACAGCATCATCCGACAATGCTTCCCCCATCCTAAGTTTTGGACTGAACTGAACAGAAAAAATAGAGCAGTGTAGCACTCAGGATAGGCTTCATGCTGGTGCAAGCTTAGCTGTCCCCTGGCTGTCACAACTCTGCAAATCGTTTCCAGGACACCCGGTGTCATTTACCTGCCCCAGTACAGGAAGGTGAGCTGACACAGTGAAGGAGAAGTCAGAGTGCACATTTGATCTGCTCCTTCCAACACTGGCTCCCCGCAGGGCGGAGGGCTGGGGGGAGGAGGTATTCTAGCCCCAAGAATGCATTTGATGCCAATACTGAACAGCCCAACTGATAAGATGCGGCAGAGATCAGCTACATTATAAGTATCAGCTAGAGCAGGTGTCATCCCTGGGTGCTTATAAATAAGAAGCTGAACGAATTAGCCTTTATGGCGTGCCAGGAAGAGCCACCGAGAGAGCAAAGACAGGAAAGGCTAGAACTCAACTCAAGGCACAGGGGGCAGTTGGCCTTCATGGAAGAATGCGAGATTTCTCCAGACAGTGATTGTGAGGACAGTCTTGGTTCTGGAGAGCCTCGTCTGTTCTGGTCTGGGGGCTGAACAAGCATTCGGGGTGTACCAGCCCCAGCAGACACTGGAAGCAGAACTATGGGCAAGACAGACCTGGTCTCCGGGGAAGGGGAGGGCTTTCCTAGACGTTCCGCCCTAAAGACATAAGGCTACAAGTTACAAGGAGCCTGGGCCTCTGTCTGAGCCATCAAACCATTTGCCAAGAAAGGTGAAACCGACTGCAACTCAAGTAAATGGAGAGGTTTGGTGACAGGTCTGACGTTTAGAAAGCAATCAAGGCACTTGTGTTGACTACAGAACATAAACCCACAACCAATCACAAGACCAAAAAACGGAGGCCGAGCTTTCCTGGGAAAAGTATCCTGCATCATCTCCTTGCTGCCCCCTTGTCGGTGTTCCTCTCCTTAACCTTGACCTCATACTAACCAAAGATGTCTTCAAGGGAGAGGTCCTTCTGCACCCTGCACCACAGGCAGCAGGGGCTTTCCAGATTAACGGTCCTTCCTGTTTGTGAAGCCTATCCCTGTGCCTATCAATCTTTTAGGAAAATGATCATCAGCATCCGGGAAAGCTGTAGTATTGGCCAAAAGTAGAAATATACTTGCAGAAATGATAGCAATTAGTGTTAGTATCTTCCAGACCTTTTGAGAACAGAAGGGCAACGGAACGCAGAGAGAAGCACTTGCTGCTTCATATACACTTGAACAATGGGATTTTTCACTGTTTTGAAAGAGTTATTCAAGCCACTTCATGCCTAGAATAACATTCGAAGGTCACTGAACTCCTTTGCTTGCTTAAGTGCTAGCCGGCTCAGCGAGCTATCCAGCAATGTTGAGTCGTGACCAGGTTCTATCTGGGGATCTAAGTTGGGAACGTTCCAGTACCTTTCTTCACCCCACTTTGGAGCGGGGGCCCCAGGTTTTATGCACATGATACCTGTAAATCCACAGGTAGTCAGTATCTACGGTGCCTGTGGCTGGCTGCAAGGAAGGAGGGGACCATTCTCTTACAGCAATGGCAGCCTAAGGCTGTTCTGTCTTGGGTAAAATGCAGCAGACAGTGGATTGAGAAAAGCAAATCGTTGTCAACTCCTGCTCTCCTGAGACTGTTCATGAAAACAGGCAAAACAGAGTAAACTGGGTACAACGGCAGGACTTACTGCATTAACCAATCTATCTGCTGAGCTCCTCTTACATTCTGGACTTATTCTAATGACCTGGGGAGATATTTTATCAACTGCTACTTTGAAAGCCAACTGGTGGCCCTCTCTTCCCCGCGTCTACAGCTGGCAGCCCAGCTGACTCTGTGTATCCTCCTCAGGGAAGATGGGGACAAGTCCCCGAGGCAATGCCACGATAGTATGGTGTTTTCAAAGGGTTGGGAGAAAAGAGAATGTAGCAGACAAAAGGAGGAACATGAAGTGTTGCTTTTCTGAGGATTTTTAATTTTTTTTTTTACTGTGGTAAAATATGCATAAGAAAATCAAACATTTTAACTCTTTTTAAATGTACAATTCGGAGATATTAAGTACATTCCCAATGTTGTTTGACCATGACCACAACCCATTGCCAGACTTTTTCATCATCTCCAAATGACACTCTGTACCCATTAGACAACTTATTTTTTTTTAACTTTTATTTGTTTATTTGACAGTGAGAGAGAGAGATCACAAGCAGGCAGAGAGGCAGGCAGAGAGAGAGAGGGAAGCAGGCTCCCCACTGAGCAGAGAGCCCAATGCGGAGCTCGATACCAGGACCCTGGGATCATGACCCGAGCTGAAGGCAGACACTTTAACCCACTGAGCCACCAAGGTGCCCCAACCATTAGACAACTTCTAATCCCCCCCAATACCCCCCACCCCAGTCAATAACCTCTTATCTCCAAATCTCTGGATTAGGCTACTATAGGTACTTAGGTAAGTGGACTCACATAATATGTGTGCGTCCTTCTGTGTCTGGCTTACTTCACTTGGCATGATGTCCTCAAGGGTCATCCCTGTCGTGCATGTGTCAGAATGCCCTTCCTTTTGAAGGGCAAGTGATATTCCACAGTGTAGACACACCACGTTTTGTTGACGCATTCATCTGCGCAGGGATATCTGGGTGGTTTCCACCCTTCGGCTGTAACTCTGAGTAACTGTGACGAACACTGGAGTACAAGGAATTGTTGAGTCCCCGCTTCCAAGTCTTTTGAGTTAATACCTAGAAGTGGAATTACTCGGTCAACTCCAAGTTCTTTCCTGAATCTCTCACTCTTGGACAGCTCATTTTAGGTGGTGTGTGGGCCTTTCAGACTCTTCTTCCAAATAAGTACCGAGACAACCCTGGGAGAGATGTCAACCATATGATTTATTTAAACCAGAAATGTTCATCGGTAGACACTTCCGGTGAAACACGGATGGACTGAGATGGTGGGGATGATTTAGGGTGATGGAAAGTGTCCTTTAGAAATGCTCCAGTTGCAAATGTAAGATAAACTCAATGCAATAAACTCCTTTAAGTCAAAAAGGCCCCGACACATTCATGAACACTTGTGACTCTTTATAAACGAGCCACAGAGAGGCAGTTATTACTCAGGGAGCCTGGTGGTGGGCACGACCTGAAGAGGCACTTCTATTTCTGTGACAGGAGCTATATTCAGTATTCTTTTGATGGTCCAACCAGGAATGTAGTAAATTACAGAATCACAACGAAGAAGGCAGCCAGCAGTCCTGAGAACTGACTTAGAACCACACGTGTAGGATTTACATGCAAAGGTTTGGGGTGAAAAAGCCATTCCTGGTAATTTGCATTTTTTTTCTTGCAAATTAAGTCACTTTTTATTCTATCTTAGCTGACAACGACTCTTGAAAAAGTAATGCTGGAAATGATTTTTAAACTCTGCTGTAGACTATATGGATTTTCTTTTTTCTTTTTCTTTCTTTTTTTGAGTAATTACTTTGGTGGTTTTTAGTGTATTCACAAGGTTGTACAACCATCACCACCACCTAGCTCCAGAACATTCTCATCATCCCCAAAAGAAACTCCAGCCCCATGAGCAGTCACTGGCCATCTCCCTCCTCCCAGCCCCTATCAACCCACTAATGTATGTTCTGTCTATGGTTGTGTCTATTCTGACATTTTATACAGATGGAATCATTCAGTATGTGGCCTTTTGTGACTGACTTCTTTCATTTAGAATCATGGTTTGTTTTTTTTTAAAGATTTTATTTATTTATTTGACAGACAGAGATCACAAGTAAGCAGAAAGGCAGGCAGAGAGAGAGGGGGAAGCAGGCTTCCTGCTGAGCAGAGAGCCCGATGTGGGACTCGATCCCAGGACCGTGAGACCATGACCTGAGCTGAAGGCAGAGGATTTAACCCACTGAGCCACCGAGACACCCCTAGAATCATGTTTATTTTAACATTCCTCCATGTTGAAGCATGTATCAATAGTGCCATCCTTTTTTTTTTTTTAAACCAAAGAATGTTCCATTGTATGGATATACCACATTTTATTCATTCACCCATCAGTTGGACATTTGGGTTGTTTCTACTTTTTGGCCAGTATAAATAATGCTTCTATAAAATATGTGTACAAGTCTTTGTGTAGACATATGTTTTCAGTTCTCTTGGGTAGATACCTAGGGGAGGAACTGCTAGGCTACAGGTAACCCTGCGTTTAACCTTTTGAGGAACCGTCCACCTCTCCACAGCAGCCGCGCCATTTTACATCCCGCCCAACAAGGTGCCATACTTACTTTTGATAGTTTTCGGTTACTTATAGGAGAAAGTCAACCAAGGGACTTCCAAAGCCGAGCGTAAGTTCTGGGATAAGTGTGGCCTTGTTTGGCTTCTGGCACCATATTTTACACTTGGGCACAGCCAATGGACAACTATCATGGGCAACTCTCCAGTCACAGGGCATCTCTTCATTACCCTCGAGGGACAACAAAGAACTACACTTGACACAACAGACGATTGAAGCTAGAGTAGCGACATCCAAACGTACTAATTGTTTAACTGTTTAACGGCACAGACTAAACGTGCGCAAGGAGTGAGGGGGAATGGCGCGGTGGGGCCTCTCCTTGTCCAGGAGGGCGTCACACAGAAAATAGGGCTTGACCTGCACGTAGACGGCACTCGCTTACCAAGAAGGAAGGGGGATGTCACGGCTACAAACAAATCCTAGACATTCTTCTTGCTCACAGCAAAATGTCACTATTTCCCGGGACCCCTGACAATGCACAACAGAAATATTAATAAGAGCTGCTACCCCGTTCTAACTTTCCTAGGCCACCACGGTTCTTTTTTGTTTGTTTTGGGGGATTTTTTTGAGAGAGAGAGAGAGAGAGAGAGCAGGCATGTGTGAGTGGGCAGAAGGGAGAGAGTGAGAATCTTAAGTGGGCTCCACACTGGGCACAGAGCACAATGCGGGGCTCGATCTCACGACTCTGAGATGATGACCTAAGCCAAAATCCAGAATGGGTCGCTTAACTGACTGTGCCACCCAGGTGCCCTTAGGACAGCATGGTTCTAAAGTATTTATACTTCTTTAACCCTCACAATGACCCTCTGAGGTAGTGTTTTTTTGTTGTTGTTTTTAAGATTTTAAGTAATCTCTACACCCCACACGGGGCTCGAACTCACAACCCCGAGATCAAGAGTCACATGCTCTTCCGACTAGACCAGCCAGGCATGCCAAGGTAGATAAGTATTTTTGTCCCTATTTTACAAATAAGGAAACCAGTGCCCAGATAGGTTGCACACCTTGCCCAAAGTCACCAGGCTAGGAAGTGGTAGAGCTGGGATTTGAACCCCAGCAATCTGGCTCTGGAATTCACTCTCCCCTGTCTCTGGCATAATCTCCTCAGCCACTTGCCTGGCATCCAGATAAAAGGCTACTTATTTATAAGGCTGGGGAAAGTCCCTTGATAAGTGACCTTCCTCACTCTCCCATGCTGCCAACAGTTTCACATTGATATTAGGGAGGAGTTTTTTAAAGAGGTGGGAGACAGTGGTGCCAAAGGAGAGAAGAGGTCACAATGGAAGTTACCAGTGGGGACAAAATTAGAAGCCAGGAGCCCAAGGTTCTCGGCCCTGCTCCTGGAAAGTCTTCCTCCTACACAAATCATGACATGCGGCAATTAAAGGAAGCATACCCACTCACAGAAGTCCCCGAGATTTTTAAAGTAAAAATTAAAATTAATGAGTCCATCTAATTTGGACTCATAAAATCCGTGGGTGGAAGAAATTCCTGCAGCTGACGGCTGATGTGACAGTTATGTCACAAAAAGGAGTAGAAGCTCCCTGCCTTCGGATGTGAATGTTTCCAAATGTGATTTTAAATCCTAGCCCGAAACAATACACAGGACAAGAGCTGAATAAAGATATTCTGTGGGAGAAAATCCCGTCAGCTTCTCCAGTGAACCTATCGTGGAGGGAAATGAGACGGAATATCCGCTTCTAGTTCGCCCTTCTAGTGCAGACTCTTACCAACTGGAAATTAGATTCCTAATGGCAGTGTGGAAGCAAGAATCCTGTATTCAAGGGCACTGGGTAGCTCAGTGGGTTAAGCCTCTGCCTTCTGTTCAGGTCATGATCCCCGGGATCCTGGGATTGAGCCCCACATCGGGCTCTCTGCTCAGCCACGAGCCTGCTTCCTCTCTCTGCCTGCCTCTCTGCCTACTTGTGATCTCTCTCTGTCAAATAAATAAACAAAATCTTAAAAAAAAAAAATCCTGTATTCAAAGGCTTCATTAAGCCACTGCAATGTGGCTTAATGTGTTTTGTGATACAATGAAGAACTACAAGCAATGTACCATCATCTCCACTCCACCTGTATATCCCCCCTAATGAGTGCCTTATAGGACCGTCCAGAAGGCAGAGCACAACGTCCCTGAAAAATCACATCTTCCCTGGTTTTTCGTCCTCTTCTCTTGTTCTCTGCCCTCCGCCCCATTCCCAGAGGAAGACATTTCCAGGACTGCTGACAAGCCCCAGAGGAGGAAGGCCTTTCTTTCTTCCTCCTCTTGGGCAGATGGTATTTGCATACTGACATATTGTAAATCTAGTCACCCAGGTAACCGGCCCCAGTTAGCAACAGCGCAATGAAGGTCAGCCTGATTCCTTCTAAAATTAGAAGTCGGACCAATCTGATTTTTAACTGTTCAAGGTAGGATGCCCAGTTACATGGCAAATTCAATTCTTAAAGCGAATTTCCACGTGAGAGATTCAGCACTAGTTAATAAAGGCAAGTTGGGGCATTTCACCATGATAATAACATAGGTTTTGACAGGTTGAAGGGAGTTTTAGCTGCATGGCTTTTGGTGTTTCTGTAAATAATCCTACTAGGACTCGAGTCCCTGCTAGTCAAGTCATCTTTGGTCTCCTAGCTCCCTCGACCTTCACAGTCAGTTGGTCATTAAGGACTGCTGATTCTGTGTCTGGCATTTCAGTCCTTCTACAGTTGGCCTCCCCGACGCCACCGATGTCCCCTCTGCCTGCACTATGTCTCCCCACCCCCAGCCCAAGTGCCTGGCGCTGACCAAGCCCCATCTTTTCCTGCCTCTTTTGTCCTGGCCCACATACATCCCTCCTACTGCTCCCCTTTCTTTCCCTGACCACGGACAGGGGTCCTGGACGGGCTTCAAGGAATGCACGAATTGTGTACAATCTGCCCCCCACCACCATTAATTTCTCAAAAGGTCCATGTCCCCCAAAACGTAGAGAGCCACCAGCTTAGCTTATCTGCGTAGACACAGATGGCGTCTACACCAGCATTTCCCTCAAATGATTTTAAGGAAGGACAGTTCCACAGGATGTGAAATGGTGAGGGAAAAAGAGCTCCACAGCCAAATAAGTGGGGGAAAC
The DNA here is from genome assembly GCF_902655055.1 of Lutra lutra. Taxonomy (NCBI): domain Eukaryota; kingdom Metazoa; phylum Chordata; class Mammalia; order Carnivora; family Mustelidae; genus Lutra; species Lutra lutra. The sequence goes on along the minus strand of NC_062293.1, from coordinate 13,708,879 downwards.
ACTAAATCAAACAGTTAGGTGTTTTGTGTGTGTGTGTGTGTGTGTGTGTGTGTGTGTGTGTGTGTGTGTTTTAAATGCAGGCCTTCTCTGGGCCTTTGCTGTACTGACATGTGCCATGAATCACGAAGGGCACCGTGGAGACACTGGTCGGTGTTCCCTGAGTTTCTGCTAGGAAAGCTGAGCTTTACCTTCCCTTGACAACCACCAAGCCAGGCACTGCTTTGTGGTTAGTTCTGAGCTCTTTATATTTTACTCTATATTTTTTTTTAAAGATTTTATTTATTTATTTGACAGAGAGAAATCACAAGTAGGCAGAGAGGCAGGCAGAGAGAGAGGAGGAAGCAGGCTCCTTGCTGAGCAGAAAGCCCGATGCGGGGCTCGAACCCAGGACCTGGGATCATGACCTGAGCCGAAGGCAGCGGCTTAACCCACTGAGCCACCCAGGCGCCCCTTTACTCTATATTTTTAACACGTATTAGAAATTTTGTCATTGCTTGTGTCACATTAGGTCGTGCTTGCTTTATTCCATTTTACAGCTGTCTCCCCTTGTAGATAGGAAGCCCTTGACAGTGGGTATCTCTGCATCCCCAGGGCCAAGCTGACCAGACCTTAGAAATGCAGGAATGTTGAGTAACTGAATGAAAATGGAATGACTGAGCACTGGATAAGGAGCTCCTTCAGAATATAAACTACATTTTAAACTTTTTGTCTTCCCAGGGCACCTAGAAAACGGCTTTTCATATGGAAACAGAGTCAATAAAATTTTTTAAAGAATTAAATCCATGAGAAAGTATGTCTCAAACACCAGTTATGTCCTGGGCACCAACAATATTAACGTGGTAACGTACCATCGAGGAGCTTAGATTCTAGGAAGGGAAACAGACAGGCAAATAAAAAATGACCGTAAAATACAAATACTTTAAAAGGAAGGGGCAGGCTGCCTGGGAGCGCAGGTGGAGTATTTCATTCTGTCTGAGCTGGCAGGAAACCAGGAGCAGTGAGTACTGTGATGCTGATTTGATGGTAGGACCCCACGGCCAGGGCCTCACCACCCAGGTCCTCGACTGACCACACTTAAGCCACGTTTTGGTGGAAAACTGGCCAAGAGGAAGCTCTAGTTGAGACACTGTTCATACCAGCAGGTAAGGCTCTGGCTTCAACCCCAATGTGGATCCCAAGTCCGGGTGAGTGGGACTCCACTGCAGGCAGCTGGTAGGCCCCTTTCCCTCAAGGACAGCTGTCCCACAGTCTAGAGCCAAGTGGTAGGTCTGCTCTGTCCCCAAGTCCATAGCCAGAACCTGGCCCTTGTGTTGTTGCTTTGAGACCAAAGGATGGGTCCAGAGAAAAGAACACAAGAAAGAAAGAATAGAAGTGCTTCCCTCCTCCCTGAGAACCAGGGCACGGCTGGGCTTATCTGCCTACCTGGCCTTCCAGGCAGAGCAGCCTGGAAGGCTGAGAATCCCAAACCTTATAACCCTCAGTTTTGTGGGGAATCCTGGAGCTCGGAAGGGACAGAATGCCACGGAAGACAGATGACACTCCTAGATAGATACAAGTCCAATAAACCTTCTTCTCTTGATCAATCCATCCGAAACGGTTCTCCTGCTCTTTGGGAAAGCAATGAGGCAGCGGGTAGAACACCCCAACACCCAGGTCTGAGTATTTTTTAAAACTCCCAGTTTAGGGACGCCCGGGTGGCTCAGTGGGTTAAGCTGCTGCCTTCGGCTCAGGTCATGATCTCAGGGTCCTGGGATCGAGTCCCGAATCGGGCTCTCTGCTCAGCAGGGAGCCTGCTTCCGTCTCTCTCTCTCTCTCTCTCTGACTGTGATCTCTCTCTCTGTCAAATAAATAAATAAAATCTTTAAAAAAAACAAAAAAAAAAAAACAAAACAAAAAAAACCCTCCCGGTTTAAGGTTGAGAACCACTGCAGTAAAGGGGGGTAAGAGAGCGATCCCCGCAGCGCCCCCTAGAGGCAGGCCGTTAGCACTGATTCATACCTGAGTCCCCTGTATCTCCCTGGCCTTCCTTGGCAGGTCCAGTCAGTGAGTGAAGCCAATGGCTAAAATGATGTAATTCCTTGGCAAATTAAACACAAGGGAATATCCTTCACTTATACATAGAAATATGCTTGCTTTAGCATTTTTGCCTTGGTACACGTGTACCAAGAAATATTCCTCTACCGTTCGGAAAGCAAGAGGGCACCATGGTAACGGATTACAGAGGACACCCAGCTACATGATGGAGAGGACAGATGGCGGGTGGCCTGGAAATCTGTCTACAGGGGGCAGCAGTGACCCAGCTCTGGTAGAGGCCTGTCAACATTTCCTATTTCTCGAGAAAGCCTAGAAATCTAGATATTTATGTTACTGTCCTAACTTCTGAACGTTGACTTTAACTGAAGAAAAAACTCACAACACTCTGAATAAACATAAGAAACTGGTGGGCGGGGTGCCTGGGTGGCTCAGTGGTTAAAGCCTCTGCCTTCGGCTCAGGTCATGATCTCAGGGTCCTGGGATCGAGCCCTACATCGGGCTCTCTGCTCAGTGGGGAGCCTGCTTCCTCTGCTCTCTCTGCCTGCCTATCTGCCTACTTGTGATCTCTCTCTCTGTCAAATAAATAAATAAAATCTTTGAAAAAAGAAAGAAAGAAAGAAAGAAAGAAAGAAAAGAAAAGAAAAGAAAAGAAAGAAACTGGTGAGCTACATTTAGCCATACAGTTCTAACCTCTGATCCCATGTGACTCAGTTACAATAAAGAGAGAGAACAGAGAGGCAGCATCAGAATCATGCAGCAAAGTGTGAGATTCAGAGCCAAGCCACATCATTCATCCTTGAGCCTCAGGACACTCGCAGGGAATAGAGAAGATCTAAAAAGTCCGTCCATCGACGTGGATGGCACTAGAGGGCATTATTCTTAGTGAAGTAAGTCAGTTGGAGAAAGACAACTATCATATGATCTCCCTGGTTTGAGGAAGTGGAGATGCAACATGGGGTGTTTGGGGGGTAGGAAAAGAATAAATGAAACAAGATGGGATCGGGAGGGAGACAAACCATAAGTGACTCTTAATCTCACAAAACAAACAGGGTTGCTGGGGGAAGGGGGGGTCAGGAGAGGGTGGTGGGGTTATGGACGTTGGGGAGGGTATGTGCTATAGTGAGTGCTGTGAAGTGTGTAAACCTGTCGATTCACAGACCTTTACCCCTGGGGATAAAAATACATTATATGTTTATTTAAAAATTTTAAAAATTAATAAAAAAAATAAAAAGTCCATCTATGTCTGAGTACAGCCCTGTTTTCAAAGAGTCTCTCCATATCCTTCGCAATCTCAAAGTTGGTACTGGTCAGAAAGCATATGTTAGAGGCTGCGCCTGGGTGGCTCAGTGGGTTAAGCCTCTGCCTTCAGCTCAGGTCATGATCCCAGGGTTGTGGGATCTAGTCTGGCATCAGGCTCTCTGCTCAGCGGGGAGCCTGCTTCCTCCTGCCTCTCTGCCTGCCTCTCTGCCTACTTGTGATCTCTCTCTCTGTCAAATAAATAAATAAAAATAAAATCTTAAAAAAAAAGAAAGCATACCTTAGAAAACAAAGGGCATAACTTATTATAGCAATAATAACAGTAATTAGTATTTCCTGAACATTTACACTGTAAGAGGCAAGGGCTAAGTGCTTTACATAAAAATTATCCCATTTAATCCTGAAAGCCAAATTACCATCTCAGTTTTCAAATGAGGAAATGGGGCATAGGGCGGGACGGGCAAGAGAAGTTACACCATGTGTGGGGCAGCAGGGAGTCAACCCTGGTCTTTCCCCCCAAAAGTCTTGGGCTGGACATTGCCCTGCAGCTTAGAGGCAGGAAGTGGCAGTCGGCACAGGGGTCTGAAGGAGGGAATGGAATGAAATGAGGAAAGAGGGGTGCCCGGGTGGCTCAGTGGGTTAAAGCCTCTGCCTTCGGCTCAGGTCATGATCCCAGGGTCCTGGGATCGAGCCCCGCATCACGCTCTCTGCTCATCGGGGAGCCTGCTTCCCTTCCTCTCTCTCTGCCTGCCTCTCTGCCTACTTGTGATCTGTCTGTCAAATAAATAAATAAAATCTTAAAAAAAAAAAGAAAGAAAGAAATGAGGAATGAAAGTGCACAATCCGTAGAAGCCTGGGCAGGAACCTACCGAAATAAAACCGCCTATGAACAAATGAAAAACAAAAAACCTTCAACCTCAGGTAATCAGTATCCCCTCAGCTTTGCAATGAGAGAACAAGTGGGGGAAAAAAATCTAATGCAAACCAAAACATCTTTCACCTATCAGATTAGTCAAGATTTAAAAGGCTAACCAGGGTTGGTGAGGCAAAGAGAACAAACCCTTGCCCACACTGTGCGGGGAGAGCGAAGTGGTTAGACCTGTTAAGCTGATATGGCCATTACAGTTCAAGATGTTTCTACGTTGAACCTGGCTACTCTACCTAGGAATTCCTTCTAGAGAAAGTCTTTTGCAATGGTGCAAAGATTTATATGCGTAAGATTATTCAGGGCTGCATTATACACAGTAGCAAAAAGCTAGAAAAACTCCAATCGTCTATCAGTGGGACGAGTTCGATAAATCCAGGTACATCCAAATCATGAAATACAATACAGCCATTAAATCATGAACGAGATCTCTACTTGCCAAAATGGAAGGATGCCCCAGATGCATAGTTAAGTGAAAAAAGTAAGTTGCAAAACAGTAGGATATTAGGAGTTTCAGTAAAGTGCACTCATGTGGGGGGAAAGTGCACAAGTGTGCTAATATATGAACTGGGGGGGGAGATTAAGAATATATATATATACACACACATGCCAGTTTTTAATTGCAATTACCTAAGAGAGGATTATGGGAAATGTACTTCGATAAGGCGGGAAGTTTTTACAAGGAGAATGTACTTTCCAAGTAAAGAAATAAACTGGCATGCTGACATTTCAGGGCAGGATTCCAGGTCCTGGGCAGGAGGGTGGATGGAACAAGGAAGGGACCTGGGAGTCTTTATGGACGTGGGTAGCCACAGAGATTGTGTTCTGTAAAAGGCACCCTCTTGAGCTGTGCAGGCTGGGGGACATGAGATGGACTCCTGAAACAGACATCCAGAAAGGCAACCAAAGCAAAAGCCTGAACATCTAAGCAAGACAGGAGGGCTATTACCAGAAAAGGGCTCAGAGATAAGAAGACAGTGAGCATGTCAATTTTGAACATTTCAGGGTACAGGGGTCAGTGACAAGGCAAGGTCAGGGTGATCCTGATAGTGGGCAATCCTGGGCAGAGGACCCTGAGTGTGGCTCTGATTATCAGATCTAGAGATCTATTTTTTTAAGATTTTATTTGTAAGTAATCTCTACACCTAACGTGGGACTCAAACTCACAACCCTGAGATAAAAGAGTTGCACTGAGCCAGCTGGGTGCCTGTGCAGATGGGTTTAAGACATGAAGCCTCCAAGTGGGCTGAGCCTCTAAAGCACTTGCTGCCTCAGACCCAGATTGGTCTGGGTCCTGGGACTGGCGGAAAGAGGAAGAAATGCAATGCTGGAAGCTGTGCATTTTCACTACCTCTTCTCACAGAATTCCCTGTCCTGCGGTCAGCCTTGAGTTTCGACACATTGAGACTGGCAATAGTGACCACAGCCTGGAAGTTACCCAAAACAGGCGGAACCTCCTAGCCTTCAAAATAATTTGCAAACCTCTGCAAAAAGGGAGCAGATTGTGTGCTTAAGCTTGTGGAAGTAAATCTGTCTCCGATTTGAGTGAATTATGTTCTAGAATTTCCTTTTCAGGCTAAAGCGTTTTAAATCTCCAAATACCCTCTCCCATAGAAATAACGTCATTAAGTCAGCCCAGAAACTAGCCGACCCATAATTCCCCTAAATAAAAGCCCAACCACCATTTCTAATATAAAAGCACTGAGTTCCAACAGGGCATGGGAGGCAATGAGCAACTTAATTCTTCTCCTTGGCCCCCTCAAAATATGGGAACGTTCCCCGAAGGGTTTCCTTTAACATCGAAATGATGTGAATATATGTTATACTTTAAAACACTTTTTTCGGGGTGCCGGAGTGGCTCAGTGGTTTAAGCCTCTGCCTTCAGCTCGGGTCATGATCTCGGGGTCCTGGGATCGAGCCCCACATCGGGCTCTCTGCTCAGCAGGGAGCCTGCTTCCTCCTCTTTCTCTGCCTGCCTCTCTGCCTGCTTCTGATCTCTGTCTGTCAAATGAATAAACAAAATCTTTAAAAAAAAAAATAAAATAAAACACTTTTTTCTTCTGATAGAAAGTTCCAGAGTCAAACAAATCTGGGAGAAACTAGTTCAAACCAAACTGAACAGGCGTTATTATTTTTTTAGTTCTTTAATGATGGTTAACATATACACAACATAAAATTTGCCATTTTAACCATTTTTAAGTGTAGCACTCAGTGGCATTAATTATTGTCACAATGTTGTGCAAACGCTTTTTATCATCCCCAAACAGAAACTCTGTCCGCGTGAAACCCCAACTCCCCATGCTCCTTCCCCCTGCCTATGGCAACTACCGTTCTATTTTCTGTGTCTATGAATTTGACTGTTCTAGAGAATTTGTATAAGTAGAATATATATATAATACATATATTATATATACATATAATATATATATAATACATATATATATATATATATATATATATATATATATATAATATATAATAAGGACAGTATTTGTCCTTCTGTATCTTGTGTGAGGACATTCAAGTTCCGGGCTTGAGAAACCAGTAGGATGGGGCAATGGAGACTGTCCTCAGGGTCTAGACAGAGAAGCAGAAGCAGACTCTGGAAGAAAGACAGGCGTTTCTGGAAAGCTGGAGAGTCAGAGAGCAGGGAAAGGGGAACTGGACATAATTAAACATATACTGGTTCCCAGCCAAGGAAAGAGATCCAGGCTGGGGCTCCATGTGGAAAGGGACAGCATTCCCAAGGGTAGTGCAGCGGTGGAATGGAGGGGATGGTACGCAGAGCTCAGGAAGACCCAACAATTAAGGGAGGGGGAAGCATGATCAATCTGGAAAAGGAGCAGCTCGAGGAACAGAAAAGAACCCAGGAGAACACCTTGGAAGGGTTTCCCTGCCTCTGGTTCTCAGGCTTGCGATCACTCCTTCCAGAGCCGCCTGCCTAAAACACAAACCTACTCCTGACCTGATTCTCTCACCCCACATCTAAAACCTTGAGTGGTTTTCTCCAGTGTTCAGAGCAAAATCTAACTCCTTACCGATGTTGCCAGTGCTCTCCCCAACTCAGCCCTGCTGCTCCTCCTACTCACCCCACCTGCCGTGATTCATCTGCTGTGATTCTGCACATTTTCTTAATGAGGCTCTTCTGCTCCGTGTATGTGTTGTTCTTTCTGACTATGCACTTATTAAGGGTTGATCTCCCTTCAAGGACCAGCGCTGATCCCACCTTTTCTGAGAGGTCAAAATAGATCCCTGAAGTGTGGATAAACATGCCTGTTCCCTATAATCCTACAGAGCAGGCAGATGTCCTTAAAAAACAACAGAACAGGGGCGCCTGGGTGGCTCAGTGGGTTAAGCCGCTGCCTTCGGCTCGGGTCGTGATCTCGGGGTCCTGGGATTGAGCCCCGCATCGGGCTCTCTGCTCAGCGGGGAGCCTGCTTCCTCCTCTCTCTCTGCCTGCCTCTCTGCCTGCTTGTGATCTCTCTCTGTCAAATAAATAAATAAAATCTTAAAAAAAAATAAATAAAAATAAAAATAAAAAAAAATAAAAACAGAACAACAAAATCATACTATCATCTGGCTATAAAATCCATTTTTTGCAGGATAGCAAAATCAGAATATGGAAAAGGTTGCGTGTATTTTTTCATACTCATCCAGAAATAGTATCATAATATTAACATTTAGGTACATATTCTCTTCAGTCTTTCAAAAAAAATTTTTAGATAAATTGGAAATTATACTGAATGTATCATTCTGTAAAGTGCTTTTTTTAACTGATTCTATTATCGGCATTTTCTATATTCTTAAATATTCTTCAAAACTTATTTCTTTTTTAAGATTCATTAATTTATTTGAAGGGGGAGGGGCAGAGGGAGAGGGAGAAACTCCAAACACTGCACTGACCATGGAGCCTGACACCGGGCTTGATCTCACAACCCAGAGACCATGACCTGAACCAAAGCAAAGAGTAGGACGCTTGACCGACTGTGCCACCCAGGCGCCGCTCTTCAAAACTTACTAACGGTTGCATAAGACATCCTCTCATATGGGCATAATTTAATCAATGTCCAATTACTGAATAAGAATTTAAAAATTTTTCATTTACTCCAGTACATTCTACCTACTAAGTATTCAGAAGATGTTTGTTGAACTGAATTATTATCGGTGTAAGACAATATCAATAGCCACGTCCTGTCCTGAATTGACTTTATCATTCAAGTGATTTAAATGGAAAAAAATTTAAATGGAAAAAAATTCATCTTATGTGATAACACATATTTGCAGAATTTGTAAGCTTCTGTCCTAACACCCAATTAAATCTGATGAAACGACTGCTTTCCTGAGACTATGAGGATCACTCCGTCTTCTCCAAAGACTGAAATTTATGGTGAAAGCAGTGGTTTAGAAAAAAACAAAGAATGGAGACTTTTTTTTTAAAAAAGATTTTATTTATCCACTTGACAGAGATCACAAGTAGGCAGAGAGGCAGGCAGAGAGAGGAGGAAGCAGGCTCCCCACTGAGCAGAGAGCCCGATGTGGGGCTCGATCCCAGGACTCTGGGATCATGACCTGAGCCGAAGGCAGAGGCTTTAACCCACTGAGCCACCCAGGTGCCCCAAGAATGGAGACTCTAAACTACAGAGAACAAACTGAGGATGGATGGGAAGTGGATGGGGGGATGGTTTCAGTGGGGGATGGGTATTAAAGAGGGCACCTGTGATGAGCACTGGGTGTTGTATGGAAGTGATGAATCACTGAATTCTACTGAAACCAATACTACACTATATGTTAACTAACTAGAATTTAAATAAAATTTGAAACCAAAACAAAAAAAAAAAAGGAAAAAACAAAGAATGTCTATAAGGAGATGGTATATTCAGGAAACTTCTACAGATCTTTAGTATCATCTAATCTGAACGTTGGTGTAAAAGCCTACACCACCTTTGTTTCTCTTTTCTTCAGTATTTTCTCTTCACGTTAAAATGTACTGACATCTTCCCAGTTGGTATAATTTCGTTAAAGATGATTTATGGACTTGCCCACAATAAGGTGAACTTTCAGTATCACTAATTAATTTCCACCTGCCACACAGTTTTATCGCCAAGCAGGATGATTTGAGGGAGGAAGGGGAGACCGTGGAAAAGAATGGAAGGGGACTGAGATCAGAGGACATGATCTCAGTACCCGTGAAGGCAGGAAAGGGGCTCCAAAGCTGGACTTATAACAGAGGACCAACCACCGGGCAAAGCATGCAGTTGAAAGCCACGATGGCAAGCTCTAGTGCGATTTACGTAAAGAGGTAGAAGCAAGTGTGGCAGGTCAGAAGGCAAAAAAATGAATGAATGAATGAGTAAATAAATAAATAAATAAATATCAATGAATGGATTTTGGGAGGAAAAGACAGTGACTCCAAAAGTTTACACAGGACCCAGCTGCCATTCGCGTGAAAGGGCTCACCCACAACCCCTGTAGGTGTTCCCAAAACAACTGCTTGAAGATGTCTCCTAGATGTCTAGGAAGTAGAAAAATTAGGAGCTCAAGGGATGCCTGGGTGGCTCAGTCCATTAGGTGCCCAACTTGATTTTGGCTCAGGTCACAATCTCAGGGTCCTCAGCTCTTCTCCTGCCTGGCTCTGCACACAGCAGCGGAGAATCTGCTTGAGGTTCTCTCCCTCTCGCCCGTCCCTCCCCTCCCCCCTGCCCCACTCACTCTCTCTTTCTAAAATAAATATATAAATAAAATCTTTTTTTTTTTTAAAGTAAGAGCTCAAGATAGGTACATCAAGTTATTAAAGATCTAGCAGTGTACATTGAAAACAGCAGAACAGTTACATCTAAATAATCACTTGAGGGCGCCCGGGTGGGTGGCCCAGTCCGTGTAGAACCTGGCTCTTGGTTTCAGCTCAGTTCGTCCGTCATCTCAGGGTCCAGTGGGGATCCAGCCCAGGGCTCTGCACTCACTTCAGGGTGTGCTTGTCCTTCTCCCCCTCCCCACTGCTCCTTCACGCTCATACATGCTCGTGCGTGGTCTGTCTCTCAAATAAATGAATAAAATCTTTTTAAACAAATAATCACGGCAAATATGATATAATACTGACTGGCAATTTAAAAACTTAAACATAGGGGCGCCTGGGTGACTCAGTGGGTTAAAGTCTCTGCCTTCAGCTCAGGTCACGATCCCAGGGTCCTGGGATCGAGCCCCGTGTCAGCCTCTCTGCTCAGCGGGGAGCCTGCTTCTCTCTCTCTCTGCCTGCCTCTCTGCCTACTTGTGATCTCTGACTGTTAAATAAATAAATAAAATCTTTTTTAAAAAAATAAATAAAAATAGAAACTTAAACATAACATACAATGCAAAAGGAACATTAATAGCATTCTGAGTTCCACGTATTATTATGGGTGGAGGTGGCATGTAAGTTCATGAAACAGGACGGGGCAGAGAGATAAAAAGGACTCCTCCAAGCACTGATTACCTTGACCTTGATAATCCAAAAAGGGAAAGGTTGAGGAATGCTCTTGCAAAACCTAAAGGTAACAACCCGAATTAATAACAGGACGTGGATTTGCATATTGCTAGAGAAGATAAAGCGCATATAGAAAACAGCAGACATTAAAAAATATAAAAATAAAGATAAAATGAGATGAAATAAGATTGTACCATTAGTTGTCATAGTAAAAAGAAGTCACACTTCCCTATTAAAAGGAAATAAGTTTCATATGTTCTTGTAAAATAAAACCCAGTGACTTTTTGCTTACAAGCCGCAGAACTAAAACAGAATGAGACAGAAGTCGTCACAATAAAAGGATGATCAAAGATTGAGCGGACAACAAACGAAGAGAAGTGCCTTTAATTCATGATAATAGAAGCCATATTTTCTTTTTATGTGTTCATGCAACACTTATAAAAATTAATCATGTCATAAAACCAACATAAAAACCTAAATAAATTCCAAGAACAAACAACACAGGATTCACTGTCACACCCTCCTTCGCCTCCAAAATACTCCACCAAAAATATCAAAAGTCTAAGTCAAACCCCAACACTTGGAAGTTTAAAAGAACTTTTCTTTTTTTTTTTTTTTTAAAGATTTTATTTATTTATTTGACAGAGAGAGATCACAAGTAGACAAAGAGGCAGGCGGAGAGGGAGAGAGGGAAGCAGGCTCCCTACTGAGCAAAGAGCCCGATGCGGGACTCGATCCCAGGACCCTGAGATCATGACCTGAGCCGAAGGCAGCGGCTTAACCCACTGAGCCACCCAGGCGCCCCTAAAAGAACTTTTCAATAAGCTTTCGGTCATGGTGGAAATGGAAACTACAGTTAAATGAAATTAAAAATTAGGAAATAATGATGGGAGCACTACATATTAAATCTTAGGTGACAAAGACAAAGCTGTATTTAGAGATAAGATAAGCAGATGGGAACATGCCTATTACATAACTCGTAGGCTTAAAGCAAACTAAATCCAAATTCAGATGCCATTTAAATATTATAAGTACATATAAACCTACACACACACACACACGACTCCAAAATATTAATAGTAATCTCTGGGTTACAGAATTTCTATTTTCTTCTGAATTTCCTAAATATCTCAATGAGCCTATAGCACTTTTATAATTAGAACAAGATTAAACAAAAGCACAACAAAACATAATTTACAGTCATAAGGATAGGAACAAAACAAAACAAAACACCATCTTGCCAGCATGATCAAGGCAATTAAAATTCTCTCCTTTGCTTTGACTTTTAAGCTCTAGCCTCGCGTTATTACAAGCCTGTTTTTACCATGTTTCAGCACAGTTCTGTCCTCTGGTCTTCTGCCTGGAAGTCAGGGACCATTGCACTGGCTGACAACTTGTAACCAATGTCGTCTCTTTGGGGGGAAAATCAAGCATCCAGACATGTGAGCAACCAAGGGTGGCATGGTGATGGCTCTGTTTTAAAGTGAACACGGGGCGCCTGGGTGGCTCAGTGGGTTAAGCCTCTGCCTTCGGCTCAGGTCATGGTCTCAGGGTCCTGGGATCGAGGCCCGCATCTGGCGCTCTGCTCGGCAGGGAGCCTGCTTCCTCCTCTCTCTCTCTCTGCCTGCCTCGCTGCCTGCTTGTGATCTCTCTCTCTCGTCAAATAAATAAATAAAATCTTAAAAAAATAAATAAAGTGAATGGCCTCACACAGTGGCATTCACATTCAAGAATTGGTGGGGCAAACACAGAAGGGCTGAGGTGAATTCCCTTTGTGGTTGTGGTTGTGTGTTGTTTTATTTTGTTTTGTGTTTTTTTCAAAACGAATAGGTGGGAGAGAATATAAAATATATATATATTCTTCTCCTTTTTTGTCTCAACTGATTTTTAGCATAGTATAAGACAATATGTATAACACCATATTATTGGCCCCATAACACATAGAAATGTAACGTATTTGACAATAACATATTTGTCAAATGAAATATTTGACAATTTGCCCCCAAGGAGATCAATGTGAGCAAAGCTGTATTAGGGTAAAGAAATGGTACCAGATGGTAATTCCTATCCACAGACACAAATGGAGAGAGCCGGAAACAGTAAATAAGGTTAATATAACCAACTCTGTAAATATGTACTCCCCTTTCTTCTCTCAGCTACTTCAAAAGGTTTCAAATTATATAAAGTAACAATTACAACAATATATTGTTTGGTGTGTAACAAACACAGATGTGATAAGTTTAACAATAGGCCCAAAAAGGGAAGGGGGGAATAGACCTATATAGGACTCAAGTTTCTATATCTCATCGGAATTAAGTTACTATCAATCTGATATACATTCTGATAAGTTATAGTGTATATAGCAAGATTAAGAGCAACTTCTAAGAAAATAACTTTTAAAAAGTTCTAAAAATCTTTAAAATGGTATAAATACTGCACTAGAAAATATTCCACATAATGCAAAAGAAGACAATAAATGGAGATCAGAGGAACAAAGAAGACATGAGATACATTTAGAAAGCAAGAAGTAACACAGCAGATGTACATCCGACTATATCAATAATATTACATGTGAGTTGATAAACCAACCCAATAAAAAAGCAGAAATGATCAAGCGTGATTGAAAAGCAAGATCCAACTATATGCTGCTTATAAAACAGTTTGAATTCAAAGTTACAAACAGACTGAAAGTAACGCAAAAAAATATACAAATGATAACCATAAGAAAGTTGGAATAGTTGTACAAAAGATCAACATGAAAACGAAAGGTTTGAACAACGCTATAAAGCAACCAGACCTGACACACCCATAGAACACTCCATAAAACACAGCAGAATATGGTCTATTCAATGCACATGGGACAGTCTCCAGGATTGACCACATCCCAGACCATAAAACAAACTTCAATAAATTTAAAAGGACTGAATTCATACAAAGCACGTTCTATGACAACATGGAATAAAGTTAGAAATTTGAGAAATTCACAAATTAGAAGTTAACTCACTCTTAAGCAACCAATGGATCAAAGAAGAAATCACAAGAGAAATTAGTAAATACTTTTCTTTCTTTCTTTTTTTTTTTCTTCGAAGTAGGCTCCATGCCCAGTGTAGAGCCCAGTGAGGGGCCTGAACTCACAATCCTGAGATCAAGACCTGAGCTGAGATCAAGAGTCAGATGCTTAACCATCTAACCGAAACTGAGCCACCCAGATGCCCAGTGAGTACTTTTCGATGAACAAAAAGAACAGAAAGACACACCATACCAAAACTTAAGGGACGCAGCTAAAGCAGTTATAAAGAGAGATGAGTAGCTATAAATGAATTCAGTGAAAAGGAAGGGAGATCTCAAATCAAAATAGAGAATAGAAAAACAACAGAAACAACCAATGAAACCAAAAATCGGTGCTTTGGAAAGATCAAGTAAATGGACAACCTCTAGTTACAATGACCAAGGACAAAAAGAGAGATGATTCCAATTACAAGTATCACTGGCGGGGCACCTGGGTGGCTCAGTGGGTTAAGCCTCTGCCTTCAGCTCAGGTCATGATCCCAGGGTCCTGGGATTGAGCCCCGCATCGGGCTCTCTGCTCGGCAAGGAGCCTGCTTCCTCTCCACCCACCATCTGCCTTTCTGCCTACTTGTGATCTCTGTCTGTCAAATAAATAAATAAAATCTTTAAATTAAAAATATGTATTATTGGTCTGCTTTGTTAAAATACATTTTCCGGGTCTTCTCTTTGCCCACAGGGAGGAATGGGTTCTAGAAAGTTCTTAGCCATCCCCCCGTAGCTTTTCAGCAGAAGGTTAAAAAGTTTCTCTTCAACAGTTTTGCACATTTGGCCGCCTGTTCCTGGAATAGCAAGGCAATTACTGCTTCTGTGCCTTTTCAGCGGCTTCATAGGAGCCCTGTTTTGTGCCCACCTAAGAAAACAGGAAGATCCGAGTAGCGTTCTTGTGTTGTGTTTATACAGTGTGGTCGTGTTTTCATTTGCTTCAGACTTCAAAGCAGATACAAAAGAAAATGAAAACAACTTCTATTCAACAGAGTGGTCAAGTGCTGTACTCCTTTAGGGAAGAATGCTCCTCAGACTTTAGGAAAGTTGCAGAAAATACCAAGGCTGCAAACAAGTTACCCAGAATGTGAGCAGGTGACTGGGCAACGTGAGCCCCTTTTCCCACCAAGATTCCACTGCCAATTCTGTGAACCAGAGTCCCTGACCTTTTGCTGGACATTAGACCCCTCATAGGTGAGAGGAAGGGGTTCGGTAAGTGGTACGATTTCCCCCAATTCCTACCACCCTTCACCCAGGTCTCCACGTGGGAAGTCCCAGAGCTGGCATTCTTGATACTTCCCTGTCTCCTTCCCACGCCCCCGCCCGGGACTGGACTGATTTCTCACTAACTCTCACCCACACGGACTCTGCTCCATCCCACATTCCTCTGGACCCTGTAGGAGCTCCCAAACATGTCTGTCTGAATGGGTCCTGCCCCTTGGTTTCCTTCTTACAGCAAATCTGTTTTTGCCACATCCCAAGATAATCCCTTCAACTGCTCTTGGAATAAAGCCCCAGGCTCCAACAGGACCCTCGATGGATACCCCGAATGGGCACCTCCTCCTCCAGCTCAAGCCTATGCCCTCCTCTCTTTCAAAGTTTTGTACCTCAGATACACGGAACTCCCGTCCTCCAAGGAGCCTTTGTGCCACATGACAGATGCCACTACCCATGGCAGCCATCACTGACCCTCAACAGTCTATTTTTTTTTAAGATTTTTAAAAATTTATTTGACAGACAGAGATCACAAGTAGGCAGAGACGCAGGCAGAGAGAGAGCTGGAAGCAGGCTCCCTGCTGAGCAGGAGAGCCCCATGCAGGGCTTGATCCCAGGACCCTGAGATCATGACCTGAACTGAAGGCAGAGGCTTTAACCCACTGAGCCACCCAGGCACCCGACCCTCAACAGTCTAAATGCCACCTAGGAATCCTCTTCACCACAGCCTTCCATGCAGCCCCTATATATAGATCGACCTGACTGACAATTTTAGGCTTTTCTGCTTTCGTACTTGAGCCAACCTATTCCTTAAATCTTTAATACCCTAAATTTTCCATCCTCCTTAAGTAGCTTGCATTGATACTCTCCAAAACTGCTTTCATACATCTAAACCAACTTTGCATTACAATTGAAATCCATTTCCTGGAAGTAACTGTGCTTTACTAAAAACCCAAAGAGCTGCATAGTGACCTTAAAAAAAAAAAAAAAGTACAAGTAAATCCTAAAACATTGATTGCGACTTTATGAAAGGAGAGAAGAAAAACACTAAGAAATAATTCATAAGCCTATGGTGCCACTATGGAAATAGGATTGTTCCCTTCATCACACAAACTTCCACCTGACTGCTTTGCTGTTAGTCCACAATGTTTTCTCAAGAGTGCTGAATGCTCCCACGCATCTAATGTGTTTCAATTACAACGTTAATGGCTATTGTTTACTGAACAAATTTATTATGTACCAAAGATCGTCTAACAGCTTTTCACACATTAACACATTTAATCTTCACTAATAACTCTAAGAAGCGGGTGCGATTATGATCCCCTCCCCATTGTACAGACGAGGCAGCTGAGGCACGGGCACACAGCAGACAAAAATGGAGATATGTTCAGGCATGCTATGATTCACAAAGTTTAGTTCTCTTTTTCTCATGCATGAGTTCCAAGAAGGAGACCCATTGGAAAGGCTTCCAATGAAGGGAATAAAACAAAACAGAAAAATATAAGCTCATCAAGAACATGCTAAGCCACTTCAAGAAAGGGCAGGGTTGGTGCCTGCTGGGGTGGGACAAAAGGACAGTAGCCCTGTGAAGTAAGGGAACGTCATGGGACCAAGAGATGGTAATTGCACTAGATGATGAAAGAACATTTTTTGTTGTTGTTCCTATGAAAAGAGAAAGGTGGGGCATCTGGGTGGCTCAGTTGGTAAAGCGTCTGCCTTCCGCTCAGCTCATGATCCCAGAGTCCTGGGATCGAGTCCCACATCGGACTCTCTGCTCAGTGAGTGGGGAGTCGGCTTCTCCCTTCGCCCACTCCCCTCATGCTCTCACATGTGCCCGCACTCTCTGTATCTCTCTCAAAAACAAATAAATAAAATCTTTAAAAAAGGGAGAGAGAGAGAGAGAGATAAGTAGTAACTCCAGGAAAACAAAAACAGAAAAGATGTAATTGATAAGAAAACAGGGAAACACTGTTAAGAGGGTAAACTGATGCTATGTGTTTTTTTTTTAACCACAGTTTATTTTTTTTTTAAAGATTTTATTTATTTATTTGCCAGACAGAGATCACAAGTAGGCAGAGAGGCAGGCAGAGAGAGAGGTGGAGGTAGGCTCCCTGCTGAGCAGAGAGCCCGATGCGGGGCTCGATCCCAGAAACTTGGGATCATGACCTGAGCTGAAGGCAGAGGCTTAACCCACTGAGCCACCCAGGCGCCCCTTAACCACAGTTTAAAAACAAGAAGAGATGAGAGCCGGGAGGAAAGGATGTGCTGGGCTGAAGGGGTCATGACTGTTAGTGTGGAAATAAGCCAGCACCAACAGGCGGGTAGACCGTGAATGAGATGGCTCACCTTTAAAGAGAGCCTGTGATCTTGTCGGAAAAATCCCCTTGGCAGTAGTAAGGAAAACACAACCAGTTTCCCAAATCTTTCTCCATCACGGGAAGGTAAGTTCCTTGAGGGGACAGGCCTTGTCTCTGGTATTAGATAAGCCAGAGTGGTCAGAATCAATAAAAATATAGGACACCCAGTTAACTCTGAATTTCAGTTAAACAATGAATGATTTTTTTTTTTAAGTATAAGTATGTCCCGAATAGTTCATGGGACATATTTATACTAAAAAAATTATTCCTTGTTGCTCATCTGAAACTCAAACTTAACTGGGTATTCTGTATTTCATCTGACAACTCTAAAGATACCCAATAAATATGGTGGAAGAGAAGGAAAGAGAAGTAACTGAGAAAAAAACAAACAAACAATAGAGCACTCAAAAATGGAGATAAACCCACCGGACATTCCTTATTGAGCTCACAGAGTTATCGTTACTGAGCAACCTTGTCTCCTGCTGGAAGCATGTGCTGTTAAACAGAGTGAAGGGGAGCCGTGGACAGGTCATGTCATCAGGCATGCAAAGCCAAGGTTCTGCTAGGGGCATTCCCCACTATCCACTATTACCACCATCACCAATCCAACCATCTACCATTTGTCCCCAACCAAAGCCCAGAGAAGGTGAGGTGAGATTGTCACCATTCCATTTAAGTAGCTGCATCGGCAAGACACCAGCAAAAAATGTATAGTCCTCACTTGTTTGCCAAATGAAGCTGGGCAAATAATCAAAAACTCAGACTTTTCTGGAAACGATCCCATTTACAGTATCAATCCAAACCATAAAATCCTTGGACTATATTTAACAACAACAAAACATCTCCAAGGCCTATATGAAAAGAGAAATAAAATTTTACTGAAAAACATTAAAAATAAAGAGCTGGAATAGGTGGAAAACTTGGGAATTATATTCTTATACATGGTCAGATTCTAAATTTACTAACAAAAAAAGAGAGGAGAATATTTTTATAGTCTTAGGATATAGAAGGCACTTCAAAGCAAGACATGAAATCCAGGAGCCAAAGAGAGAAGAAGACTGATAGAATGACTATGAAACAATTTTAAAATTCCTCTCCAGTAAAAGACATTAGGGTGCCTGGGTGGCTCAGTCAGTTAAGCGCCGGACTCTTGATTTCGGTTCAGGTCATGATCTTAGGGTTGAAAGGGCTAGCCCTGTGACAACAGGCTTCAAGCTGGATGTGGAACTTGCTTAAGATTCTCTCTCTCTGGGTGCCTGGGTGGCTCAGTTGGTTAGGCGACTGCCTTCAGCTCGGGTCATGATCCCAGAGTCCTGGGATCGAGTCCCACCACATCAGACTCCAAGCTCCATGGGGACTCTGCTCCTGCCTCTGACCTCCCCTCTCATGCTCTCTCACTCTGTCTTTCTCTCTCAAAAAAAAAAAAAAAAAAAAAAAAAAAAAACTTAAAAAAAAAATTCTCTCCCTCTCCCTCTGCTCCTCCCCACCTTTACCCTCCCATGATCATTTGTACTCTCTCTGTGTTTCTAAAAACATAAATAAATAAAAACAAAAGACACAGTCACATAAGCAGTAACAATAATCTGGGAGAAAATATTTATAACCAAATACTGAAGATTAACAGTCCTAATATGTAAAGAGTTCCTAAAATCAATAAAAAAGATACAACTGATTAAAAAAACAGTGAGCAAAAGATATGAGAAGGCAAGTTACTGAAGAGGATATACACATGGATCATTAACATAAGAAGCTCAACCTCATTAGGCATCAGGGAAATGCAAATTAAATCACCCCTGACATTTTTAACCAACGGATTAGCAAAAATTAAAATGAAATACAAGGGGCGCCTGGGTGGCTCAGTGGGTTAAGCCGCTGCCTTCGGCTCAGGTCATGATCCCAGGTCCTGGGTTCGAGCCCCGCATCGGGCTTTCTGCTCAGCAGGGAGCCTGCTTCCTCCTCTCTCTCTGCCTGCCTCTCTGCTTACTTGTGATTTCTCTCTGTCAAATAAATAAATAAAATCTTAAAAAAAAAAAATAAAATGAAATACAAAATGGCCGCACTGGAGAAAGTGTGGAGAATCAGGTCCCTGTTCAACGTTGGTAGGACCATAAAGTGGGATGGCTTTGGAAAGGCAAGATGGTCTATCAGAAATGAAGATGTGGGCATTCTGGACCAGCAATCCCACTTTAGGAATCCATCCTGGGAAAATACAGACACATGCACGACAACATAAACAAGCAAACAAACGAGTTTATGGAGACAGGTTTATCTTTTTTTTTTTTTTTTTTTTTAATTTGACAGACAGAGATCACAAGTAGGCAGAGAGGCAGGCAGAGAGAGAGGAGGAAGCAGGCTCCCCGCCAAGCAGAGAGCCCGATGCGGGGCTCGATCCCACGACCCCGGGATCACGACCTGAGCCGAAGGTGGAGTCTTTAACCCACTGAGCCACCCAGGCGCCCCGAGACAGGTTTATCTTATTTGTAACAGCAAGAATGGAAACTTCCTAAATGTTTATCATTAAGGCAACAGTTACATTTTTGTTCATCTATTTAATGAGCTGATGTTCAAAAGAATATGATAGATATAAGTGTTACCTGCACAGAGAGACTCCCATTATAAATTAAGTTTTAAAAAAGCAAGCTTGTAATAATGTGTCTTGTGTGGGCATTTATGTTAAAAAAAAAAAAAAAACCACGCAGGTATGTTTTAATCTTCTATTTGCAAATGTACAGAATAAGATCTGAAACTGTAGTGAGCTCTGCAGAGAAAGGCAGGATTAAGATTGTTGAAAATGATTGCCCTTCATCTTCTCTATTCAAAACAGGAAAAATTCTCCTAACCTTCTATGTTAACATTAACTCTTTCAAAAACCATGAATAAGTCTGGGCTAAAACCATTCCAGAGGACTGCCAGCATTGAAACCATGCCTTCTAGAACAAATGGCATCTCATCCTCTCTGGAGGGCTCAACCAGAGGGGAACGGTTTAGTGCTTCCTGTGCAGAAGGTAATTCAAATTCAGACCCAATAACCTCACAGTAAATACAGGAGACTGGGACTCAATTCCCCGCTCAGACGGACTCAACCCAACTTGGTTGTTACGGAGAAAAGCAATAACCTTTACAGCAAAGGACTCGAAGAGAGCCTTGGATGTCTTTGGAGCAACTTAAAAAGCTGCACATTTGCTTATGTTGCTGGAAAACTGAAAATATTTTTCATGTAATTTACATAGGGGAATTACTGCCTGCAAGTGTCTGCAGTTAAGAGGAAGAAATGGAGAAGGAAAATAACAGGGAAGGGGAAATGTCTCCCTTGCGGAAGTGTTAGAGGAGTGGGGGGTTATTTTGAAATTATGAAATTATGGTCCCCCCCCACCTTGCAATTCAAGTTGTGCTTTCTGGCATTATGTCCTGTAAGGACACCTATTACGCCAGGCATTACTCCAAATGTGCTGGCTATCATTCCCACAACATTTTCTTCTTGAAATTCAACTCCCAGCAACACCAAAAATTCATTTGTATTTCAGAATTTCCAAAATCCTAAGGATAAGGGATGGAAAGAAAAAAAAAATCAAATACAAGATGGTCTACTATAAACTGTCCCACAGCCAAAGACATGTATTGCGACGGTACCTTGTAAACACTGTTCTATGTCTTTACTTTCAAACACAAACCTCTCTATTAACGCCACCGTACAACACAAGAGTCAGCTCAAGTTTCCTCCCTGTGAGTTGCTGTGTATGTGATGTCAGTGGCTGTATGAGCTGGGACTAGCCCGGTATATTGAGGCAACAGTAAACCCCAAGATCGCCAAGGCTCCAAACTGTCAAAGTTTACTTCTTGCTCATTCACGTTAACAGGGGTGCTCCAATCCTTCTAGACCTGGGCTGACGGAGAAGTCGCCATCTAGGACTTTGTGGTCTCACCACACAAAAAGAGAAGAGGGAACTCTGGAGAGGCCCCAACCAGTGAGCGAATGCTGAGTGTGGCAGTCTGCGGCTCTCCATACAACTCAGGGGCCAGAACTAGTCACACGCATGGCCCCAACCAGCCACAGGGGACCAGGAGCACCGTTCTCTCCTGTGCCCAGTATGGGAGAACTACAAATATCTGAAAATTGGTAATAAGCAGAACAAAGAGCTTTTCAAAACCACTGGACAGGAGACTACAGAAGTGACTGGGACAGAACGGGAAGTCTTCTGAAAGGGAGAAAAACCATGAGAGATGTTTAAACCACAGGAAACAAACTTAGAGTTGCTGGAGGAGAGGGGAATGGGGAGATGGGGTAACTGGGTGATGGGCATTAAGGAAGGCACATGATGTGATGAACGCTGGGTGTTACACGAAACTGGTAAGTCATTAGACACTACATCTGAAACTAACAATGTACTAGAAGTTGGCTAATTAAACTTAAATAGAAATAAATAAATGAAATGGGCTGGGTTTTTAACATGTGATTTTACTGTCAAAATGGATATACTATTCTGGAATTCCCTCTGGCTGGCAGTACTCAGATTAGCAGCCTCCAGGTTAAGAAACCCTTTAGGGGCACCTGGGTGGCTCAGTGGGTTAAGCCTCTGCCTTCAGCTCAAGTCATGATCTCAGGGTCCTGGGATTGAGCCCCACGTCGGGCTCTCTGCTCAGCGGGGAGTCTGCTCCCCATCCCCACCCCGCCTTCTCTCTGCCTACTTGTGATCTCTCTCTGTCAAATAAATAAATAAAGTCTCAAAAAAAAAAAAAAAAAGAAAAGAAAAGAAAAGAAAAAAGAAACCCTTTAACCCCACCAGGATTGTCCTTACAAGTTTAAGACTGCAGCCCAAATCCATAAACCATTCTACCTTCTGTGAGCATTTCCTGAGGCCTAGGAAGGAAAAAACAAACCTTCGATATTTTAATTTTTCACAGACTTATATGACCAATTATTAGGGCCCAATGCATTAGTGAGCATCAACCTTCACGTTTTTCTATGTTACCTCATTATTTTGGCATAACCAGATGCCAAGCAAGAGGAATGTCTCAAGGGCATGAATGCACAAGCTGGGGGAGGGAGTGGGAGAGGGAGGGAATCTCGAGCAGAGTCCACACTGACCACAGACCAGATGTGGGGCTAGATCCCATGACCCCGAGATCATGACCCGAGCCAAAACCAAGAGTCAGAACCCAACTGACTGGGCCGCCCAGGTGCCCCAGCATTCTGGTTTTCTTAAAGCAGAGTTTATGTTGTCTAATATAGAGTTACAAACTGCTAATTTGCATTAAATTCTTGATTAAGTATGCGATGTACTATTGCCCAATTCACTGGTCAGGACAGCCCTCATTCTAGAGCTGAGTGGATTTTTTTCCCTCATGCTGCAAGAGTTCTGTAGATATAGGTCATCAGATTGTTTTCTCTTTTTTCATTTGTCCTGAGCAGCTCCGTGACATGAGCAGGTATCTATCTGAGTAGATCACTGGGAGTGAAATGCAAGATCACAGATTTGATTCTGACATTAGCTTGTGCAGACTCTGAGAAAAGAACTCAAATACAAGCAATTTATTTGGGAGGTGAAGGAAATGGGGAAGTACCATAGGGAAGGAGAAACAGGCAATAAATGGCATATTTCGTGCTGATTACCACTTTGGCCAACTGAACTTAATCTCACTGGCGAAACCTGCAAAATCCATGTAGACACACACCCTTCAGATTTACCCATCCTGGCAGTTGAGGAGGCTGGGGTTATACACCAGCTCTTGTCAGTCATTGGTTGGGGTGTTCCCCAGGAAGCACCGGTTCATGGACAGCAAGGTGACCTACAGGCCAGGAAAATCCTCAAGCAAGGAAAGGCAGGAGCTGGAGGTCAGCGGTCAGGACAATGTGTGTCACAGTGGTGAGGACGGGGGAATATAGCCAGGGCTCCAACATTTGCTATCTTAACTCATCTGATAATGGCCATCCGCTCTGAGTCCGACTTCAGCCAAATGCCTTGTTATTGAAGACTAGAAGAATCAGCATTGTAGTAGTAAAACAGCAGAGAACCACGATACGGTTATTTTTAATATACCTAGGACTAGTAAAACTAACAGCAAACCAAAAAGGAAAGATCAGAATTCACAAAATGACAGTTATCCATCAAAAGCAACATTTACCAGGGCATCCGGGGGGCTCAGTCGGTTAATCAACCATCTCTTGGTTTCAGCTTGGGTAATGATCTCAGGGTCATAGGATGGGTCCCACCCTGGGCTCTGTGTTCAGTGTAGAGTCTGCTTGAGGTTCTCTCCCTCTGCCCCTGCCCCCCCCCCCAAAATAAATAAAATCTTACCAAAAAGAAAAAAACAACATTTCCCAAAGTGAAAAAAGGGTTCCCAGGCCAAAAAAGATTGGGAACAGTCCCACCCCACTCAATCACATCACCCCACTTTACTGTCTTCTCAACTTTAACTTTTATCACTACCGGAAACCACTTACTCTGTATTTCATTTATAGATTTACCTGTTTATCCGCCATTTCATATCATTTGGTGGCTTCCTGGGTTATAACACACAGACTTGAAGGCTAGAAAGGGGAGTTAAAACTGGGGCTCTTACAAGACGGCAAACTTATTTCTGAGATTCAAGATGGAGGATACAGCAGCTGTGCCATTCTTCTTTCCAGTGATGGGTTAAGTATATTTAAAATTCATGGGTGGGGTGGGGAGGGGCGCTTGGGTGGCCCAGTTGGTTAAACGTCTTCAGCTTAGGTCAAGGATACCAGGGTTCTGGGATCAAGCCCCACATCGGGCTCCCTGCTCAGTGCGGAGCCTGCTTCTCCCTCTCCTGCCCACTCATGCTCTCTCACTTTCTATCTCTCTCTCAAATAAATAAATAAAATCCAAAAATAAAATAAAATAAAATTCACAGTCAGTAGCCTAGCCTCTCTGACTCCCAGAAAGTGGGGTGCTCCAACACTTGCCCAGTCTTCTACTGGGTTCTTGGGACACGGAGTACTCCTCATTGTGAATACAGGGTTCCTATCTAAAGAGGGGGGCCTTGCTCCTCTTTAAATTAAAGAAAACTCATACCTAACACTTGGTTCTTATACAATATCCACACTAAAGAATGATTATTGACTTCAGTGTGGGAGTCTCCATTGAACAAAAGAATCCAAATGTGATTGACTATTTTAAAAACTCATTCAAAAACTGCTTGGCAGTGTCTACCAAAGCCAAACACACAAATAGTCTATGACCCAACAATTCAACTCCTGAGAATACAACCAACAAAAATGTGCACATGTTCATCAAAAAACACGCAGAACAGGATCCCTAACAGCACTGTTTGGAACAGCACCAAACAGGAAGCGAGTCAAATGGCCCCAAAAGGAGAAGAATAAGTAAATTGTGGCATATTCATATCATGGAACACTGGACAGCAAAACAACAACAACAACAACAACAACAATATAGACACAAATACAGTGCTGAAGGGAAGAAGCCTGATACGGAAGGCTACATATTATTTGATTCTATTTAATTAAGTTCCAAGAACATAAAAACTGTGATGTCAGAAGTCAGGAGAGTGGTTATCCTCGGGGTGGCGTAAAGGCAGGAAGAAGGCATGAGGTCAGTTTCTGGGGTGTTGGTAACGTTCTGTTTCTTTCTTTCTTTTTTTTTTTTAAAGATTTTATTTATTTATTTGACAGACAGAGATCACAAGTAGGCAGAGAGAGAGGAAGGGAAGCAGGCTCTCCAATGAGCAGAGAACCCGATGCGGGGCTCGATCCCAGGACCCTGGGATCATGACCTGAGCCGAAGGCAGAGGCTTTAACCCACTGAGCCACCCAGGCGCCCCAACGTTCTGTTTCTTGATCTGGGTTTTTGGTTATTACTTTAGTTTCCATATCAAATTACTACAAACTTGATTGCCTCACACAACAGAAATGTATCCTCTCCCCATTCTGGAAGCCTGAAGTCAGAAATCAAGGTGTCGGCAGGGCCAGCTTCCCCCTGAAAGCTCTAGGGGACAATCCACTTCTCGCCTTTTTCAGCTCCTGGGGGCTCCAGCCGTCCCTTGTGGCTGATGCCCCCCCTTCTCTGCCTCGGTCTGCATGTGGCCTTCTCCATGTCTGTGTCTTCTCATCTGTCTCTTATAACGACACTAGCCATTTGATTGAGGGCCCACCTGAATCCAGGATGATCTCAGCTCAAGGTCCCTAATGATATCTCCAAGACCTCCTTCCAAATAAGGTCATATTTATAGGTTTCCAGGGACAACGCTTTTGGGGGGGCCACTATTCAACCCACTATCGTTACCCAGGTGTGAAACTGTAGCCAGCGATGCCCACAGACACTGCCTTAGCTGTATGTTCCTAACTATAGGGGATTTTTTTTAAAGTCAGCTTATTACCTTTTAGATATACATCTGTTGTTTACCATAAGCCATCTTGCACACATCTAACAAAAAAAAAAAAAGATGCTTCCTGGCATTTATTTCACTGGTCACAACGTCCAAAGAGTTTGATGTTTTCGCAACATCCCATCCCACTTCTGATGTTAAAAAATGTACAGAAACCTCACGGCAACTCACATGCATGTCTTTCCTGTTAAGTGAGTGTCCCCACCCTCTACTGCCCAAAGTGATGACATCCTTTAACAAATTACAAGGCAGGGACCATCCAAGAGTCTGGGCTCTGCCCCGTGTCAGCTCAGAGAACCAGGCTGTAATTTTAGACAGATGTTAGCGAACTTGGGGATTCCTGGTGTGTGGATTTGTGCCTCCAACCCCAGATGGCAGGGAAAGGAGCCAGTGCTCCTCACCCAGATGACCCAGAAAACGTTTCTTAATGAATTGTCCAGCATGACTCACGCTGGCTCCCACATCTGGCAGATCTGGGTTATATCACTCACGGTCCTCAGTGTCCTGCGGGTTCCTGGGAACATACTGCCCAGAGTCAAGTGCACCAGCTGGAGCCGCCGGCTGCATTCACACGCCTCCTTGCGTCATCCTGATGGCCATAGGGGGCAGTTCCAGAGACGGAGCCAGCCCCCCCACCCCACCCCCCACAAGAAGCCTCCTCCTCTTACTTTCCCATGGGCCTGAGAAGTCACCGTGAAGGTAAAATTCCATGCCCAGAGGTGTCCAGGGGAGAACTGTATTCTCTGCTTTTTTATCCTAATAGTTCCTGACACCATAACTCAACCGCATTAGCTGTGTTCATCTGAAGAGGAGAGGAAAACGAACACAAAAACCTGAGCCATTCATCTCCCCTGAACGGGCTCAGAGCGGGGGAGAGAAACAGATTTGACTTTGTAGAGTAGAAACTTTGAAAGAATTCCCAAGAAAAAACAGGATTTCGACAGCTCATGGCCAACAGGAGGATGGTGGCTAGGAGGTGACAATGTTTGTGGAGACGGGGGTCTCTGGCACTCTCTTCCATGAGGCCAGCATCCCACATTCCTGTTTTCTTCTTAGCTGCATTTCCTGCAAGATCTTTATTCTGTGTCCTTTTATCTATGGATCAGAATTGCCCCGAAGGCTGCTTCTAGGGCACCAGATCTCCCAGCGGTGCCCTGTACGAAAGTTCTTTATCCTCCTCCTACTCATTATTACTAGAACATGACTCATTCATGGAACCACGAGCATCAACCCCACCTGCTCATGCAGAGTATGTTAGAGCTGGAGGGGACTTTTTTCTTTTAAATCATTAATTTCATCCTTTAATAGGTATGCTGATCCATACTCTAATTTTGAAGACAGGATTAAAACACACACACACACACACACACACACACACACACACACACACACACACACACACACAGGCTGTGATCCCGACAAAGTGAAATCATTCATCATCCCTGGTCAGATAATGACATACACAAGAGCAGGATCCAGGTCTCCTCATTCTTGGTTTCAAAATGACATCATGCAGCCTCATTAATTTAAAAAAAGCAAAAATGTCCATTACAAGTCTTTAAAGTTTGGGCCAAGATTTACAAATCTGAGTATGTCCTAAAGGAATAACCAAAAAAGAAGATATCAAGGGGTGGGGGGTGGGGGGGCACATTCATTTCTGTTCAGTCATTTCCCTGAGTGCACAGGAGCCTCGCCTGCAGGTTTTCCAAAATCCCCATGGCCAGGCCAGGCCTCAAACCAATGGAATCAGAATCTCTGGAAGGGGGCGTGTAGCTGTCAGTAACAGCTAGGTGACTCCAAAGGGTAGCCAACGTACAGCGCCATGGACTTACTGGCATTCAGGCCAAAATAGATGTGCAGACACCAAAACTATAGTTTTCGGAAGAAAAGACAAATAAAAGGAGGCGGGAGGAATTATTCGCAATTCACTTTGTCAATCGATTTACTTTGTTAATGTCACGGTGCTTTAGCGCAGTAATCAGATACAGGATCAAACTGAGAAGGTCGACACTGGCGATCTCAGCCTAGGACAAGGCCAGCTTTCCCAATCAAGCCTCTGACCACCTAGGTACGTGGGCTCCAGGTGAGGAAAGCAGGAAACAGAGCAAGCAGTCAAATCCTGTCCTCTTCGGGTAGTTACACATTGTCACTATCTTTCCTTCCTCCCTCCCTCTCTGTCTCCCTCCCTCCCTTCCTTCCTTCCTTCCTTCCTTCCTCCCTCCCTCCCTCCCTCTCTCCCTCCCTTCCCTCTCTTTCTTTCTTTTCTTTCTTTCTTTCTTTCTTTCTTTCTTTCTTTCTTTCTTTCTTTCTTTCTTTCTTTCAAGGAGTCCATTACATATGATTCAGCAATTTCACTTCTGGGTGCATATCCAAGAGTGGAAAGCAGGGGACTCAGATATCTGTACAAGCCCACGTTTACAGCAACACTATTCACAATAATCAAAAGGTAGAAGCAATCCATCCACCCATCAACTGGTGAATGGATCAACAAAATGCTGTTTATCCATATAACGGAATATTATTCGGCCTGGAAAAGGAAAGGTGTCACAGGCTACAGCATGGATAAATCTTGAAGACATGATGCTAAATGAAATAAGCCAGTCACAAAGGACCATTACTGTAGGATCCCACTTATATAAGATAGTTAGAATGTCAAATGCTTGGAAACAGAAAGTAGTGTGGTGGTTGCTGGAGTCTGGGAAGAGGGAGAGTGAGAAGTTAATGTTTAATGGGTACAGAATTATAGTTTGGAAGGGCGCCTGGGTGGCTCAATCAGTTAAGCTCCTGACTCTTAATTTCAGCTCAGGTCATGATCTCAGGGTTGTGAGACTGAGCCCCACATTGGGCTCCATGCTGGGCATGGAGCCTGCTTAAGATTCTCTCTCTCCCCTCCTACACTGTTGGTGGGAATGCAAGCTGGTGCAGCCACTCCAGGAAACAGCATGGAGGTTCCTCATAGAGTTGAAAATAAAGCTTCCCTACAACCCAGCAATAACACTACTGGGTATTTACCCCAAAGATACAAATGTAGTGATATGAAGGGGCACGCGCACCCCAATGTTTATAGCAGCAATGCCCACAATAGCTAAACTATGGAAAGAGCCCAGATCCATCAGCAGATGAATGGATAAAGAAGATGTGGTGTGGGTGTGGGTATGGTGTGTGTGCGCGCACCTGCACGCACACACACCCCAACACCCCCACACCCACACCATGGAATATTATGCAGCCATCAAAAATGAAACCTTGCCATATGCAATGACGTGGATAGAATGAGAGGGTATTATGCTGCGTGAAACAAGACAATCAGAGAAAGACAATTATCATATGAGCTCACTGATACGTGGAATTTGAGAAAAAAGGCAGAGGATCATAGGGGAAGAGAGGGAAAAAATGAAACCTCAAAGGGAGATAAACCATAAGAGGCTCTTAATCTCAGGAAACAAATCGAGGGTTACTGGAGAAGAGGGAGGAGGGAGGGACAGGGTGGCTGGGTGATGGACATTGGGAAGGGTATGTGCTATGTGAGTGCTGTGAATTGTGTAAGACTGATGAATCACAGACCTGTGTCCCTGAAGCAAATAATGTACTATATGTTAATAATCTAAAAAAACTTGGATTAGACAAATATTAATAATATCTGAATTTTAGGTGTCCGGGTGGCTCAGTGGGTTAAGCCTCTGCCTTCAGCTCAGGTCATGATCCTAGGATCGAGCTCTGCATCGGGCTCTCTGCTCAGCGGGGAGCCTGCTTCCTCCCCTCTCTCTCTGCCTGCCTCTCTGCCTACTTGTGATCTCTGTCTGTCAAATAAATAAATAAAATAAAATCTTTAAAATCTTCAAAAATGATAATAATAGTAATAATATCTGAATTTTATTGCTCAAAAAAAAAATTCTCTCTCCCTCTCCTTCTGCCCCTTCCTTTCTCCCTCTCTCTTAAAAAAGAAAGAAAGAAAGAAAGAAAGAAAGAAAGAAAGAAAGAAAGAAAATTATAGTTTGGCAAGATGAAGAGATTCCTGAGGATGGAGGGTAGCAACAGTAGCACAATAATATGAATGTACTTAATACAACTGAACTGTACATTTAAAGATAATCAAGGTAACATATTGTGGTATGTATATTTTAACACAATTTAAAAAAGGAGCCCACTGCATGTCCCTCACGTACTTCTCTCTGATGTTCGTGGCAATTACTGAGGACAAAGTCCCAAAGGCAGACGTGTCATCTGTTAAAACCATGAAGCCTGTGGTCTGTACCCAACAAACCCCAGGCCCTGGAGTCTATCTGGCAGGCCTGGCTGACTCAAGTAAGAGTTACAGAGCCTCACAACTCCCCTGGGGCACCGGAGGCCCGCCTGGCAGGCCCTGCCTTTCATGTTATATAACAAGCAGGCTGCCAGCTTCCAAACAACGGGAGGTGAATTCCGATGGGCTCCATGTCTGGGCTGAGCCAACCGGTGATTAATTCCCAAATAACTTCATACAGAGTCTTTTCTTAATTCCCAAATGCACTAATGCCACTTATGTATGAGCTGAGAAATCTCAAGTTTTCTCTTTGATGGGCTGACTCAAACATATTTTGAAAGAGGGGCTTATCATCCATCTTTTCTTTCCTTTCTGCTCAGGATTCTAGGGGCAAAGAAAAACTCCAGCAAGGAGAAAAGTCCTCCAGCAAAGGCTCAGAACTGGTCAATAACCCAAAGCTTTCAAGTGAGGGAGGGGTTTCCTTTACGAGAGCCCTGCAACAGACCCAGAAGGAAAAATAGGGCAGGTCCTCTCTGCCAGTCCTAAATCACTCTCTCCATCAGCAGACACGTGAAGATGTTTTCTAGGGGAAATCATGGGAGCCCTAGAGGCCAGTCACCAAGCACATGTGACTGAGCTCTGGCCAGGCATCGAAATAAACCAGTGGCCCCAAAGCAGCTCTCACACTTGGCCGAGAAAGTCTGTCCTGATGATTCACCATTAAGTCCAAAGTTTGGCAGCTGGAAAAATGTAAACTTTCCCCTTTCTTAAGAGTTTGCAAATTAACAGTTCTGCCAGAAGCCAATCATTCAATAGGAGTTGGATTAAGTCCTTGGACACCCTTCCACCGAGCTCAGATAGACTTAGCAAAAACACTCATTTGTTTCTTTGGCATAAAGTTTTGCAAAATAAAATAAATTTCTCTAACTTTGAGCCATAACAGAAGAGGGGAGAGGTTCCTGTTCATGGAGGGGAAAGGAGATCTACCTTAAATGGTATGACTAGTGTGTGCTACGTTCGAACTAAGAACTACGATGCGCATGTATTTTTTTTCCCCAAATAGGTATTTAGGAAAACATGCCAAAATACTCTTTTTTTTTTTTTAATTTATTTGACAGACAGAGATCACAAGTAGGCAGAGAGGCAGGCAGAGAGAGAGGGGAGGAAGCAGGCTCCCTGCTGAGCAGAGAGCCCGATGCGGGGCTCGATCCCAGGACTCTGTGATCATGACTTGAGCTGAAGGCAGAGGCTTTAACCCACTCAGCCACCCAGGCGCCCCCATAATACTCTTTAATATAGAATTCACCACTTTGGGGAACTCTAGAAGACACCCTGAAGAGTGAGGGGTTTCTGGCTCCTTATTACCACCCGTTGCTCCAAAAGCATAGACACCATTCAGTCAACTATGGTCCTCATAATGTTACACGCCGCCCCCCCCCCGGTAGCCCCCATGCACACCTCCCTACACTTGCGTTCACCCCATCTGATTGTCCTTGGATGGAAAGGAGAAGAACTCCTCGCTCACAACTGCCATTCAGGCCTCATAGTTTCCAACCACAAGGTTCTGTGGAGTCCGTGGAACTCTAGAACCATGAACTGGTCCACCAAGTTCGTGGACAACAGTATCTCAGGGGCACACTAATACCATCTCACATCAAAGTCAACTTCTCATTAGATCTTTGGACACAGACATAAGGTTAGCAAAACAATATGCTGCCACAGGAGGAGGGAGGAAAGGGGTGTCTTCCACCATTATTTCCTTAAAGGTATGCCAAGCACCACATGTAAGTTAACAGCCTATCCCTTCCTTTGCCCATAAGAGAAAATTCAGCCCATGAAACCCCACCATCAATGTAATACCCAGTGAGTGTTCATGATACACAGCCCAACACTAAGATAATATACTCTATTCCAAAACACTGCCAAGACCCCGAGAACATTTCCAGGCACGCTGAAACAGCAGAGTGACCATAAATTATGTAAAGGGAGAAATTCCTTAGTACATTTCAGAAGAAAATAGAATAACCTCCAGCAACAGAATTCTGTGCGTAACAACTTTCGCATGTCAAAGTTTCAGCTTCATCAATTGCGACTTTTGATATTTTATTTAATACATTAGGAAGCATCACCAAAAGAATAATTTTAATATTTCTTCTAAATTCAATTAGGAGGGTTACATTTTTATGACAGTAGAACATTTGCAGGGCCGTTCTTTAATACACAAGTTATTAAATCCCACAGTCCCTTAATCCACACGGCAGACTAATCTAATGCATTTAAGCCGCCCTTGAGAAGCCATCCCTCAGCTCGTGGCTCGCACAGCATGATAGCTTTCGCTTTTCTGACCTAAGAAGTCATTTTTTTCCCTCTTGACATCTGAAGAGTCATCTTTAATAATGTTTTTTTTCATCGTTCCAATGTCTTTCAACTCCTGATGTTCCAGAAGGACTTGGCCCGGCCGTTCTTCTCCTAGAGAAATGCCCCTCAGCTGGGGTATTGGGGACACCCGAGCACACAGTCGAGCGGACACCCTATTACAAAATCCACAAATCCAGATGAAAATCCAGACACTTTCCAATGTGCGCCACACCTTTCCCGCTGTGCCCACAACCGATGCTCCCAGTAGCATGACCCACCAGGAAACTCACACACACACACACACACACACACAGAGTCTAGCCAAGGGCTTTGGGAGTGAGAATCCTGTGATGACACTACCAACCTTAGGTAAGTCACTGGGTCTCTCGGAGTCTCTACTTCCCTATTTGTAAGACGGAATGACTAGTTTTAATCACCTTCACTGACACAATGACCAACAGTCAAAAGAAATCCCAATACTTAGGATGACATCTGAAATTTTTAATAAAATCTTTTGTCTCATTTCTTACAGAATCGTTCCAATATTTTCACAGGCCCGGGGGCGCCTGGCCGGCTCAGTCGGTTGAGTGTATGACTCTTGATCTCGGGGTTGTGAGTTCAAGCCCCACGCTAAGTGTCGATAGAGATTATTTACATAAATAACATTTTTTTTAAAAATGGGTCCAGACTAACTGACAAAGCAAGAAACAGCAAGTCCTAAATTAGGGTTCTGCTGCCTTAAATACTTTTTTCCAGAACCAGGTCAGATGTAAATTACTAATGACAGCAGCCCCTGGAGAATTACACCAGTTTATGTGGTAACTGAACTAATGATGAATTCTTTGGTATAAAGTCAGGATGGCCCCAATTTAGAATAACAAAACATTTCAACAGAGGCTTCTGTTTTTAATCTGGAAAAAGTTGGCTATAAATTATCTCAGAACTAAGAGAAATCTAATTAGGCGAAGGGAGAGAGTAGGAACTAGCACGAGTACCCATCACACAGGCACTCTGACAGCAACTTTCCGAGGTCGGCGTCATGCCCACAGCAGGCAAGGGAATGGGATGAAGAAACAGGTTAATAGGGATGAAGACAGAATGGCTATTCCATGACAACCAACAGCATCGGCTACATTATAAAATTTCCTCCTCTTCGGGTATAAACAAAGCTGTGTTTTGGAAATTAAGATCAATGTGCTTTTCAAGTAGAAAAAACACAATGTAAGTACGAAGTCCCGTCAGGCTACCTACCAGTCCAGGCTGTTGGTACTTCTCTGAAAACTTCTCATTCTCCCATTCCGCTCTCGGATGGGCAGGTGGGTGATGGATAGATGGACAGATGGATTCATAGTCTTTGAAATCAATAAAACTAGAGGTCATAAAACATCCTCCCAAACATTTGTTATGATTAAACCAGAATCATGTCCCCAAAGAGACAATTCGTCTTAATGTCAATCAAAAAAGGCTAAGAGAATTCTTTTAAAAGATGGTATTTTCAGTTCTTTGATCACTTTGAAATCAGAAGGAAATATTTTATTTTTCTTGTCACTGTGAGATTTCCAACTCTCAGAGCTCTGAGTAAGGGTGTAAAAAGGAGAAAGCCTGAAATACTTTAGAGATGTTTTGGCTGTAGAAGACTTCCTTACAATATGGCCACAAGTCCCACGTCTGCCCCAAATGGGCTTATAATTAATATGAATCAAAAAGTTTATCTCTAGGGGCATCTCGTGAGCTTAGTTGGTAGATCATGCAACTCTTGGGGTTGTGAGTTCAAGCCCCATGCTGGGTGTAGAGCTTACGTAAAAACAACAACAACAATAACAAAACGTAGTGGGTAGATGGTGGGCTAGCAAGGCATCCAAGAAGGGGTAGGAGAAGCTGGGATCAAAGATGGCGCCCTAGGGCGCCTGAGTGGCTCAGTCGGTTAAGGGTCTACCTTTGGCTCAGGTCATGATCTCAGGGTCCTGGGATCAAGCCCTGTGTCCCGTTCCCTGCTCAGCAGGGAGTCTGCTTCTCCCTCTCTCTCTGTCCCTAGCCCCTGCTCATGGTCTCACTAACTCTCTCTCAAATAAATAAATAAAATTTTTAAAAGGAAAAAAAAATAAAGATGGCATCCTCAACTCCCACTTCATCTCATTCCCAACCAAAGCACTAAATGGTTCTTACTGTCTTCCTTCAACTACTTTCTTGTATCTCATGGACTGTCAGAGAAATACCGAATCACAGGGATTTGGATTTCAGTGGGGTTTAGGGACCATATTTGGGGTGGGTTAAAGAATGGACTCCAATCTACCATTTGACTTTTGGAGGTTTTACATATAAAACCAGAACGTCTGTCGGGTTTATTAGCTGAAACTCTACAGACTTGAAAAATCTGATGTGAGGCAAAAGATACGCAAAATTTGATCCTATTGTGAAGAAGGTAAGGCTATCCTAAAATTCACAAAACACAAATATTTTTACTTCTTCCAAAGATACAAGTAATCCTGATAACCCAGTGAAATAGAACTGGCCAGCTTTTCAATTCCCCTAAGCTTTGTTCCATGATCCTAGCCAATTTATCCCTCTGTGTTGATCTGGCCACTCTTTTGGCCCTTTGTATATATGACCTTGAGTTGATATTGGTCCAGTTCCTCTATCAGTCTGTAAATCCCTTAAAGGCAGTACCCAAATTGTATACCTCCTCTGTATGGTTAATTCCTAAAGGAAATGCCCCTCCAAAGATAACTCATCCAAAATTCTACTCCCTTTAGAATTTCTTATTTTTTTATTTTTCACAGGTAATATATATAGCAGAGATGGAAAGCTATCCAGCAAAATTAATTTTCTCCCTTCCCCATCGTATAGTGTTGTAGCTGGTCACATTTGGTTCTCTGCCATCCCTGCATTCCCATCGCAGGTGCTGGCTGGGGTTAGCCATGTGACTATGTCCCTGCTAAGGAGCTGAGCTGAAAGGATCTGGCTACTCTCCCTGCCCCCCTCTTCCTCTTTGTGATAGTACCTAGCCTTGACCAGGTAGAAGACATGAAAAGGCCCTGAGGCACACAAGGGAAGCAGGATGAAAGGAACCTGGGTCTCCGAATATCTGAATGGAACAGAGCCACCAAGAACATAGATCTACCCTCGTGCTGTTAAATGAGAGAGAAATTCATTTCCCTAAATCTCAATATTGGGGATCTCTCAGCAGCTTGGCTTTTCACTGTAACTAATACATGCAAATTATACTGGAAAGAATGAAAAAAGATGAGAATCAGAAAAAAAGTCACCCTGGATCCTACCATACCTAGAGAACTACTAACAATTAGGGTTCCTTCCAGACTTTGCTTTATTTACCAAAAAAAAAAAAAAAAAACCAAAAAACAAAACAAAACAAAAAACCAAAAAACCCACATACACGTTTTCTTACAAAAATGAAACCATATACATTTATAGCCTTTCTCACTGAATATCATCTTCTACTTAATACACTGATATTTTTCTAGGGGCGCCTGGGTGGCTCAGTCGGTTAAGTGCCCAACTCTTGGTTTTGGCTCAGGAAGGTGAGATCAAGCCCCACATCAGACTCCCTGCTCAGTGGGGAGTCCGCTTCTCCCTCTCCCTCCCATCTTGCTTGTGCGCTCTCTCTCTTCTCAAATGAACAAATAAAATCTTTTTTAAAAATCTTAAAAAAAATGTATCTATTGGTATTTTTCTAAATTAAAAAATGCCTAATATGTTAATAACTATATAATATTCTATTCGTTGGATTTATTAAATATTAAATTCGTTGGATTTATTTATTTAAAAAATTTAAAAAAAATTTTTTTTTTTTAATTTATTTGACAGACAGAGATCACAAGTAGGCAGAGAGGCAGGCAGAGAGAGAGAGGAAGGGAAGCAGGCTCCCTGCTGAGCAGAGAGCCCGATGCGGGACTCGATCCCAGGACCCTGGGATCACGACCTGAGCCGAAAGCAGAGGCTTTAACCCACTGAGCCACCCAGGCGCCCCTAAAAATATTTTATTTTTAAACAATTCTCACACCCAACATGGGGCTCAAACTCACAACTGTAAGATCAAGAGTTGTATGCTTCACCGACTGAGCCAGCCGAGTGCCCCCTAACAAATTTTTCATTGCTAAACATTTGCTTTTTTTTCCCCCCCCTTTTTAAAATTCTGGCATGGGGGGGGCACCCGGGTGGCTCAGTGGGTTAAGCCGCTGCCTTCGGCTCAGGTCATGATCTCAGGGTCCTGGGTTGAGTCCCACATTGGGCTCCCTGCTCAGCGGGAAGCCTGCTTCCCCCTCTCTCTGCCTGCCTCTCTGCCTGCTTGTGATCTCTCTGTGTCAAATAAATAAATAAAATCTTTAAAAAAAAAAGTTCTGGTATAAGGAGGCCTGGGTGGCTCAGTCAGTTAAGTGTCTGCCTTCAGCTCAGGTCATGATCCCAGGGTCCTGGGTTGAGTCCCACTTCGGGCTCCTGGCTCAGTGGGGAGCCTGCTTCTCCCTCTGCCTCCACTCCCTCTGCTTGTGCTCTCTCTCTCTCTCTGATAGATAAATAAATAAAATCTTTAATTAATTAATTAATTGAAAATTCTGGTGTAAACAACATTGCAGAGAACATTATTATACATAAACTTTAACCTGTCTGTCAGGTTCTCTCCCACCCCCACCCCCACCCCCACCCCCACCCCCACCCCCACCCCCGGGTCTCTATTCTTGACACATCTTTGTAAACAAAGCTGTTTCCTCTTTCTGGGTGCTTATATGAAGTTATGTCTGAGAGGTATTTGCAAGGCTATATTCATTAATTATAATTTTGGATGAATATTTTGGATGAATTCCCATTCATGTTTTGTCATCCACAGACAACTGGGAAACCAAACACGGTTCCAGCTCCCCAGTCGGCACCCAGGATGAATCCATGACCCCTACACAGTGATATCAGCCAAACTCCCCTAACTCGAGGTGGTCCTAGTTAGTAACAAGCACAAAAGGGAAAGCAGTAGTCGACCCGGTTTCCCGCTGACAAACCTTGATCTACATCTGTGTTGCCAATTACTTGTTCAACAAACCTGTTACTTTTTTAGAAATAATAAATAATTCAGGGAAAGTCATTTTTGAATCGTCTGACATCTGTTGCTTGTATGACTCTGAATTATTCATCAGCGAGCATAAACAGTATTAATTAAAGAAAAGTACTGGAGCAAACCACTGAAATAGAAATG
Organism: Lutra lutra; assembly: GCF_902655055.1. Classification (NCBI taxonomy): domain Eukaryota; kingdom Metazoa; phylum Chordata; class Mammalia; order Carnivora; family Mustelidae; genus Lutra; species Lutra lutra. The sequence goes on along the minus strand of NC_062293.1, from coordinate 13,671,409 downwards.
AACACTGCAGAAGAAAATGCCTTTACTCAAAGCATACTCACTTGTCATTGACAAATATCTCAGAGAACCTACCGGGCCTTGGGATTTAAAGGAACCGGCACCCTGAGAAATCAGAAGACAAGACCTAAATGGTGAGCACTATTTCTGTTTCCAAATTTATACTTTCCCCCCTCTCCTTCAGAAAAATCACCATCTTTGGTCTGGTCTCTCTGCATTCTACCTGCTTGGTTTGGGGAGTCTGACGGTATTCAGAAGGGAAGAAAGTTGACTCATCTGAGGTTCAAAAGAATCACAAGAGTAAGTAAGTATCAACTATCAAGTCCTCCTGTGCTATTTTGTAAACTGGGATTTAAATATATTAATGGGAGAGCTCCCCACCGCCTGCCAGCTCAGGACAGCTCGATGAATCTGGCTGCCACGGCCTGATCACTTATTTCCATGACGACTTTGGCACTTCCTTTTGACAACGCACTTTCTTGTGGTAAAGAGCAAAAGAGAAAAAAGCTCACAGCCCCACCGCCACATGGGTGGCTCTTGGCTAATCCTTCCCGGGTCTGTCTGTCGACTCAATCAGAGCGACCTGAGACTCAGTACTGTCTCTGCCGCAGAAGACACTAGGGAACGTGTGTGGGGGGAGGAAGCGTGTGAGCACAAAGCAAATGTGTTAAAAGAGTTTACAAAGCACTGTTGGTAAACAGATGTCTGGTTGGGGGGGGCGTGGTGGGGGGAGGCAGGGGCGGCTCTGTCACTGGCTTCTCAGGTACCAGAAGAAAAAGGCCTCTCAGGGGAGGCGAGGTGGGGGAAGCTACCGGCAGGGGTGAGGGGTGGGGGGGCTCGAACCGGGAGATTTTCACAGAAACCTATTCCTTTGTGTGGCTCCAGTGAATTGCTCAGCAACCACGGCTTGCCTCCGAGGTAACCGGGCCTGCTCCCTCCACTCCAGTACCAACTGCTGGGGTTGCTGTGGGCAACAGAAGAGAAACACTAGGGAGGGGAGAGGGACAGGATGGGAGGAGGAAGATGGAAGAAAAGCCCCAAGCCCAGTGTGGGGTCCTTTCAAATGTTCTGAATTCAGAGGGATGGCAAGCAACTGGCAAGGTCTTCTGGCTAGTGGCGAGCAATGAATGGCTTCTGTGCATAAATTAGCACTTCAGTCTCTCCAGATCGGTCCATGGGGACCCCACCAAAGCTTCCAGAAAAAGAGGGCCACAAACACCCTCCGCAGGTCTCTGGACCCTCATTCAGGGACACCCTTTCAAGGGACTTCACAGACAAGGACAAGCCTCCCTTGTTTCTCCAAGTTGGGTTTGTCACGGTGGTTTTGTTCCTTTGGTGAAGAAGGTTGGAGGAGGGGCGCCTGGGTGGCTCAGTGGGTTAAGCCGCTGCCTTCGGCTCAGGTCATGATCCCAGGTCCTGGGTTCGAGCCCCCACATCGGGCTTTCTGCTCAGCAGGGAGCTTGCTTCCTCCTCTCTCTCTGCCTGCCTCTCTGCCTACTTGTGATTTCTCTCTGTCAAATAAATAAATAAAATCTTTAAAAAAAAAAAGAAGGTTGGAGGAGGTACAGGAGCTGGGGGGAAGCTGGGAGAAGGAGAGGAAACAGCCCTGTCCGCCTTCGAATGGCCCTTCATCAAAGACGGCTTGTTGTTAAAGAAGACAGAGGAGGGGCGGAAAGAAACCAAGGCTCTCAGTTTCCCGAAAAAGGCTGAACAGGGACTCCAGTGTCTCTTTCAGGCACTCCCCAAAATGAAACTACAGATTTAGATAAAGATCTCTCCTATAGCCTTGGAGTTTAAGAAAAGAACCTTAAAAAGATTTCTTTTAGAAAGACAATGGATGGGGGTGCCTGGGTGGCTCAGTGGGTTAAAGCCTCTGCCTTCAGCTCAGGTCATGATCTCAGGGTCCTGGGATCGAGCCCCACATGGGGTTCTCTGCTAGGCAGGGAGCCTGCTTCTTCCTCTCTCTCTGCCTGCCTCTCTGCAGACTCTCAAGCCCCCCCCCAAAAAAGGAAAGAAAGACAGACAACAGATGTATTTGCTGACTCAGAGGGCTGCCTGGCCCAGAGGCCCCTCACCCAAAACCCAAGTCGGGCCAGGATGAAGCCTGGCCCACACGCCCCTCCCACCCCACCCCGCGGTCTTCAGTGCTTTCAAGTATTCAAACACAAACATCTACATGCAGAAAAACAGCAAAGTAAAAAGCAGGGTGCTTCCCTTCCTCTCTCTGCCTGCCTCTCTGCCTACCTGTGATCTCTGTCTGTCAAATAAATAATAAATCTTTTTTTTTTTTAAAGATTTATTTATTTATTTGACAGAGAGAGATCACAAGTAGACGGAGAGGCAGGCAGAGAGAGAGAGAGAGGGAAGCAGGCTTCTTGCTGAGCAGAGAGCCCGATGTGGGACTCGATCCCAGGACCCTGAGATCATGACCTGAGCCGAAGGCAGCGGCTTAACCCACTGAGCCACCCAGGCGCCCCTAAATAAATAAAATCTTAAAAAAAAAAAAAAAAAAAAAGAGGCACTGCCTCCCTCCTTTCCCCTCACAAGCAGCTTCCAAGCTAGAGGGAGAGGGAGAGACCAGGAACGGCACAGGGTGAACTTAGCACAGGTTCACCAGGGAGACAGGCCATCACTGTCCAAGGAGGAGCTGGAGGCAACCCACCCTGGGACACTTGGTGACAGCACCATGACACACCCAACCATTGGCTGCTATGAAAACTCGCGGTGAGCAAGACTTTGGGCAGGGGTAGCAGGAGAGCCCCCGGATTTTCTTGTGGCTGCAGTCTGGGAGGTGCATGGAACCCGCAGAGCAAGCAGAAGTGGGGCCCTCAACGGAGGCCACCCAAACCTTGAATGCTTTCTGGATGGGAAAAATGAAATAAAAACAGGTGTCCTCGGGTCAGACACCCACGGGAGGCTCAGTCAACCCCTTCTCGGAGGCAACACTTAGCGCTGCCAACCTCCACCATGCCCAGGGGTCACCTGGGAATCTTGTTCTGGTGCAGATTTGACTCCGAAGGTCCTGGGTGAGGCTTGAGAGTCTGCATTTCTCACAAGCTTCCGAATGCTGGCCACGCATCGGGGAGCAGCCGTTCAGTGAAGGCACACAGGACCCCTGGAGTTTCCAAAGGGAAAACCCATCACCCAGACCTTCTCCAGGGAAATGAAATCAGTGCCCATGGCAGCAGGGCCAACCTCAGGGATTTTTTTTAAGTTTCCCAGGTGATTCTTCTGTCTGGTCAGGGCTGGGAACCCACTGGCTGGACTCCTTCTGGCTCTCATTATAAACTAGAGAGGTGGCCCCAGGAAACTTAATGTCTGAGAATCTCAGTTTTAGGCTGGCCAAATGGACTGACATAGAAACAAATACACAGAAAGCACACTGCAGAAAGATAAAAAAGGACAGTATTTTACATGATCATGTGTTAGCTTCTTCTTTCATTAAAGTGAGGAGTCATTAGGTCCCTGACTAATCCAATTCCACAACCATCCACTGCCCACTAACTCTCTAGAAGAAACAGTTAGTTAGGGACCTCCCTGCTGTTCTGTTAACCACCCCCCCCCCACAAGCCCAATGCCTTGGGGTTCTATTTCTTAAATGACAAATGACTCCTAAGTGGCTTTTAGGTCCCAACAGGATCCCAGCTAGTACCTCTCAAGTCCTCCTAAAGGGGCACCTGGGAGGCTCAGCCAATAAATTGTCGGATTCTTGGTTTCAGCTCAGGTCATGATCTTACGGGTCATGGGATCAAGCCCCACGTCCGGCTCTGCACTCAGTGGGGAGTCTGCTTGAGATTCTTTGCCCTTCTCTCTGCCCCTCCCTCTGCTCATGCTCTTTCTCTCTCTCTCAAATAAGTATATAAATGAATAAATAAATAAAATGCTTTTTTAAAAAAAAGTCCTTCTAAAACTCCTTCAAATATGGGCACCTGGGTGGCTCCGTCAGTTCAGCGTCTGCCTTCAGCTCAGGTCTTGATCCCAGAGTCCTGGGATCGAGCCCTGCATGGGCTCCTTGCTCAGTGAGGAGCGTGCGTCTCCCTCTCCCTCTGCTGCTCCTCCTGCTTGTGCTCTCTCCCTTTCTCTCTCTCTCTCTCTCTGTCAAATAAATAAATAAAATCTTTTTTTAAAAAATCTTTCAAATATGGATTCCTGGCACCAATGAATGACCGATGCAGGACCTACAAAGCAAACCCATGTTCCCTTCCACTCCGGTTCTATCCCTCTAATCCAGAGCTCCAGGGTGCACAGAAAGTGCTCTGCAGCCAACTTTCCACTTTCTGTGCAATAAACAAAACTGCAAAGGCCATCAGTTCTGCCAGCCGCCAACAGATGGCATCAGCGGTCGCACAAGGTCGTTGGAGCCCCAGCCTTGGCTTTGTTCCTTCATCTCGGTCAAGCTTGCTGTTGGAAATGCAGTGTCTTGCTAAAAACTTACTGAAGGTGAAAAAAATTAGGTCAAAATGCAAGCATCTCTGGATAACAAAAAATTCCATAAAGGAGTAAGAGGCCCCGACCTCCCCAGCTCCCTTAGGAAACAACTTTACCAGCAACCAACACACACCCAGCTAGGTAAGTGTCATGTTGGTGTTAGAACAAATGGGCTTTCAGAAATTCACCTGTGAAACCACTTCTGCGTCCCCAAGTGACATAACAACAAAGTTGCTCCTCCCCGCCCACAGAGAAACCACAGAGAAAGCAAACAAGCTTCCGCCATCAGGCAAAGCCGTAACCACAGCAACCCTTTTCAGAACCAAAGACCCTCTGAGAAGCAGAACTCCACTTCCCCGTAATATACTGGGCTCGTGGGCTCAGCATGTCAGCTCTTCCCCAGAAAACAGGGTCCTCATTCATCAGTTGCAACAATGCCGGTGCTCAAACTGAGTCAGCTTAGTTCTTTCTGCTGGAGTTTAGGTGAGTGCTTTGTCTTAGTCTTTCAAAGGTACTGCTCAGGAATCCTGTGGATTGCCAGAATTACACAGAAATTCTTTTACATCTGTGGTTCTCAGCCGGGGGCAACTGTGCTATCCAGGGGACATTTGGTGGCACTGAAGACATTTTGATGGTCACACTGGGGGAAGAAGGAAGGATGCCGCTGGCACCTGGCAGGTGGAGGACAGAGAGGTTGCTGAACACGCTACAGGGCTACAGTGCACAGCACAGCCCCGCAAACCGAGAACTATCCAGTCCAACTGCCAGCAGTGGTGCAGTGGAGAAACCCTGCTCGGGAGCCAAGAATGGGGGCCAAGAAAATTTGAATTCCAAAAGTCAATTTCCCACTTGACTGAGAAGACAAAAGCTAATTAATGGGAACTCCCTCCTGACGTCAAAATTGGCCGTCCCCGTCTTTCCTGGCCCCTGTTTTTGAGAACAGAGTGTCCCCTCATTGTCATCAAGGCCTCCCCTCTGAATCTCATTGTCTGACCTTCTCTGGAACTTCGCCCCTATCCAGCCTTCCTCAGTGTCCACGCTCTCACCACCTCCCTCCACCTGATTCAGAGAGACTGTTTTCCTATGTCAAAAACATCTTTCTGGGCGCGTGACTGACTCAAGTTGGTAGAGCATGTGACTTATCTCAGGGCCATGAGTTCGAGCCCCACGTTGGATGCGGAGATTGCTTAAAAATAAAATCTTTCTTTAAAAAGAAAGATCTCTCTCACTCAAAGAATGCGATGGATATCCGAGAGTCCTTACAGATATAAACAAATGACTGGATGAATAATTAAATAAATAAATGGAAGAGAAGGGACAAACCTTCCTTACAGAAGAATTCCAAGTAACGAACACGGAAGGAAGGAGAGAGAGAGGGAAAAAAAAAAAAATCACTAGTACAATGTTACGGTAATTGTAGCTGTAGGAAGGAGCCCCTGATGAATGTTCAAGTTTTTTAAAGGAGACACAGGATACTTGCAGCGCGTCAAAACATCTCTCAGAAAGTATTTATTTGAAACTGTGGTGGTTTCAGCACACACGGACAACCTTTCTTTGATCCCCCTCCCTAGGGGAGGTAGAGCTTAATGGTGATTGTGGGCTGCTTCCAATGGCTTCCAATAGCTAGAGTTCGTCCCAAGGACAGCTTTCTAGAATGTCAGGCTGACATCTTCAGGGGGTTATTTTCGAAGGTCATGGAGATATTTGGACACAAGACCCAAAAGCCACATGCACCCAGGTGTAGCTGATAGATGGCTTTGCTTTTTTTAAGATTTTGAGATTTCTCGCCTTTTTTTTTAAAAGATTTTATTTATATATTTGACAGAGATCACAAGTAGGCAGAGAGGCAGGCGGAGGGGGGGGGTGGGGGGGAGGCAGGCTCCCCACTGAGCAGAGAGCCTAATACAGAGCTTTGGGATTATGACCCGAGCAGAAGGCAGAGATTTAACCCACTGAGCCACCCAGGCGCCCCGGATTTTGAGGTTTCCATCAAGATGCAGAGCTTGGTGTTTATCCTTTGTGACAATAACTCGTCGAGCAAATCTTTTGGGTGCAGGCAAAGCACACTTATTAGACCCCTAAAGGGACTTGCAGGTATGACAAGAGAACAATACTGGCTTCCAGAATTCAGAATTTTGAAACGGCCGTTCGGTCACAGAGCACCTCAAGGGCCTCAATGACATCATCCATTAAGTTCCCACCCCACTCTCTCTGTGTCAGAGTGAAGACGAAAAATGTACCACTGAAACCTCTCTCTCCATTCCACACCTTCCTCTTCCAGTCTCCAATCAGGAAAAGAAACTGGAGTTGGGGGACGAGGGCTGGATTCTCCTGGATGCCTCCGAGCCCTTTTCAGCTAGAGTGGGAACAACAGCTTCCTGATTCCTTCGGGAAGGACTCAAATGGTCCTGGGGACAAGAATGCCAGGGTATTCTCTTGCAAAAAGTAGGGTCAAAACCCTGTTCCTAGGAGGAAAATACTTATTTTCTTATAAAAGTAAAACCCTGTTCCTAGGAGGAAAATGCTTATTTTTTAATAAAAGTAGATGAGTTGCTGGGTTGTTTGGGGCAGAAAATGAATATATCTTCTGATGCCTGTTTAGTTGACTCCGGAAGAGAGTGGTAGAAAGACAGATCGGGAGTAAAGCATCCATCTTCTCCCACCCACAGCCAAAGCCCACCACTCCTCCTCAAGCCAGCGAACCCCCAGTGGGACCCAGCTCAAGCCGCAGGTGCAGAAGACATGGGCAACTGATTTTTCTTTCCACTGGGTCCAAAAGTACAGTTTTTCAAGAGAGGGGGCCAAGGACACTCAATTTGGAGGGCAAGGGAGCACTTTGAAAAGGGACAGTCAGAGGACAGGTAAACTATGTTAAAGAGGATGAGAAAGAAAAAGGTTAAAGCCTGGCCCTGGTCTCTTGGCTGGGTGATGCTGGAGGGTCCCTGCCTGGACCCGTTTACCAAGGAAGGTTGCTGTGAGTGCTGGCTGCTGAGGGGGCCCTATCTGCAACCTGGTCCCTTTTGCCTATGGAAGCCACTCCTGCTGGGAGGTTACACCTGCCCTGAAGGGGGCCCTCAACTGATCAATGGCTGACCCTTGGGTGTGGAGAGACTAGCTCTAGAGGGCAAGTCATGCTCTTGGGCATCCCAAGAGCCCAGCTGAACCTCAGCTTTCCCACATCTGTTCCGCCACTCTCCCTACCTCACCCCCATGTCATATACATCAGCTCCATGGAATAGCATGACTTCTAAGACACCTGACCCAAGTAAGACTCTAGGAGTTAAGCTTCCATGAAGTCTTGGGAGTATAGGGTAGATCCTAGATGAGAAATTCCAGTCCAAGGACTCCAAGCACTCCCTTGAGAACCAGAAAGGACTTAGACCTTAGCCCAGGTGATGCCCCAAACACCAGAACTTCCAGGTTCTTTCTTATTTGGATTGGAGAAAGAACATCAGAAGGAAGGGCTCTGCCATCCCTGGGTGACAGACCTATGTCCTAAACAGATTCTGTAACGAAAGGCTGATTTTGCTAGTTCTTGGCCACCCGGTATCCAAGCTGGGAAAAACTCAACATGGGCGAGTCCAATCTCACTGATCACTTAGAAGGCAAAATGGGTTATGCCAGCCATCAAATCTTCTTCGACAAGGTTCTTACAGGATTTCACAATGGCGCTAGGACTCTTTACTTAGTGCCTTTGAAGACTATTTCCTATATACTGGATCAGTCAGAAATCTCATCCTTTACACATACTCTGTGACCTTCCCTTGCTCTTTTCTCACCTCTCCTGGGGCACCTTAGGATGACTTCCCCAAGTCTTCATCTTAAGTTGGCCTCTGGAGACCACTCTAAGGCAGATGTACATTCGATAACATAAAACCTTAAAATCCTAGCCCCAGAGGGCGCACTCACAGTGTCTAGCCCAAGAATGCAAAGCATGCCTCCGTGACCTAACTGACAGTAAGTAACCCTTGTTAGAGTACTTGATTCTTAGGCCAAGAAGCTGAAAACCCCGATAATTGTAAAAAAGTGGTCTAAGACAGCCTAACAACGTCATACACCTCCTAAGACTGTGCTTCTTTGGTACAATTTTAAATTAGCTTTTTAAATTAGCTTTCATAAATCTTTAGTCCGTTATATTTCAGATGGTGAATTTAGAACAGCGTTCAAAGATTTTTATGGAGCAAGTTCCACAGTTCCAATTCCAATTTACCATTCTCCCTTTACTGACTTCCTTTTGGAGTCACCAGTATATGAGTCCTTGAGGACTAAAAACCGAATGAATTAATCAAAGGAAAAATGTTCTGTTTCCCCCATTTAGAAATTCGTTGAAATATAAATGAAATCCATCCTGAACAGCAGGACGTTCTTAGAAAGCCATCAGCCTAAATGCCTTTATGAATAACTATTATGTTAGAAGCTCAAAAGATTTTACATCTTGGCCACATGAATAATCAGAGACCACTAAGGAACATGGGGGAGTGGAGGAGGAGGAGAAAATGCACCTAAGACAGGTCTACACAAGTTTTTTTCTCTGCTTATATGAACACATAAGTTATCTTTTCATTTTCACCACCATATACCTATCCAGGTAGCTTCTCCTAATATCTGTGGGGCTTCTTGACCCTAAGTTAGGGACTTCTGGAAACTGATTTTGCTTCCTCAGACCTCCAATGAACTATGTGAGGTAAAAAGTAATCACAGTGCAAAAATAATGAATACTGTTATGCTGAAAAAATAAAAAATTAATTTTAAAAAAAGTAATCACAGCACGAACACAACATTCTGATTAATTTGTAAGAATTGATAGTTTGGGCTCTGGGAAAACTGAATCAATGTTGAAACAAATGCATATCATGGAAATAGATGTCACAAATTTAGTTAAGAAAGTGATTAGCAGGGGCGCCTGGGTGGCTCAGTTGGTTGGACGACTGCCTTCGGCTCAGGTCATGATCCCGGTGTCCCGGGGATCAAGTCCCACATCGGGCTCCCAGCTCCATGGGGAGTCTGCTTCTCCCTCTGACCTTCTCCTCACTCATGCTCTCTCTCAAATAAATAAATAAAATCTTAAAAAAAAAAAAAAAGAAGAAAGTGATTAGCAGTATTGCAAATACGTATTTAGAAAAGAAAACTTGGGGCGCCTGGCTGGCTCAGTCAGTAGAGCACACAACTCTTGATCTCAGGGTTGTAGTTTAGAGCCCAACACCGGGTGTACAGATTACTTAAAAGTAAAATCTTAGGGGCATCTGGGTGGCTCAGTGGATTAAAGCTTCTGCCTTTGGCTCAGATCATGATCCCAGGGTCCTGGGATCGAGCATCAGGCTCTCTGCTCAGCGGGGAGCCTGCTTCCCCCTCTCTCACTGACTGCCTCTCTGCCTACTTGTGAACTGTCAAATAAATAAATAAAATATTTTTTAAAAATCAAATCAAATCTTAGGGCACCAGGGTGGTTCAATCCATTAAGTGTCTGCCTTTGGCTCAGGTCATGATCCCAGGGTCCTGGGATCCAGCCCTGCTTAGGGATCTCTGCTCAGCAGGGAGCTTGCTTCTCCCTCTCCCTTTCCTTGCTGCTCTACCTGCTTGTGATCCCTCTCTCTCTCTCTCTCTCTCTCTCTCTCTCTGTCAAATAAATAAATAAAATCTTTTAAAAAATAAAATTTTATTTAAAAATCTTAACAAAAGAAAAAGAAAAAAGAAAACTAACACAAATCACACTTTCAACTCCCCCTACCTGTCATTTAGAGGTACAAAGAGAAAACTACTGCCCACCAGTATTACCTCCCTCCTGCTATTCTAAACTGTTACTAGCTTTCCAACAGTATTTATAAGTCTGAATTACTACAGGAGGCTTATCATTCTTAAAATTGCAAATGCTAAATATCATTAGTGTATTACTATATATACATGTGTGTATATATAAACACAATCTATGTATTTGTCTATATAACTGAGCCTCGAAAAACAGACATTTGAACGGTGCAACTGCACTTACATGCAGATTTTTTCGATATAGTATAGTACTGTAAAAGTATTTTCTTATGATTTTAATATTTTCTTTCCTCTCGCTTACTCTACTGTAAGAATACAGTATGTAATGCATATAACATAAAAAAGATGTGTTGGGACGCCTGGGTGGCTCAGTTGGTTGGACGACTGCCTTCGGCTCAGGTCATGATCCTGGAGTCCCGGGATCGAGTCCCGCATCAGGCTCCCAGCTCCATGGGGAGTCTGCTTCTCTCTCTGACCTTCTCCTCACTCATGCTCTCTCTCACTGTCTCTCTCTCAAATAAATAAATAAAATCTTAAAAAAAAAAGATGTGTTAATCAATCGTTCTTTTACAGTAAGGCTTCCTGTCAACAGTGGGCTATTAGAAGTTAAGTTTTTGGGGAGTCAGAAGTTATATGTAGATTTTCAATTGCACAGGATGGGGGGTGGTCCATCAGTGCCCCTAACTCCTGCAATTCTCAGAGGGTCAAATGTAATTATCCACTGATTGAACTAGGATTTTTCCTTCCCGGAAATCTGCCAATTAAGAAATGTCATTACATGATACAAATTATTTCCCTCGTTCCACCTCATTTGTATACAAGCAGTCTTTTTTCCAGCAAAGTATGTATTTTAAAAGTGTCTATTATGTGGCAGTAGGTCACTACAGCTTAACCTACAGATTACTATGTATCAGGAACATGACAGAAGAAAGAAAAGAAAAATTGTTGCTAAACCCCCTCCTCCTAACCCAAAAAAATCCAGAACTCTCCTCCTGATGAAAGCAAATGAACTTCAGAGATGAGAGCTACAACATCAGTTTTTACATTCAAGAAGTGTGTTGTGAAAGCAAACAGAACTTTACCCAGGAGAGAAGTGGGAGAGCAGCCCTCCCAGGAAGGGTGCTGGCAGAAATCCCAGGGACAGGTAGTTATCCTGGTGGTGTAACTGACTAGTTCTGGGACAATGGACAAGCTATCGAATACTTTCAGGTTTCCGATTCCTTGTTTATAAAGTTAGAACGGTAAATTGAAAGACATAAGATCCATGTCAGTTCAAAATTCTACGATTTTCAGGACAATCACTTCAGTATCTAGCCATTGCTGAGAATCGGTGACACTGAACCCAACTGCTGAAGCTGAACAGTGGTTGCTGGAAAGATTTTGCTTTGTCACTCTCCAACACAATAGGATGGGTTTGGGAAAAAACAGGAAACACGTCCTATGTGATATGCATGTGGTTCCCTTAAATGAAAGGAGACTCCCTATTTCGTGAGTTCCCACAAAAAGTTCAATGTCATCAACTAACACAAACCAGCCCTACTTGGGAACTGCTTCTACAACTGTACGTTTATCCTGTCCTGTTCCATTGAGCCTATTATTTATTTGACTCAAGTAGGAACATGCTAGAAGCCTTTCCAAATAGGAGTATAGAATATGTTTTACTTCTAATTTGTGTAATCTCTGACACCACTGGAATTTATTCTTTTCATACACGTAGCTTAAGGCAGGAGAAGGCAAAAGCTCTGAGCCCTAGAATACAGATACAGGCTAACCCCTGCAGCCAAGTGCCCAGACTGAGAGAAAACCCTGCCATCTTAAACTGTTTGTTCACCTCTAATGAACAATGGCAAGCCAGAGGCTGACAGCGAAAGTATGGAAAATCAATGCATACTAACTCTAACAGACAATTCCGGGTGCAGAATACCTGCCACAGGTAATAAATCACTTCATTTAAGTTTATCTTTTTAGCAGTGCACAGTGGATTATACCCATACATCACTTCCACCTCTCTCTTCTGTCCTGTTGACAAAGGACAAATTGAGAAGGATGGTAGCAAAGCTGGGAGAGAGAAGGGAGGAAAACAGAGAGCTCCATTACTGGGCCAGTGCAGTAAGAGAAATAATAACAATAATAAAACAACGTCATTCTTTTCTAATGGTGTCAGTTCCATCTATAAAATCTTAAGGCGCTTTTTGGATTTACTGATGAGGTTACCACGGATTGGAAGACAAAGGCAGTTTTCTTTCCAAACCCCTCTGGATGTAGGATATATCTACAGACTCAACAGGATTAAACACTTGGGCTTTCTGATCATGGGTGAGTTTATGGGTTTCACGAATGAACTGCTTAGAAACCAGTGCCTGGAGAAGGCGTGAAGCATAGAAATGAATGTGGCAAAGAGAACTTCTGGTCTGACAATATGGTGACAGGCTAAGATACCGGGGGGGGCGGGGTGGGGGGAGAAGGCAGGGAGGACACCTCCCACTACAAACACATAGGAATGCAGGTAAATCTGACCTGAAAAGGAAAAGGAAAAACTGACTAAAAGCATGTGAGCTGATCCTAAGGCTGCTTTGGTAACTTATAGACTTGGATTCTAAAACCCGAGTGGACAAAGGAGGTGAAAACCTTGAGTGGCCATTAGGCAGAGTGGGAGCTGAGCTAACACCCTTGAGGGAGGATCCTCAAAGGGTTGCTTCCTTAGGTAAGATTAAGGAGAAAAACTTCCCCTAGGAAAGGGGTCCAAGAGGACAATTTCATACATCCCTGGACTCTAAATGGGAAAAAAAAACAAAAAACAAAAAACAAAAAAACAAAAAAACAAAAAACATAACTCTCCTCTGAAAAACGGATATCCTGTATCTGAGCCTTGAGCTTAGTGATCCAAAAAATTCCAAAGTAAGAAATTAGTGGAAATGTTGATCCTAAGCTGGGGATACTCCTGGGATCTCTAGAATAATACAAATTGTTCTGGAAGAGCCCCACAATCAGGCCACATGAGAGCCTCACAGAAAAAAATAGTCCCTACTAAAGATCTTCTCATAAGAAAATTTAAAATTACAATATACCATGAACAGAAAACAGCAAACACAACAAATAAATCCAGGAACTAGGGATAATAAAATTACCATTTGAAACAGAGAATACTAAATAAGTATGTTTAAAATACTAAAAAAGTGTTTTTAAAACTATTAAAGACATAAAGGAGGAAATAAACCCCTGAGGGGGGAAAAATATGAAAGAGGCAAGAGTCAGATTTTAAAATAAGCCAAATAGAACTTCAAATGAATATTATAATTGCTGATATTAAAAAGTCAGCAGAAAAGTTAAATAGCAGATTAGACACAAATGAAGAGAGAATTAAGTAAAAGCGAAGACCGGTATGAGGAAATTACCAACAGGCATCAGAGACATGAAAGGGACATGAAAGAATAGGAGCAATGGTAACATAAACAATGAGAAGGTCCATATGCCAAAGACAGAGACAGAGACAGAGACAGAGACACAGAGACAGAGAGTCCATATGCGCTGAATGCAAGATCCAGATGACAAAAATAGAGATTGTATTCGTTTGGGTCCTCTAAAAAGCAGATGCCAAGAAAGGATGTTAGAGACAACAGGAGTAGGTGAGGAGGACATTCAGACGATGATGCAGGCCTAACTTCTAAAGGAGAAAAAGGAAGAAGGCGTGCTGGAGAGGATGAGATTCAGAATGAAGCACAGCTTTAAGAAAGTTTTGGCCTCACTGCTGAGGAATCCTTGATCCAAAGTCAATAAAATACAAAAACCAAGGAGAAACTGTATACCAAATAAAAAGAAAAGAAACCAGGCAGAGGCATAATTGGAACTGATTTCAGGCAGTGAGTTCACACTAAACATTTAAGGACCACAAAACTAATAGATAAAGAAAAGGGAGGAATTGATAAAATTCAATTCAGTTAGAGATAGGAAAAGAGAAAAAAAGGAAAGGAAAAGTGTTAGCAAAGCGAAAGCATGGAACAAGAGAAATAACCTAAAATATAGCAATAATTACTATAAATGTAAACAAACAAAAGTCGATGGTTAAAAAGCTCAACACTGGATTTTTTTTTTTTTTTAAGATCTTACCTACCTACTTGACTGGTAGAGATCACAAGTAGACAGAGAGGGAGGAGGAAGCAGGCTCCACACTAAGCAGAGAGCCCGATGCAGGGCTCGATTCCAGGACCCTGGGATCATGACCTGAGCCGAAGACAAAGGCTTTAACCCACTGAGCCACCCAGGTACCCCAAGACTGGATTGTTCTTAAAAATGTAGTTACATGGTGTTTATAAGAAGTACATCTAAAATATAACAAAGGAATATGAAAAGTAATGGTATTAGAAAACATATGCCAAATGGTAGCCATAAAGGCAGGAAAAGGCTGAAATAACTATATGAATATCATCAAAACAGGCTAAAGCAAAATGATCAATATGACTGCACACTTAGGGACGCCTGGGTGGCTCAGCTGGTTAAGCATCTGTCTTGGATTCTGGTCATGATGCCAGAGTCCTGGAATTGAGCCCCACATCAGGCTCCCTGCTCCTGCTTCTCCCTCTGCATGTCCCCCAACCCCTGCTTGTGCTCTCTCTCTCTCCATCTCTGACAAATAAAATATTAAAAATTTTTTAAAACTGGGGGAAGAAAGAAAGAAAGAAAGAAACATATGTCTATATGTTTTAATTCCCACCAAGGGATGAGAAAATAAAAACTGGTTTAAAAACTGGTTCTTACCAGTTAGACAATTACTTAACCTTTTGGAAATTGACTGATACCCATGAGATGAGATACCATCTGCATCTGTAGAATGGGATGACAAAAATAGACTATTTTAAAATCTGTAACATGTTTTTCCTAATGTGAGCAAATACAGGAAAATATTAATGTCTGTTTAATCTTTCTGGTGGTTGCACAGGTAGGAGTTTCACTATTTTCTGCTCATTTTTATCTATTTGAATCATTTTAAAAATAAAAATGTTTTAAGTCCAGAAACCCAATATAAGTAAAAATATAAGACCATAGTAAATGACAATGTTCCCACATACCACTTGGCAGAATGGAAACTATACAGCTTTCTTAGAGGACAACTTTGCAAGACACACCAAAGCTTTAAAAATGTGGACATCGGGGTGCCTGGGTGGCTCACTAGAGTACGCCTCTGCCTTCGGCTTAGGTCATGATCCCAGAGTCCTGGGATCGAGCCCACGTTGGGCTCTCTCCTCAGCAGGGAGCTTGCTTCCCCCACTCTCTCTGCCTGCCTCTCTGCCTACTTGTGATCTCTGTCAAATAAACAAATAAAATCTTCTAAAAAAAAAAAAAAACCTTTAAAAATAGATAAATAAAAATTTTTAAAGTGTGGATATCCTGGGGCACCTGAGTGGCTCAGCTGGTTAAGCATCTGCCTTCAACTTGGGATCAAGCCCTGCGTTGGGCTCCCTGCTAGGTGGGGAGTCTGCTTCTCCCTCTCCCTCCCCCCACTTATGCTCTCTCTCTTCTTAAAAAAAAAAAAAAAGTAGATATCCCTTATCCAGTGATTAAAACCTTGTAATTTATCTCAAGGAATTAATCAGAGATGTGTACAAACATATACTAGTTTATAGCTGTTATGTCTAACTGAAAAATTCAGAACAGCTTCAATGTAGTTAGGAAGTACTTTAGTAAATTTTGGTGCATCTGTGTAATAGAACAGTATGTAGTCATTAAGATTCAGGTTACAGAAGAATATTAATGGCAAGCATTATATACTAATAAGTGAAAAGGATACACAAAGCATTAAACATGGTATGAGCTTATTTTTATTAAAAAAAACATGTGTACAGGGGTGCCTGGGTGGCTCATTTGGTCAAGTGTGTGATTCTTAATTCTGGCTCAGGTCATGATCACATGTGAGACTAAGACGCGCGTCTGTCTCCATGCTCGGTGTGGAGCCTGCTTAAGATGCTGTCTCCCGGGGCGCCTGGGTGGCTCAGAGGGTTAAGCCTCTGCCTTCGGCTCAGGTCATGATCCCAGGGTCCTGGGATCGAGCCCCACGTCGGGCTTTCTGTTCAAAGGGGAGCCTGCTTCCTCCTCTCTCTCTGCCTGCTTCTCTGCCTACTTGTGATCTCTGTCTGTCAAATAAATAAATAAAATATTTATTAAAAAAAAAAAAAAGATGCTGTCTCCCTCTTCCTCTGCTCCTCCCCACCTCTTAAAAAAAAGCTGTGGGTGTGTGTGTGTACACATACGTCCACTATGGACTGGAAGGATATACAGTGACATGCTACCAATATAACAACTTTGGATGACTTTTGTTTTATTGTGCTTTTCTGTTTTTTTCCCAGTTTTCTGCAGTGAGCATATGGTGCTTTGCAATTAGAAAAAAGTAATCATTATTTCTAAAATGAGTGGCAATAATTCCAGTTTACACGTTACTGCAGGGGTCGATAAACTGTCCTGCAGGTCAAATCCAGCCTGCTAACATTTTTTGTCCTGCCTGTGAGTTAATAATGGTTTTACATTTTTCAATGGCTGAAAATCAAAAGAGGAATAATATATACAATATATCTTTCTAAATCTCTGTATTTAATCTTTACGACATCCCTGCGAAGGAGGTACGATTGAGACTCATTTTATAGATGAGGGAATAGAGGCTTCTAGATAGGTATGTAAATAGTCAAAGATCTGATAGTTATTAAGCCTTTGTTCTGCCACTCAAACCCAAGAAGACTTACTGCAGAGCCTATGCTCTTTATCTGCTTCCCTTGTGAAAAGTGTTCCGACCTATCAGAGCTAACACAGCCAGCACATGAATTCTCAGGCTGGAAGACCATGGTCTTTTCAGGGAAGCTTTGTTGGACAATGAGGCCCCGTTTCTACCATGATGATAGGAAACTCTAACTTTGAACTCCAATGAAGCAAAATGTTATTCTCCCCTGCCAAAATTCTATTCTTCTCATTAGTAAATCTGCATTACAAATAATTGTTCCCAATTATTATTATGTTTTGAATTTCATCAATTAAAAATTCACATAAATTTGTTTTGTCTCTCATTATATGAGCACCTACACAATATCCCTGATATTGTTTCTTGGCCCACAAAGCCTAAAATATTTACTATCTGACCCTTTACAGAAAATGTCAGCAGACCTCCACTCAAATTGAGAGAAAACTGGAGAATTGGCAGGCAGCCCCGGTATTGAGGGAAATCCTCCCCTCCTGGAACTTAGAGTAACCAATGACCCAAATGGTTCTCTTTCCCAAGCTCTTCCACAAACTCTTAGTCATTTAGAGATTGACTTTCTTTCCTCCTTCTCTTGCTATGTCTATATGTTTTAATTCCCACCAAGGGATGAGAAAATAAAAAGAAGAGAAGAGAGAAAAGAAGAGAAGGGAAGGGAAGGGAAAGGAAAAGGGAAGCAAAAGAAAAGAGAAAAGAAAAGGAAAAAAAAAGAAAAAGAAAAACTGAGTTCACTCCAGGTGTTGCTTCTTGGAAACTCTGGCAAAAAATTTGTTCAGTGGAAGAGACTTGACTTTTATATCATCTCAGGAGTTAACTGTTTTCTATCACCTAAAATAACGAAGAATTGGCCACTCACACTAGGTACGAGTTTGTTCACTCACTTCTTCAGCAAACTGTAAGTATTTACCAGGTACCTGCCCCCAGTAGCCCTCGGCTAGGTGGATGGATCAGCTCACAGATTAGGAAATAAACATCAATACAACACGATACATTCTACAGTAGAAAGCAGTTTTAAAAGCCCACAGGAAATGCAAATCAAAACTATGGTGAGATACCGCCACACAGCCATTACAACAGCTATAAGCAAAAGGACAGATAATATCAAGTATTGGCAAAGAGTTGGAGAAACCAAAACGCTCTACAATGCTGGTCACCCTATAAAACCCAACAGCCATTCTGGAAGCCAGTCTGGCAGCTTCTTCAAAAGTTAAACATATACTTAATATCTGACCCAGAATTCTACTGTGTATCTACACAGAGGAATGGAAACATGTATCCACACCGAGACTTGTATACTAATGATGGTAGCAGTATTTTCATAATAGCCCCTTCTGGAAACAACCCACATACTCTTATACCGGTAGCTGGGTAAACAAAACGTGGTGTAGCCATACAACAGAACGCAACTCAGCGATCAGAAAGGAACCAACTGTTGATCCACTCAACAATATGGACGACCTCAAAAAACAGGATGCTGAGTGAAAGGAGCCACTCTCAAAACACCATACATTGTATGATTTTTATGTGAAATTTCTAGAAAAGACAAAACGAGAGAGTCAGAAAGCTATTGGTGGTTGCCTGGGATTGGGGTGAGTACAAGGACTGACCACAAACAAGCACAAGGGAAATTTGGGGGATGATGGAAAGTAATAGAGCTGGATTGCAGTGATGGTTGTACAAACGTATACACTTACTAGAACTCTTTGGAACACTGACTATGGGTGCATTAACGGGATACAGATTATACCACAAGAAAGCTGTTTTTTTTTTTTTTTTTTTTAAGAATTTATTTATTTGGCGGGAGGGCATGTGGGTGGTTCCATTGGTTAAGCATCTGCCTTTGGCTCAGGTCATGATCCCAAGGTCCTGGGATGGAGCCCAGCATCAGGCTCCCTGCTCAGTGTGGTGTCTGACTCTCCCTCTCCCTCTGCCCTACCCAACTCTGGAGAGCATAACAGGTAGAACATAACAGAGGTACAGATCTGGTATCTAGAAGGCCAGGTGCTGGGGTGCCTGGGTGGCTCAGTCACGTAGGTGTCTGTCTTCAACTCAGGTCATGATCTGGGGGTGGAATCATGGGGGACCATGGGATCATGGGGGACTGAGCCCCACCCTGGGCTCCCTGTTTACGGGGAACCTGCTTCTCTCCCTCCCTCTGCCCTTCCTTCCCATTCATGCTTGCTCTCGCTCTCTCTCAAATAAATAAAATCTTTAAAAAAATATATTGTGTGTAGAACGCGAGGTGCATGCTTTAGTGGACTTTGAAACTCTCATATTGCTAATGTGGGCATTAGTCTGCTCTTTCAGGATCAGAACTACACGAGTGAGATTCCACATGATGCCCTCAGCTCACCCACAACCACCCAAATGCACAACAGTTCTACAATCCTTTCAGCAGTATCCTATGCAGATCAGTACCCTGGAGACTTACCTTCCTGAACCTTCCCAATGCCCAACAATAGCGGACACAGTGCGGCCAAAACATTTCAAACATACAGGATATTAAGAATCGTAGACAAAAAAAACACAGTGGACTCAATGCCAGGAGATCCAAATTCAACACTCTCTTCTTCTATCACAGACAAGTTAATTATATTCTTTGCAGGTACAAATGAGAATATAATGCACAGAACAGATTTTGACATTTTAAGTGTTGTACGACGTATGATAATATTGCTTAAAAGTTGGTCATATCATACCCACAACCTCCTGCCTATTGAGGGGCCTCCTGAGTTCAAGTTGTGCTCTCCTGTTTTAAGACAGAGGAGTTTTTGATGATAAAACCTGAAAATAATTCGCAAGAAATCATGCCGAGGAGCGGAGCAATTGCAGTATTACAGATTCTCCTTACGTAGGTGACCTTTAATTCTGTTCATGACTATTTCTAGCCTTATGGTTAAGAGAACTTTGAATGTGGGGCACCTGGGTGGCTCAGTGGGTTGGTGCTAATCCCACGACCCCGAGATCATGACCCAAGCCGAAGTCAAGAGTCGAACACTTAACAGACTAAGCTACTCAGCCACCCCAATTTTACTTTTTTTTTTTTTTTTTTAAATCATATATGAGATGCCTGGGTGGCTTAGTCGGTTAAGCATGTGCCTTTGACTCAGGTCATGATCTCGGGGTCCTGCGATGGGAGTCCCGCATCCGGCTCACATTTCAGCGGGGAGTCTGCTTCTCTGTCTCCCTCCCCCTCTGCCATTCCTGCTGCTCAGGCTCTCTCTCACTCACCCTCTCTCTCTTTCTCTGACAAATAAATAAATAAAATTGAAAAACAAAGAAAATAGAGAAAAACTGCATATACGACAGGTGTACAATATGAGGACATGGTATATATACTGAAATGATCACTACAGTAAAGCTGATTAACATATCACCTCACACAGTTACCTTCTGCATCCGTGTGTGTATATCAGATGGGCAAAACTCGTGGTTTTTTTCAGCAGACTCCCCGCTGAGCAGGGAGCCCCATGCGGGGCTCGATCCCAGGACATGGGGATCGTGACCTGAGCTGAAGGAAGCTGCTTAACCAACTGAGCCACGCGGCCGCCCCGCAAAACTTGTGTTTTAAAAAGTCTCTTGTCGGGGCAGCTGGCTGGCTTGGTAGGCAGAGCACACAATTCTCGATCTTGGGGTGGTAAGTTCGAGCCCTATACTGGGTGTAGAGATTGCTCAAATAAATAAATAAACCTTTTTTAAAAAATTAAATAAATAAATAAAGGTCTCTTGTCCATTCATCAACTGATGAATGGATGAAGAGAATAAGTACCTACATACAACAGAGTTATTCTTCGGCCTTAAAAAGGAACGAAATGCTGACACACGCTGTAACATGGAACCTAGGAAGCATGACGCTCAGTGCGATAATCCAGACACAAAAGGAAAACACTGTATGATTCCACCCATATGAGGTACCTAAAATAAAACTGTCAAATTCATAGACACAGAAAGTAGAAGGGTGGCTGACAGGGGATGCGGGAAGGGCGAATGGGGATGTTAGTGTTTAACGGGGACAGGTTTTTTGTTGGGACAATGAAAAAGTTCTCAAAATGCATCATGGCAAGTGGTTACACAACATTTTGAATGTATTTAATGCCACCGAACTGTACACTTAAAAAAAAGTTACAGTGGTAAATTTTATCTTTCGTGTGTGTGTGTGTGTGTGCTTTGCCTGCGTGTGCCCTCTTTCTCTCTCTGTCAAAGAAATTTTTTAAAAAGATCTTTAAAAAAGAAAGGAAAATATTTTATTTATTTGAGAGGGAGAGAGAGCACAAGCAGGGGGAGCAGCAGGCAGAGGGGGAAGCAGACTCCCCGCAGAGCAGGGAGCCCGAGGCCAGGCTCAATTCCAGGACTCAAGAATCATATGACCTGCACTGAAGGCAGACGCTTAACCGACTGAGCCACCCAGGTACCCCTGACCACAAATTTTAAAAAAGTCCCCTGTGAAGTATTCCATCTGAGGAGACGGGATACGAAACTGTGGCCTCTGACCCACTTTTAGGTAGCTATTTCTTTATTAGTTAAGTTCTTAAGTATCTAATTAATAACAAGAGTAAAAACACATTCATTCAGCATTCACATAGCTCAGTGTCCAAATGTCTCAGTCCTTAATTTAGAAAATACCGTAACAATCATGAAACTGATTCTAAATTTACTTCTGCATCATGAAAGCAAAAATGAAGTGTGATTTCAGTTGGGTGTTAAGTGTTGTTGTAGATGTCATGTTATTTTAATTGTTGGTAATCACTGGCTAATGTGTTACCCTCTCCGCCAGAAAGATAAACAGTTAAGTACTTAAAATATTCAAAACCTAACCTAGCAAAAAGTTTTTGTTTCTAGCACTTTCCTCTTAGCATCAATTGTGATTCATACATCAAAGGATTAACCTTTGAAAATGAGATGAATTAGCTTTCATATTTGCCTATTTTGGCAACTAGCTATGTATAACTTATTCATTGTCCTTTTCCCCACCCCCAAACAGAGAAAGTTGTTCGGTTTCAATTTCCCAAGATTTCCAGATTCTGATGCAGACATCTCATGCAACCAAAACCCAACATTAGATGTCTTGTCAAGGCAAAGACAAAAAGACTTTTTTTTTTTGATATCTGTCAAGAAAATATAGAAGTATGCTGGGGCTCCTGAGTGCCTCAGTGGGTTAAGCCTCTGCCTTTGGCTCAGGTCATGATTCCAGGGTCCTGGGATGGAGCCCCGCATCGGGCTCTCTGCTCAGCGGGGGACCTGCTTCTCCCTCTCTCTGCCTGCCTCTCTGCCTACTTATGATCTCTCTCTCTCTCTCTGTCAAATGAATAAATAAAATCTTAAAAACAAACAAAAGAAAATATAGAAGTATGCTTATTACTTTGTTATAAAAGTCCTTCTCCCTTTAATGAACAGTGTTACGCTTATTCCAATGGCGGTTTAACAAATAATCTTGGGTCCTCAGCAAGGTTTCCAATGGGTGAGTAGAATGCATAAGCTGACAGGCTCCAAATTAAATGGACAGTACCCACCGTCAGGCTTCAAAAGGAGTGTGTATCCACACCATTCACAGCAAACTCTCAGGGTCACTTTGAACTTCTTCCAAACACCAACCCTTTCCAAACTCAAACATGGAAGAGGAGAAAAGGCAAGGGAAGGGACGCTGCTATATCAACACAGACACCCCTCGGCAGGTCAGCGCCAATTAAATTAGTACAACCAAATGGTTTTAATTGCCTGGATCTCAATGCAGAGGTGACGAGAAGGAAGAGCAAAGAGATAAAAATGTGAGCACTTGAAGGAGCAGAGAATAAAGAGTCCCAGGGATGAACTCACCCCGGCGGTTCAGTCAAGGTGGCCTCATGGTGATTTTGACCATGGATGATGAGAAAGACCTTTGAGAAGGACTAGAATCACAGGGCCAGGAAAGAGAGGGGAGAATGGCTTGATGGTGGTTCTAGACAGCAAAGGGAGAAAGGGAGGTAAGATGATGAAAGCAGAAACCCAAATAAAATACCCGGGAAGCAGCTACAAAGGGCAGCTTTCTGGAACCTGAAGAAGCCTTGCTCCCTGTCCTCTAAGTCAGGGAAGACACCCGGTTCTGAGTACACCTGGTCCCAGATGAGAAAATCACTTATACTCTAGGTAGAAGATGCACAGACAAGCTGTACACTGGGAGACACAAGCCGACTGCAGGGACCAAAGGCGGGGGGACACCCAGATTAAGACCACAGATCATTTTCTTTTCTTTTCTTTTTAAGATTTTATTTATTTGACAGACAGAAATTATAAGCCGACGGGGGGTGGGGGGGCGGAAGCAGGCTCCCTACTGAGCAGAGAGCCCGATGCGGGGCTGGATCCCAGGACCCTGAGACCATGACCTGAGCCGAAGACAGAGGCCCAACCCACTGAGCCACCCGGGCGCCCCCACAGATCATTTTCAATAAGCCTTTCAAGGGCGCCCGGGTGGCTCAGTGGGTGTGGGGACTGCCTTCAGCTCTGGTCATGATCCCGGAGTCCTGGGATCGAGTCTCCCTTCGGGCTCCCAGCTTTGTGGGGAGTCTGCTTCTCCCTCAGACCTTCTCCCCTCTAACGCTTGCTCTCACTCTCTCTCACTCTCAAATAAATAAATAAAATCTTAAAAAAAAATAAGTCTTTCAAACAAGGCAATGTAATAAGTAAGTCCTAGGGATATAGGGTACAATACGGTGACCCCAGTTAACAATACTGAGTATTTGAAAGTCGCTAAGAGAGTAGATTTTTAAAAATTCTCATTAGAGAGAAAAAAAAAATAAGAAGAAACAACCACCACCACCACCACAACAAAACGGTGATGTGTTAGCTAAGATTCCAGGTAAAAATTTCAGAAGATCAACACCTTCAAAGAAAGGGGCTTCTCTCTGTGGTTTCAAAGACAAAGCCAGCTTCAGATAGCAGTTCGCAAGACCCAGAAAGGCACAGTGTGCTGGGGAGTTGGGGTGTGCAAGCTTCGAGCCTTGTATAAACAATCAGCCCTTCCTTTAGAGAGTCTTACATGTCTTGTCCTAAGAGATGCCAGGGAGCAATAAATTAACAAGCTCACTCCTCCCTGTCCTTTGGTTTCTCCTTAGGTTTTCAAAAGATCTTAAGCAGGAATAAAATTATTTCTTTATCATAATCCTCTTTGCCACATTCCTAAATTCTGTGTGATATCCTGACTCAGCTTGCACCTACTTTTACTTTCCATTATTCTTTTTCTCCCCCTCGGACCCAGAGGAGTTTCTTCCCTCTCTTGGTAGAAAAGGCTCCAGGAAAAGGGCTGGCTGTGCCCTAGTTTTAGAAAGTGCTGAAGAGGCAGGTCCTAAAGCAATATGGAGAAAACTATTACTTTGGAGGGGTGGGGGGTGGGGAGGGACCAAACAAAGAGTGGAACTTCCGGAGCCATTTAAACCTTACAGTTCCAAATACCTAAACAATGGCCTCTATTTATGCACAGTTCAAAAGACCTCAAGGCATCAGAAGGCACCTTCCCGAATAAGACTGCAGCTAATTCTCTCCCCGGCAGAAATCCACCCCCATGAATAACAAAGCTTTGCTCTGTTATTCATAGTAAGGATTAAACCCAGTGGGATAAAATCCCGCAGCTGCCAGGTCACCTTAGTGTAGAGCCCTCATTTCTCCCCCACGAAAGCCTGATGGGTTGGTACAGGCACAAGCTCCTTCGAGCGCCTCTCGCCTCTTAGTAATCCCTTTTGCTGTTAGAGGAGAAATGAGTTAACAAGGAAAGTGCTTCCAGAGACAGAGCTGAAGGGGGCTAAGTATATACTACCACGGTCCTCAGCCCCCTGTCACAAGGGGAAGGGCAGCCCTTCAAGGTAACATAACTGAAAACATAAACCGAAGTAACATAAACCGGAAACAGGGCCACCTGGCTGGTTCAGCCGGTAGAATGCGGGACTCTTGATCTTGGGGTCCTGGGTTCAGGCCCCAAGTTGGGCCTAGAGCTTATTAAAAAAAAAAAAGAATGAGGGGCGCCTGGGTGGCTCAGTGGGTTAAAGCCTCTCTGCCTTCTGCTCAGGTCAAAATCCCAGGGTCCTGGGATCGAGCCCTGCATCGGGGCTCTCTGCTTGGCAGGGAGCCTGCTTCCCTTCCTCTCTCTGCCTGCCTCTCTACCTACTTGTGATCTCTGTCTGTCAAATAAATAAATAAAATCTTGAAAAAAAAAAAAAGAACGAATAAATAAATAGAAAATTTTAAAAAAAGGAACAACCCACGCGAAGTTTCCCAGCATATCCCCACCCCTCCAAAAGGCTGCCTCTAGAGAATGGGGGATGGGGGCGCCCTGGCAGCCCCTCTGCTCCACAGCTGGGTTTCCTTCCCACTCACCACTCCCCACCCTGCCCCACGTAGGCTAATCCAGTCTTCGGACCACGTGCAGCACACATGACTTCACAGCTTCCCGCTTACCAACCTCCTTTGCCAAAACCCGTATCCATCCTTCAGGACTTGCTTCCTGAAGCCTCCCGGGTGATTCCAACCCATCGGGAGCTCTTCTTTGCACATGGTTCATATCGAGCTTTTGCAATCAATTAAAAGCTTAATGTCCTTACTGAAATGATTATATGCGGAAAAATAGGTTGTCTGGGATCAGCTTCAAGGCCATCCAGGGCTGAGGGAGGAGGGCCTGGGGGTACAAGAAAGTGGACTGGCCGTCAGTGGACTGTTGGAGTTGGGGGTGGGGACGTGTGGCTTCATCACAAGGTTCCCTACTTTTTGCTTCTGTTTGCAAGGTTCCGCCGTAAAACTCGGAAAATATCTAGCGTCACAAAGCCCACCAGCGACAGAGCCAAGATTCGACTCCGCATTTGAAGACCGGTGCCCTCCCTGCCTGCTCTTGTTTTTAATGGATTATTTCATAGTTGCTGTTTCTGCTTTTTTCACTGTATCCAAAATTGTATTCATTATTCATTTGACACGAAAGCACGGCTGCTCTCCTCAAGGAGCAGGCAGTGTAACTGGGGACACAGGTAAACAGATAAATCACGGTGGAAAAGTGAGTGCAACAGATGAGATAGGAATCCGAGTGGAAGCAAACAGTTTTCTGTAGGGGAAACAGCAATGAAGCAGGTGTGAGGAGCCCCAAAATGCAGCCCAGCCAGGAGGTGGTACCCCAGGGGGAGGAGGGGGGTACTCAAGAGCCAGGTAGGGATATTTTAGGTCAAGGCCTTTGGGAGCAGAGTCACCACTCAGGCAGGGGCAAAGGGGCAGTCTCGCCGAGGCTAGGTGAGGAAGGAACCCGGCCAGGTGGGGCAGATGCCCTGGGGAGGTGAGTGGGGGCCGGGCTGTTGACAGGGCTTGAAGCCAAGCCAAGGAGGTTGGATTTCACCTCTGAGGCAATCAGGAGCCTACATGCGAGTGACATCATCACCATCGGTCTATTAGGAAGGTAGCTGGCAGCTGTGCACATGGCAGCTGGGAGTGGGCTCTCACAGCCGACCAGAGCCAGGATTAGGAGGAACGAGGGAGGTACAAAGTCGAGGGGGTGCCAGAAAGCTCAGCAATCCAGATAAATATTACTGTAATGCAGTATTTTCTTAAGATTGAAATTAATGCAAGAAAACCCACAATTAAAAAAAAAAAAAATCCAGGGGCACCCGGGTGGCTCCGTCGGTTAAGCATCTGCCTTCAGCTCAGGTCATGCTCAGGTCCTGATCCCAGAGTCCAGGGATCAAGCCCCTCACCGGGCTCCCTGCTCCGAGGGGACTCTGCTCCTCCCTCTCCCTGTTCTTGGGCTCTTGTTCAGTGCTCTCTCTAATAAATAAATAAAATCTTAAAAAAAAAAAAATCTAAATTGTAAATAAAGACAGGCTGTTGCTGTTTGTTTTACAACCCTGGCTTATTATGCAACTGGCCATGAAAACCTCCCCCCACCTCCCCATCCGCCACCCCCACTCCACTGGGTGAGCCTAAGAGGGTTGACAGTGACAGGGAGCCAACTGAACAACATGCCACTTTATATATATTGGATGTTTTTTTTTTTTTAATATTGTAGAGCTTTTATTAACTTTTCCCACTCGGTTCACAATATGGGAGGATATTTTGATAAGTGCACGGAGGGACACACGGCTTTCTTGGCCTCCGGCTCAGATGTGGCTCAGCAGGGGCTCTCTACAGAGCCGGCAGTAAATGAGGAAGGGCCACCCTAACAAGCAAGAGCAAACGCCCAGAGGGTGAAAAGAGGAGAGGCCAGATTCAAGCAACATTTCTAGGGCAGAGAGGAGAGAGGTGGAATCGCAGGGAAGGACTGTGAGCCCAGGGCTCTCGGCTTGAGCAGAATTTATTCTACCCAACTACAACCTAAATGCTTCAGGGGCAAAAATCCCATTCACCTCGCCTTGTATCATTCTGCACCCAACTCAGTAAAATTCCTCATTCAGT
The DNA here is from genome assembly GCF_902655055.1 of Lutra lutra. Taxonomy (NCBI): domain Eukaryota; kingdom Metazoa; phylum Chordata; class Mammalia; order Carnivora; family Mustelidae; genus Lutra; species Lutra lutra. The sequence continues at coordinate 13,644,084 of NC_062293.1, read as the reverse complement.
GGACAAGAGGAGCTTAAATCCAAAGCACACATGACTGAAACCAGAAATGTGTGGTTCCTACTTCACGCTGCTTCCCTCAACGAGGCACAGGGCACACTCATGAATACTGAACACACGCTAACCACAAGTGATGACTAAGACCCCCCCCCCCCCCGAAGTCTAGTAAGGTATGTGACTGACACTCCCCTGCCGTCCTCCCATGTCCTTTCGAATCCTTGGGACCAAGGAGGAGAGTAATTAAAGTAAGGGCTCGGCTTCTAGTCCCCGCAGCTCCAATCAGATTAGAAGAAAGGCTGACAAAATTGTTGTCTGCAGCCCCCCCGGTACAACTGGGAGAGATAAGTGAGCTGCCTGACAGCTTTCCGTATCAAATATTAACCGCGTTCCCACGGCACCCTCCTTCCCTGATTTCCACTCTGCTCCCGTTAGCTTCAGCCTTACTCGATAAGAACATTTGCTCCATCTCCGTGGAGCGAATCGAAGGCCAGCTCAGGACTGTGGACAGTTCAAGGGACAATAAGGGGGGGGGGGGGGGGCGCGTCACCCAGATGAATCACCAGGTGTAGAAATTGGCTCAGGAGAGACAGATGATGACCAGGGAGACCTTCATAAACAAAAGCCGTTACGAAACCTAACTTCTAGATGGCTTCAGAAGGCTCAGTGGCTCTGAAAGGGAGGTACACAGATGACAACTTGAGGCCCGTGGTGAGACCCAGGCAAGAAGCTATGACTAAACAGGAAATGGGTAACTTAGCAGTTGAACGGATGCATGAGTGTTCAAAGCACAGGCACAGGGCTCTCCTCTGATACGAGCTAGAAAACAAAGCTGCGTTAACCCTGACAGCTATTGAAAAGGCTTGTGGCTTAGATGGTACCTGCTTGGGTCTCCTGGAGAGCTTAAGTCTCTGTGAATAATAATGAATGTGAACGGAAAGTGTTCTCTTCATTTTACAAGAAAACGCTCAGAGAGGTTAAGTCATTTGCCTGAGGTCACAGAGCTGGTCTGGCCCGAGCTAGAGTTCAAAGCCGGAGCAAAGCCAGGCTTAGAGGAATGAGAAACTTCTCCTTTCAAGCTCTTGATGACCTCACTTTTGCTTAGAGGGAGGTGAATGAGGTCAAGTTTGCCAGCGCAGAGTGAGATCCTGCCTTGGACATTTTTTAACATTTTGTTCATCGTGAGGTATTTGTGCTAATTATGAATTTTTAAAAGCATCTTATATTAATAAATACTCTTTATGAGTTTTTGGTGCCCAAGAGGCATGTCTCAGTGGCCTCGCCCTGGGTTTGGCTCTGCTCCTGGCCGCAAGGGACCAGTGATCACCTAAAAGAAGCTTCTGTTCTCCTTTTGCTGTTTGACTTTTCACTTTCCTCCTAGTCCGAGAGTTTTCTATACTGCCTACTGGGGAAGAAGTGTTGGTTTTCAGTTTTTATTTTGCTTCTTTGCTTCCTTTGTTTGTTGTCGTCATTGTTGTTCCATTTTGTCTTTTCCTTTATCCTCCTTCTTTATTCATCCCTGGCTGGGACACTCACGAGCAAGCCATGGGCTAAAAGGTGATAAATGGGGAAATGGCTGCAAAAACTTTCTGGCAGCCCATGAATATCTCCAAGCGCCTAAGAGGAATGTCGTGCCCCCTGCCCAAGGCTGGAGAATACATTTATTTTTTATAAGAAATGAGCTCCCGTAATGATCAGATCTTCACACATCTGCTTCATAAAATTATCTTCTAGCCCCATTACTAGACACAAAATTAAATAAATGCTCTGAGCTGACGCTGTGGGTTGTCACTGGTAGCTGCAGGGAGAAAAGCCGTCCTTTTCATTTCTAAACTTTTGTTTCTACAAACGTGGTACTGTTATATGACATACTCCAGGATGAGGAGGGGAACGGCCACGCCAACAGCAAACACAGCTGTTTCGATTCGTATTCTGTGGGTTCTTGTTTTTTTTTTTTTTTTAATTCACTAAATACAGTGTTGGACTTTTTTTTTTTTTTAATCAACATTAGGACGCTCATCAAGGAGACACAGGAGAGAAACTGACACAGAAACGGACTCTATCCAGGTACACGTCCCTAACCAGGGTTGCCATTTCAGCCCTGATTTCAATAAAAGAAGCATTCATTCATTCAGCACCCACTGTGTGTCCAGACACGGCCAGGAATTCGAATCGCCAAGACTAAGGGCCAGGTTTCCAGAGCATCACCGTTTGGAACTGTGTTTCACACAAGAATGCAAT